>NW_025813487.1:9428783-10028783 GCF_021976095.1 Xenia sp. Carnegie-2017
AATTACAAATACAATATTATAGCGTAAAACAGTAAGGTCTTTAGTTGAAGAAATATGAGTTGTAGCTTTGTATCGCAGCTTTACAATCATTCCTCGATTTGTTTTATTTGTTTAATTTGTTTAATTATTTGTTTTCTCATCTTTTCTTATCTTTCGAAACATAGAGACTTAATAAGGATTTATGTAAATTTCAATACTTAATTACCCTTTTCGCAATGAGCACCAATGAAGTCAGGAAGACAAATACATTTGTATGAATTGCCATCAACAAGACATGAGCCACCATTTTTGCATGAAGAATGATCACAAACACCGACTATAATAAAAAATTTATCTTAGAAGAGAAAGGCACTTTCATTGATACATTTCAACAAACATAACAATTAAGTTAGAACCCACGACTTTTTTTCGAAAATTTTCATTGATACTACTAGTGACAAAGAAAGTCAAAAAATTTTGAATTCGGACCATATAATTTCGATGATCAGTTTCCATATAAACATTGAAGTACTGGGAACGTAAAGAAAAGATCGCAGAAGATAAGTATGCTATTAAAGTTTATATAAACCTTATGTGGTTTTTACACTATCCAATGTAAGTGGTGTCAAAAGCCATATTCCAAATTTGTGATGTAATCGGACAAATATTTTGCGCTGTACAGTCCGTAAAAGTCCGTCATTTACTATTTTAAAAAGTAAATACTTTGTTTTAAATAAAGCCTACACGATTGTGTTCCTTACAGACCCTATTGGGAAAAAAATGTAAAGAGAATCTGGACTTTTAAACCGCAATTGCGGAGAAAGATTTGATCTCAATTCATTTTTTTTAAATTTGTAGTTTTCATGAACTGCTCTTTCAAACTATACTAAGATTCTATAAGTTTTATATGCGCTTTAGGCATTACTAAGAAAATTTCAAGGCGCTTTTACATCTTTGCAATCTCAAGCCAAGTACAAAACTTGACAACATCTTACATTCGCCTATATCTTATAATGTCATTACAACGTAAAATTTTGTACTTTGCTTGATATTGCGAAGATATAAAGCGCCTTAAAAAACTTCTTAGTGATACTTAATAGCAAATTTATCTTCTCTTTTCCTCGACTGTCATTTTATAAACATGTCAGAATATTTTCGTTACACATTATCAAACAAAAACTCTTACATGAACGAACCTTCACATGTTTTGCCTTTAAAACCATCAGCACAATCACAGGAGAATGTACCTCCCATGTTTGTACAAAGACCATTATTTTTTGCAAGGACTCGACTCGCACGGTTTAATCTCTGTAAAATGTTTATCGTATAAGGGAAAATAACACTCACTCCTAATATTTAATGTATAAACTACACACGCTTAGAATGACAATTTGAAGTACTGCCGACTACAAATAAATTTTAAAACTGTCTTCAAAAACACTGACCTTCACAAACCGTTCCGTTTCCTGTAAATCCTGCATCACAATTACAAGAAAACAATCCATGGCTGTTGATGCAAGTTGAATTTTGATGACAGTTATCCATTGAAAGAGAACATTCGTCGATATCTGATGATAATAAAAGTATTGCATTAGATTCATTTAAATATTAGGAATGGATGATTTTCAAAAGCATAATTTTTATAACGAACCTTCACAAACTGTTCCATTTCCAGAATAACCAACATTGCAACTACACGAAAACGATCCATTAGTGTTGACACAGGTAGAGTTTTGATGACAATTGTCGATTGATAAAGAGCATTCATCAATATCTGAAAATAACAGACATGTGCACAATAAATTGTATAATAAAATACAACGCTGCAGAAAGCTGACTTTAAAGCTCTTACCTTTACAAATAATTCCATTTCCCGAATAACCACTGTTACATTTACATGAAAATGATCCATTGTTATTGGTACAGATCGCTTTCGTGTGACAGTTATCGGTAGAAAGTGCACATTCGTCGATATCTGTGAAAAAATAAGAATATATAAAACTTAATATCATTTATCATTTATCGAGTATTGAATTTATGCGCAACAAAACGGTGAAATAGAAATCATGTGCCTAAAATTTCCCAGCATATGATTGGACATACGATTTTCTTCACCAGTGAAAAACGTTGTATCTGCATTCTGATTGGATATACGATTTTTTTATTAGTGGAAAAATGCTAATCAACTTTTGTTTAAATACGCCCATTTCTCTATAATTCGTCACCAGTAGCGAAGCCAGCTTCCATATTTACTCACGCTATGTAAATTCTGAAAGATTACCATTATTGATTTCTTCAGAAATGTATTGCTCTCACGGTCAGTGAACACAAAGATATTTGCATAGCGGGAGTAAAAAGTCGTCCTGGCTACGCTACTGTTCGTCAAATACTCCAAATAGTTTTACAAAATGCTATTGGAATTGTAAAATATCTAAGGTTTTCAAATGCTTTCCGTGTATACTTTTCCTTTTGATCATCGATGGAAGAAGTGAATTCATTTGCTACCAAATGCACCATTTTGTTCACCATCATTAAAAATAATCTACTTTGAGGTATTACTCGTCTGTGATTGGCTGATTGCAGTGCAGTTCATTAGTAATCGCGTGATTAAAATGTGTTATTGCTCTGTAGAAATGTGTACCTGCACTCAGTTCTTCGGTTCACGATATATTGTCGTAGTCTTTAAGCCTGGTTCACATATGACTGAGACATGACTGAGGACTTATTAAGGGCAAGCCTGAGATGCATTCTGATCTTGTGGCTGAGGCAGAACTGAGGCATGCCTGTGATGCTTTTTAATGACATAATTCAAATCGCCGATAGACCACAAAAACTTAGCGGCATTTTGAATTTGACAAAATAATGCTTCGTAATTTGAAAATAGCGTTACTATTAGCAAATTATGCGGCCCTTTTAACAGTCATTCCAAAATACATCAAAGACCCGAGAGCCGGTTTGAAAAAAAGAGAATAATTTGGATTTTACTCTGGACACGATTTATCATAAATAGCCCGATAGTTTCGTATTGTATCGATAAGTTTTATTTTATCGTAAAGTGATCTGAATTGTTCCACTGAGTCTTTTTTTGGTCCATGTCCTGTGTTGAAAATTCATCCGCCATCTTTTTACCCAAATGCGTGATGGGAAATATTTCCGCCAATCGATCGAAGAAGCGTTCACATATAACATAAATAACCAAAATATGTTCCGTACACGGCTGCTTAGCCACCGACATGCCAGGAAACTTAAACTCAACTCAACTCTTACGGTATTTCGGCGGCATACCCTAAGCAACTCCTACGACTGCCTTAAACACCATTAGTGTGTCAGCGATGAGTGTTTACATTTGCTTTAAGAGAAACGCAGGCATCGTCACAGGTATGCCTCAGTCAAGTCTCAGTCATATGTGAACCAGGCTTGACAAATATATCAACATTTTGAAAAATTTAGACCTTTTCTTATTGGAGGTATTTTAGCCTTAAATGATCAAAAGAACTTGCTAGCCAACAACCTCCTCAAAAAAGTATTGTGAATTTTAAATGAGCCCCATAATTCATTTTGAACTGCATTAGAATAGCCACTGTACACGTATAAAATATAACTGCATAATTAATTTACAGATTTAAAAGCTTTGAAAACGTCTTGAAGCTTTATTCTACTTCATTTTTATCAAAAAATTGTTTTAGTTTGCTCTTTTCCCCTTGTTGTTTTTACCCTTTTGCGAAGTAGAATTTAAGAGAAAACTCATTTTGAACGGTATCAAAATTGATTTTTATACTAGGCTTGTTTGAAAATGTACTAGAGCTCAAATATTACTTGTTTGCATACCTGTGCGTAATGCTTGCAGAGTTAATTACATAGAAATACATGCAATGTTTGCTCTTTAATGCAAAAAAGCAAACACTTTTTCTAGACTTTTCAATAAAACATGACTGCAAAAAAGAGAAAATTAATTGGCTTTAGTAGAAAATAGTGTTCCTCCAGATAGACTGTCAATTAACCGCTTGGAGTTTAATTCCCTCAATTGATGATCATACAGGAAAGCAGATATTTGTTCATCAACAGTGTCACATATGTACATATGGCAATACTTAATAAAATAGTTGGTATTGAGCACAGAACCATTTTGAGAAAGGCAAGGTACAAAAATATCAAACGCCTACCTTTGTTGCAACATGTTCCTGTCCAACCACTTTTACAGATACATCTACCATAAGTAGGTCTTCCTCCATTGTGACATTTATTTCTGTTGCATGCTCTTGTTCTGCGTAAAATGTATGGACAACTTCCGCCATTAGATTCTGACCTAATCTTTCTTCTTGTTTGCGTCTGTACACCTGCATTTCCACATTGATGACTACAAGAACTCCAACTGGTCCAACTGCTGACCACACAATTTATGGGAGATTCTTAAAAAAATTATTTGTCGCATTTAATTTCAATGCTCAAATAAATTTCACCCAATACTTGAATATACGTGATAATGTTTAGTTTTACTTTTTGTGGAAAAGGCTAACGTGATACCGATTCCAAAATCACTATCGGCCAACAATATTTTAACAACGATTCGGACTTTAGACCAATTGCCCTCAAACGCATTGTATAAGCCAAATTTTGAAGTCCTTCCCACATAAAAGGTTGTTGCAGTACGTCAGCAGTCTAATTGACCATAGCCAATATTTTGGGATTAAACGATCTAACTACATAATGCCCCACGGAGTACGGATGCATTTTTTAATCTTGTTATAAGGTGGAGAAGTACATGTACATAGCCGTTGTAAAGAGACTGCGAGAGCTTTAATTTATAATAAGGGTTATATAACAAGTAGTAAATATTTGAAACTGTAATCGTGCCATTACATTGAACAGAATGTTCCCGGTTGGCTTTCCCCTCCCCCTACCCACGCCACTGTTTGAAGAAATTTATTCACAACACATACTTTTGCTGCAACATGTTCCTGTCCAACCACTATAACAGATACATCTACCATAGGTTGGTCTTCCTCTATTGCGACATTTATTTCTGTTGCATGCTCTTGTTCTGCGTAAACTATATGGACAACTTCCGCCATTAGATTCTGTCCTAATCTTTCTTCTTGTTCGTGTCTGTACACCAGCATTTCCACATTGGTGACTACAAGAACTCCAACTTGACCATCGACTGACTACACAATTTCTAGGACGCCCTTGAAAACATTATTGTAGTTGAATGGACAAATAAACTGTATCGAATACTCAGATAAAGGTGCAGGTGTTGCAACTTTACTGAAACACGGCACATTGTTTATTTCTGTCTTAAGCAGAAAAGTAAAACAAATTTTCTTAAAAATTTAATCGCGAGCTTGAAATTATAATCAGGGTTATACGACAAAACAGCAAGTGTTTATAACTGCAAAATGGTTTTATATTGAACTGAATACAACTATAGATGGCTGTCTCCCGCCTTAACAGTAATTCAGCTAATCTTCTGAGGTAAGGCGCAAGGCCAAGGAAAAAATATTACAACACGTACTTTTGTCGCAACATTTTCCTTTCCAACCACTATAACAGATACATCTACCATATGATGCCCATCCTCTATTGCGACATTTATTTCTGTTGCATGCTCTTGTTCTGCGTAAACTGTATGGACAACGTCCGCCATTCGATTCTGACCTAATCTTTCTTCTTGTTTGTGTCTGTACACCTGCATTTCCACATTGATGATTACAAGAACTCCAACTGGACCAATGACTGACTACACAATTTCTTGCACGCCCTTAAAAAAAATTTATTTGTTGTAGCTCAATGTCCAAGTAAAATTTGCCCAATACTTAAATATACGAGCAGGTGTTACAATTTTACTGAAGCACAATACTTTTTTTTATTTCTGTCTTTAGTATACAAGTACATCATATTTTCTTAAAAATTTAATCGCAGTTATGAGGACACCACTAGAGCTTGAAATTATAATCACGAATATACGACAACGTGGCAAATGTTTGAAACTGAAATCAGGGTTATTATTTTGAAATGAATATTTATATTGGTGGCTATTACCCAACCATAGTTTGAAGCCAGTATAGTTAATCCCAATATATCAATGCACGGCGAAAGGCAAAGTTGAAATAACATCATAACACTTACGTTTGTTGCAACATTTTCCTGTCCAACCACTATAACAGATACATCTACCATGCCATGACCATCCTCTATTTCGACATTTATTTCTGTTGCATGCTCTTGTTTGGCGTAAACTGTAACCAGAACAGCGTCCGAACCACCAGCCTGAACTAATCTTCCTTCTTGTTCGCGTCTGTACGCCTGAATTCCACATTGATGATTACAGGAGCTCCAGCTGGACCAATGACTTAGTGTACAACGTCTCCTGTACCGTGGTCGTCTCCAACGTCGTCTTCTCCACCAACCCGCTGCATCATGCACTAACAAGACGAAAAGAAACACCAAGAAAAGCCTCATGTTGTACCGAGTAAACAGTGTAAATCTGCTGCTAATTTTCTTATATTCTCCTGTATTTCTAGTATTCAAACTTTATAACTAGTTAGCTAGAAAAGTTCTCTATTTTTCAGATTGATTGATTGGACATCGATTTAATCTTCCATTTTCATTTACACCTGTCGTTTTCTTCGACTTACACTGAGCATCAGTGACGGGAGACGCCTGCAATCAAGCTTTCTATATAAATTTTGTTTGACGTACATGTAGGTAATTTGCTACAAAAAATTTTTTGTTGTAAAGAGTCTTTGTTTTGAAGATTATATTTTTACTTTGCTGAAGGAAGTCGACGTGTGATACAGACTAAATGAAAGAGTTTTTTTGTTCCTTGCCAAAGAAAAGATAACAAAATTAGACATCTTTTCCAAATGCCCATGTTCATTCTGATCACTTTTACATTTTGATACGTATAGGACTCGAAGTTATTGCAAGTTTTGGTCCCGCTGTGTAAGTTTCAGAACATTAAAATCATTTAGAAATCTGTTGTTTTTACAGAGAACTGTCGCTCAATTATATCAAAATAATTACGTTATGCGCATTATAAGTTTGAAAAAGAAAACGCTGTAATTTGCAAGTACGTAGTCACCTACGTAATTTGTTATTCAGTGTAAATTAAGTAAGACCTGTTCAAATCAAGGTGACACGTTGGCGATTCTTATTACTCGATGAAATTACACGATCAAATATTGTTGAAACTATAACACTATTGAATCATAATTGATTGCAGAAACTGCCGATAGTCCCAACTTACAACTCAATTAATTTATCTTTCGAGATAAAATACTTGCTTTTCAATGTAAAGAAAATATTTATAGAAACATCAACATAGAAACTCCAAGGATATTCTTAACTGTGTGAAAGCATGTTATGCGTACAAATAATTTCTTTTGAACGCTAATTCTTGGGTAATTTTTTACGTTCATTCGAAGAAAGATGCAGTGTTTATCTACCTCCAATGACTATTCTAAGCAATCATATGTCACTCGGATAATTAACGTGATGACTAGACGCATTCAAGGCCAGTGATTGAGGTCTTAAGATGCATGAATAAGAGGAGTACCAGGCGAAAAATAGTGGGTCTTGCTAGATAAAATGATGATAAAGAGTACAGAAGCTTTCTGTAACCTTTTTAATTGCAACACAAGAAAGATTTCTCTGCTTTAGATGTTCATATAACATGCTTGTAAACAAAGGTTTATTACTTGAAAGCAGCGGTTGAAATAATCAAAATTCAAATTTATTGCCTAAATTAAAATTTTTTGCATGTGACTCAAACCGTATCTTCGATAAATTCTGAAGTTATTCCATTGTCGCTATATGACTTCAATGTTTAGACGTATGTCGCTCGCTGCTCGGCAAGAAAACGACAACAACATCGAATCATTCGTGGTATTAGCTGCTTTCGCTAAAGCTATGTCTCACATTGCTTAAATCCATCGCAGACAAACATCAATACGACAATACCAATACACTGTTTCACGATTTTTTCTGACCTTCTATGATTCAAATCGCACAACTAAACTCTTATTAAACGTCGATAACAATGTTATCAAATACAAACACATTATTTACACTCAGATGATGATGTATATATATACCTTCTTAATATATATATATATATATATATATATATATATACATACGTATATATATACCTTCTATCCTTCTTCCAAGGATATTCTTAACTATGTGAAAGCATGCTATGCGTACAAATACTTTCTTTGAATGCTAATTCTTGGGTAATTTTTTACATTCATTCGAAGAATGATGCAGTGTTTATCTACCAACAATGACTATTCTAAGCAATCATATGTCTCTCAGATAATTAACGTGATGACTAGACGCATTCAAGATCAGTGATTGAGGTCTTAAGATGCATGAAATAAGAGGCGTACCAGGCGAAAAATTGTGGGTCTTGCTAGATAAAATGATGATAAAGAGTACAGAAGCTTTCTGCAACCTTTTTAATTGCAACACAAGAAAGATTTCTCTGCTTTAGATATTCACATAGCATGCTTGTAAACAAAGGTTTATTACTTAAAAGCAGCGGTTGAAATAATCAAAATTCAAATTTGTTACATAAATTAAAATTGTGACTCAAACCGTATCTTCGATAAATTCTGAAGTTATTCTATGGTCGCTTCATGACTTCAATGTTTAGAAGTTTGTCGCTTGCTGCTCGGCAAGAAGACGACAACAACATCGAATCATTCGTGGTATTAGCTGCTTTCGCAAAAGCTATGTCTCACTGACTCTCACATTGCTTAAATCCATCGTAGACAAACATCAATACGACAATACCAATACACTGTTTCACATTTTTGTCTGATTCAAATCGCACGACTAAACGCTTATAAAACGTCGATAATTTGCTATTAAAATTTGGCTTCGTTGAAAAGAATTGGACTTTGTAAAACAGTTGAAACATATATGTGTTTACAATAGAAGATGTTGAAAACAATCAGTGGTGAAGCCAGCCGGAATTTTACTTCTACGTTAAATATTTTTCAACAAAATTATCATTCATTTCTTTACAAAATTAATTACATACTTCGTTTTGCCAGTGAATGAGCACAAAATATTTAAGTTGCAAGAGTAAAAACACGGGCTGAATTTACAACTGAACACATCAATGTATTTTTATTCTCTATTCTCTATTAGTACACTCTATAGATTTATAACTTATATGGCGTCTTGTACTTCATCGAGGCGATAGATAAACCCCGATGACGTATATATATGCCTTTAAAATAGTCATAGCCTGTGGCATCGCCAGCTTGATAGGCGAGGGGGATTTATTCACAAATGGATGTTTTTTTTAAGTTCGTTTGAAATCAATTGTTTATAAGGGATTAAAACATACAAATATTAATGTTGTCCCCTTAACTTATGGAGCTGGCGGCGCCATAAGTCAAGGCCTGTTTAGGTGATACATATCTATGACTACGAATGGCTCAAATCGATCCTTCATGATTTGAGAATGACGTTAACGTGAAAGGATGTGCTAACAAATCGTGAGTCGTGGGCCGTGGGTTTAATATCGTGGTTCGGATTTGGAGGTCAAGTGTCGTGTGCCTGAAGAAAACTGTTTAGACAAATTTAGATATTATAAAAGCTTACCGAAAGTTAACTAATACAGATTTTTCCTACCCGTTCTATATAAATGCGTAATATGTTCAGGAGTAGAAAGCACATTACATACCATTCAACATCAAATATTTATTCATCAAGTCTGTTCTATTAAATATTGTGCTGCAGGAAGAACATTGAATTACTGCTCGAAGAAAAAGATGTCTATCTTGAAATCGTTAAAAGGACAAGACATAGAGCACATAGAGCAAGCTGCACGCTCTTCCTACGACATTTTTTTTTTTAGGTTTTTAGTTTTTTACAATATGTAGATTTATTCATATCAAGTCAGCACACGACATTTATTCCTCCACCCACCACTATTGGCACACACATGAAGTAAAAATCCAAAGAGAACGAAGTCCGCATGTAATCTCTGCGTGAGTCGGAAGTATTTAAAAAATTCTATTCACAGCAGTAACACTACGTCTCTGTCGAAATGACAATAATGTTAAGTTCGATAAATAAAATCTCGATGAATATATTATTTACTTAAATCCTAGAAGATCTCACAAAAAACTACGCATCTTTGAAATTAGCCGACATTTAGATTTTGTATGATTCATCAATAATTGATGGTAAAAAATTGTTTAAAGTGGCTTGTAAGTGAAATATTATCGCTTTCAAGGCGTCATTGATTTAGGTGATTTCCCTATCCATTGAGCAAACGTTCTAGAAGATTTTAGTGTATTGCAGCATCGTTCTGCAACAGCAGTTTGAAACTGGTTCAAACCAGTAGCAGATTGAGGAAAGGTTGAAAAACATTTTATTTAGTAAACAAAATATTCACATATAAAGAAAAGGTTATCTCCTTTCTTTTCCACACTTTTTCGTAGAACGAACATAAAAATAGCCAACAGCATTGTTGTTTTAGTGTTTGATTTAAAAATTAAACGAGACTCACCTCTAAGTCGAAGTTTGGTTGTAATTCTTTCTTGTCATCAGTCAGGAACGAAGGAGTAACATGAGAAGCACGCGCCGCTTTTCGATAGCGATATTTCAAAAACCTCACTGGCGCTCACATGGAGCAAAGGAGAACGGGCAGCGTAATTTCTCCTGGGTGGGCATACTCTTTCGTTCCTGACTGATGACAAGAAAGAACTACAATCAAACTTCGATTTAAAGGTAAGTCTCGTTTAATTTTCAAATTCTTTCCAATCATCAGTCTACGTCACTACGGATTAACATGAGATTTCAAAGCTGTGAGCACCAGTGATTGATAAAACAAAAATTATCCATGCCGTACTGTCTTGTCGTAACACTAGTCGTAACGGTAATGATGAATATATTTCCGGAAAACCTTAGTAAAGAACAACGACAAGGTTATTATTTATTTACATATTGACTTAATAATGCCTGGCCAAAGTTTACATCGATTGGTTTGTTATAATGTCGGGAGCAAACGTCGTGGCATTAGACCACCACCCCCCGCACTTAGTACATCTTTTAGGGGTATACCTGACATTAAACCCGAAGAGGTAGATGCATCACGACTGCTATCAGCTGAAAATGTTCTAGTGTCAATTTCAGCATTAGTTAGAGCAGTCTTGAAGCAATGACTAATCGTGGCATTAGTGACGGCATTATGTGGTTTATGAGAGCGTACAAGCAACTGATGATGATGGCGTAGATCTTTGGTTTTGTTAATGTACTCTCTAATGTGTGCAACTGGACATAATTTTTCATCTTCCAGTATGATAGGATTTCTACAGGTATCATATTTTTACCTGGTCTGGTTGTTTTTAGGTTGTCACGAATATGGAAAACAATTCTATCTGGCATATCTTGAAAATGAGGAATGTCTAATTTTGCTAGGGTTTGCACCTCTGTGCTGATATTAAAGCGAGTCAAGTTGTTAGTTTTTTAGTCAGATCTTCGAGACCCAAGACGTGAGGGTAATCGGTGGATTGAAAATATCTGAGCACCATGCCCACATCCCAAACATGTGTGTAACGTGGTAATAACGGTTTCAATTCAAAGATTCCTATAAGACACCGTACTACCAAAGGTGCTCCCCAAACGTGCGGTCATTATTGGATGATAGTGCTGAGCGCGCTGTATTTATTGCACTATAACCAAGGTTTTTGCGGTGTAGTTCAGTGACAAAAGCCAAAGCCTCCAGCAATCCGTTTTCCACCTGGAAAGATAGCAGTTATATTGTTTGCTTGTGCTGTTTCTCCAAGGCGCTAACATTACATTAGTCGTGTCCTGATATAGTCCAATCCTTGTTAATTTTTCCCTGATACTAAGCAATCCAGAAAGCCTAGCGATTTGTGTAACGGATGAATTACATGTGGTGCCTCTGGTAGGCCGAAGAGGAACCGTTCCGGTTTCAAGTGGGTCTCGAATGCACATCTTCATTGATTCCGAGTACCACGACTGTGTCGGCCAGTTTGAACGTATGCATCCTACCGTTGCTGTCTGTTCTTGAATCTTTGGTAAAAAAGGTTCTATTACACTAAACGGAGGGAAAGCACAAAACTTCATATTGGATATATCAACTGAGAATACGACAACTGCCTTGGCCCCTGGATCAGGTCGGTAAGATATATAAGTAAGGAACTGTGTGTTCGTCGTGAAGCAAACACGTCCGTGTCGGGAAAAAATTTAGCTTTAATAATGCCTCATTAAGGCGTTCCCACTTAAGCATTCACTCAGTATTATACATTGTCTATTTCTGGATTAAAAAATCTGAGTCAGTATTTTCAATCCCTGGCATGTGAGCTGCGCTAACCCATATCTTACGATCCATTAACCATTCCCAAACTCTCTAACCTATATTATTGCATTGCGGAGAATGACTCGAACCCATGTGATTTATTAAAGCTACAGCTGTGACGTTATCTAGTCGTGCTCTAATGTGCGTGTTGTTCAGCGACTTGCAATATGTTTGCAATCACAGGTATAAAGCTAAAAGCTCTAGATAATTTATATGGTTATTTTTCTCGTGTAAGTTCCAAGTTCTCCCAGTCTGTTTATTATAAAACACTGCCCCCCCCCCCAGCCACAAAGAGAGGCATCAGTTGTTTGAATATATAATAGTTTGCCGTAAGTAATTACATTGTATGCCTTATCGATATTTCCTATCCACCACATTATCTCATGGCAAGATGCATCATTCAAACACAATGCATTGTCGAAACTCCCTTTCAACGCGCGAATAGCATGTACCTAAAATCTTCGAGTGCACGATAAAAAAAAATGGCCCGTGCATCACGCCAGGGAAAGATGCTATCAGTTTTCCTATTAATTGTGCAAAATCTCGAATTGTCACGCGATCCGAATTTAAGATGGTTTCACAGTTGCTCTTAATAGTAGCTAGTTTCTCTGCAGTTAGGCATTAGTCGTGTCTATCAAGTTTACAACAAATCCTAACAGTGTAATAATTTGATTTGGGTTAAGAACAGATTTTCAGGGTGAATAAAGCCTAAAGCATCAAACTTTTCAAAGTAGCAATTATACAAACTACGCACTCGTTATATGTTTTACCCTGGAGAAAGAGGTCGTCAATGTAAGTAGCAGTCGTGTGTTCATGGTTTTTGAAGCCTGCATATTTATACTTAATACCTATGACTGCGAATACCTTGAGGCACAGTTCATTCCTGTCAATAGACGACCTGTGTCGACTTGGAAAGAAAATAAGTTAAATGGATATCTCCCCACCCCCTACAATAACATCGACAAACTGTACTGGTTTTCTGTTTATAGTCTGAGATTATATTTAATGTTAGAACAGTTAATTACACAACTATACAGAAACTTATGCTTATTTACATAACTAAGCAGACAACATACTTATATTTCTCAATTAATGCTTTAATGCAATCTATTAGGTGTTGACCTAAGTCTACATACTTAAGTAGGTAAGCATTTACCATAGATTACAGTTACTAAAGGGCAAAGGCTATACATGCCATGACAAGTATCAATAGTAAAAGTTCTAAAATCGTTGACATCAAATCGAGCTCTTCGTATCTTTCACTGAAACAAAAGTAGAACCAATTTTCAGGGTCATTACCATTAAGCATCATATCTTCTTCTCTGTTGTCAACGAAAAGGCTGACGACTAGCTGCAATGATTGAAAATCCTTTCGATCAAAGATTGAACTTATCTCTTCATTCGGAAACATGTCTTCTCTTTGTTAACGAGAAGGCTATCGTCCAGCTGCATAGCTTCAGAATCTGGTTCTCCTTGATGGTACGGTTCGATCTCACATGTCTGGTTGCGATAACTCCCGTCACCAGTTTGTTCAAGCGAGCTGAAAACATTGCGTTGATTAGGTTCACCAACAAATACACCGATATTTTGTGTCGTTTTAGCGACATTTATTTCTTGATACACTGGATCCACTTCAAAGGAACAATTTTTTGTACCGAGTACATTTCGATCAAAGTTTGAACATATATCTTCATCCGGAAACATGTCTTCTTCTCTGTTGTTAACGAGAAGGCTATCGTCGAGCTGCATAGCTTCAGAATCTGGTTCTCCTTGATGGTACGGTTTGATCTCACTTGTCTGGTTGCGATAACTCCCGTCACCAGTTTGTTCAAACGAACTGAAAACATTGCGTTGACTACGTTCACCAACAAATACACTGATATTTTGTGTCGTTTTAGCGACATTTATTTCTTGATCCACTGGATTCACTTCAAAGGAACAATTTTCTGTACCGAATACATTTCGATCAAAGATTGAACTTATCTCTTTATCCGGAAACATGTCTTCTTCTCTGTTGTTAACCAGAATGACAACCTTCTCGAGGGGAACCTCCTCTTGATGAGTGTAATCGCTCATGACTAACTCTATAAAGAATCAGATGTCAAATAATTTCATGAATTTGCAACAAGACACTCAACATTTTAAAAAATTTATAGCCTACTGCTCTCCATGATATTTTTTTAAATTGATTACAGAGTCACAAGACTCGTTCTTAAGATATTATCATTTTCAGATCTTAACATGAAAGAGATTTTATTAGACCTCATAAATGACCTCAAAAACATGAATGACGTCATGACATACATGTTTTGTTAAATATTATGTGTTCACATTGCTCGTGAAGATAATTCGTGCACGAAGTTTCAACTTATGGAAACTGTCCTTTCTATTATTCTGGATGACAAACAGTAACTAAAAAAGATTCATCATTGACAATTCATAAAAATCAAACTCTTGAATCGCGTGTATTTTACATCATGTCGTATGATTTCTGCATGACCGAAATTAGAAAATATTTGTCATCGATTGATTCCCACAGTATAACAAAATCGAAAGATCGCAGTGATCTTCCCACCAAAATTTTCAAAACTAAAGACAATTTGGGTATCAAAAGTCAACATGTATTTTCGCTGATGTTTTGCTCATAAAGTAAGCGTCGAAATATAAGCAACTGACAAAGACAATGGCGAAGACTTCTGTTGCAAAGAATTAGTCTTAGTCAGAGTGTTAGTATTACTGATATCAGCAAAACAACGCGCTACAAGCTAACACATAGAACATGAAGGTATAAGAATGTCGTAAACTACATATATACCATAATATCAATAATACGTTTGATTTTATAGCTCAAATGCTCATGGTCAAATACTGAGGAGCTTGGTGATGTAAATCTAACTGTTTCAATTGCGGCCTTACGCTGCACTTCTCAGTATAAAAACTGACTTTAAAGATGAATATCTTCCCATTTAATAGAAAATGGTGATTTAAATATTTAAAGTTGGTCAAATTAGTTTGTCGTATTGTAGAAAATCAATGTCAATTGCTGTCGATTTAAGGTAGCAACAAACAAAATATTTTAGCCCAAAATCATCAGCGAAATAGATGAGTTTCCATGTAAAAGAATTTTACGAATTATAATATGTTAACCTCCATATTTGTTTGTGACGGCATTAAACCATTAGGAATACATCATAGCGAATGTTTGCGGAAATAACATTTAAAATTTATAGTTTGCGACAAATAGGCATTTGAATTTATTAGTTCGATTCGATATGTTTTAAGTCACTGAAATCCAAGCAGTCTTCTACAGTTATTAAACAAGATTTACCTTTTGTTGAAAATATTAAGCACGATCTTCTCGACCACATTCTGTAACAATATATTGACGCCTATCCACGGAAATAATGTGCGCAACTTATGATCTATATGTGACAAAGAGAAATTCGACGTTGAGAGTTAAATTTCATGTTCATTCAGATAGCTAATACTTATTAAAACGAGATTTACCTTGTTTTCGAATTCCTGTGTTTCACGTGAAAAATGTCATATGATCTCTGCGTGACTAGAAATAATAAAGATTAAATTTCATATCCGTAGAATCGTAGTGTTTCTACCAATAATTGAATTAAATTTGTTAAATTCGACAGACAAATGTCTTATTTTATCACATGTAACATTACAAGGAAAGATGTCAATACAAAGTAAGACTTACCACGGTACAAGCAATTTTCTCATTCAACGGTGATTCCCCAGTTAATACTTGGGAATTCCCATTCACCTTTTTTAGTAATATGAAGGAACACTGCTAAGAGAACATTGTCTGAGAATTTCAGACTGCTTAACTCGATGACGTCAACCAACGAATAATGTTACTGAATAATGAGTGAAACTGATTATACCACTTTACGTGATACCCAATCTTTACAAGACATTTGGTAAGTTATTATAAGTCTAGCACTTTGTTTGACTATCTGGGATGCAATTATAATTTGCAAAATAAACTTTTGGAGGAACTTTCTTTGTACCTGGTGTTTATATTGATTAGTTGGAAGAATGTTCATGGTTTTGAAGCCTGCACATGTATACTTAATACCTCTGACTGCGAATACCTTGAGGCACAGTTCATTCCTGTCAATAGAAGACTTGTGTCGATATGGAAAGAAAATAAGTTAAATGGATATCTCCCCTAAAATAACATAGACAATCTGTACTGGTTTTCTGTTTATAATCTGAGATTATACTTAATGTTAGAACAGTTAATTACACAACTATACAGAAATTTATGCTTATTCACATAACTAAGCAGACCACATACTTATGTTTCTCAATTAATGCTTTAATGCAATCAATTAGGTGTTGACCTAAGTCAACATACTTTAGTAGGTAAGCATTTACCATAGATTTACGTGTTCATGACGTTCTAATTTACACTATTCTGTAATAATGCAACAGTAATGCTTATGGTAACATTTTATAAAGACGACAGTTAATAAAGGGCAAAGGCTATACATGCCATGTCAAGTATCAATAGTCAAAGTTCTGAAATCGTTGACATCAAATCGAGCTCTTCGTATCTTTCACTGAAAGAAAAGTAGAACCAATTTTCAGGGTAATTATCATTATGCATTGTATCTTCTTCTGTGTTGTCAACGAGATGGCTGACGACGAGCTGCAATGATTGAAAATCCATTCGATCAAAGATTGAACTTATCTCTTCATCCGAAAACATGTCTTCTTCTCTGTTGTTAACGAGAAGGCTATCGTCGAGCTGCATAGCTTCAGAATGTGGTTCTCCTTGATGGTACGGTTCGATCTCACTTGTCTGGTTGCGATAACTCCCGTCACCAGTTTGTTCAAGAGAACTGAAAACATTGCGTTGATTAGGTTCCCCAACAAATACACTGATATTTTGTGTCATTTTAGCGACATTTATTTCTTGATCCACTGGATTCACTTCAAAGGAACAAATTTCTGTACCGAATACATTTCGATCAAAGATTGAACTTATCTCTTCATCCGGAAACAGGTCTTCTTCTCTCTTTCTAACGAGAAGGCTATCGCCGAGCTGCATAGCTTCATAATCTGGTTCTCCTTGATGGTACGGTTTGATCTCACTTGTCTGGTTGCGATAACTCCCGTCACCAGTTTGTTCAAGCGAACTGAAAACATTGCGTTGACTACGTTCACCAACAAATACACTGATATTTTGTGTCATTTTAGCGACATTTATTTCTTGATCCACTGGATTCCTTCAAAGGAACAAATTTCTGTACCGAATACATTTCGATCAAAGATTAAACTTATCTCTTCATCCGGAAACAGGTCTTCTTCTCTTTCTAACGAGAAGGCTATCGCCGAGCTGCATAGCTTCATAATCTGGTTCTCCTTGATGGTACGGTTTGATCTCACTTGTCTGGTTGCGATAACTCCGGTCACCAGTTTGTTCAAGCGAACTGAAAACATTGCGTTGACTACGTTCACCAACAAATACACTGATATTTTGTGTCGTTTTAGCGACATTTATTTCTTGATCCACTGGATTCCCTTCAAAGGAACAAATTTCTGTACCGAATACATTTCGATCAATGATTAAACTTATCTCTTCATCCGGAAACAGGTCTTCTTCTCTCTTTCTAACGAGAAGGCTATCGCCGAGCTGCATAGCTTCATAATCTGTTTCTCCTTGATGGTACGGTTCGATCTCACTTGTCTGGTTGCGATAACTCCCGTCACCAGTTTGTTCAAGCGAACAGAAAACATTGCGTTGACTACGTTCACCAACAAATACACTGTTGTTTTGTGTCGTTTTAGCGACATTTATTTCTTGATCCACTGGATTCACTTCAAAGGAACAATTTTCTGTACCGAATACATTTCGATCAAAGATTGAACTTATCTCTTTATCCGGAAACATGTCTTCTTCTCTGTTGTTAACCAGAATGACAACCTTCTCGAGGGGAACCTCCTCTTGATGAGTGTAATCGCTCATGACTAACTCTATAAAGAATCAGATGTCAAATAATTTCATGAATTTGCAACAAGACACTCAAAATTTTAAAAAATTTATAGCCTACTGCTCTCCATGATATTTTTTTAAATTGATTACAGAGTCACAAGACTCGTTCTTAAGATATTATCATTTTCAGATGTTAACATGAAAGAGATTTTATTAGACCTCATAAATGACCTCATAAAAACATGAATGACGTCATGACATACATGTTTTGTTAAATATTATGTGTTCACATTGCTCGTGAAGATAATTCGTGCACGAAGTTTCAACTTATGGAAACTGTCCTTTCTATTATTCTGGATGACAAACAGTAACTAAAAAAGATTCATCATTGACAATTCATAAAAATCAAACTCTTGAATCGCGTGTATTTTTACATCATGTCGTATGATTTCTGCATGACCGAAATTAGAAAATATTTGTCATCGATTGATTCCCACAGTATAACAAAAATCGAAAGATCGCAGTGATCTTCCCACCAAAATTTTCAAAACTAAAGACAATTTGGGTATCAAAAGTCAACATGTATTTTCGCTGATGTTTTGCTCATAAAGTAAGCGTCGAAATATAAGCAACTGACAAAGACAATGGCGAAGACTTCTGTTGCAAAGAATTAGTCTTAGTCAGAGTGTTAGTATTACTGATATCAGCAAAACAACGCGCTACAAGCTAACACATAGAACATGAAGGTATAAGAATGTCGTAAACTACATATATACCATAATATCAATAATACGTTTGATTTTATAGCTCAAATGCTCATGGTCAAATACTGAGGAGCTTGGTGATGTAAATCTAACTGTTTCAATTGCGGCCTTACGCTGCACTTCTCAGTATAAAAACTGACTTTAAAGATGAATATCTTCCCATTTAATAGAAAATGGTGATTTATATATTTAAAGTTGGTCAAATTAGTTTGTCGTATTGTAGAAAATCAATGTCAATTGCTGTCGATTTAAGGTAGCAACAAACAAAATATTTTAGCCCAAAATCATCAGCGAAATAGATGAGTTTCCATGTAAAAGAATTTTACGAATTATAATATGTTAACCTCCATATTTGTTTGTGACGGCATTAAACCATTAGGAATACATCATAGCGAATGTTTGCGGAAATAACATTTAAAATTTATAGTTTGCGACAAATAGGCATTTGAATTTATTAGTTCGATTCGATATGTTTTAAGTCACTGAAATCCAAGCAGTCTTCTACAGTTATTAAACAAGATTTACCTTTTGTTGAAAATATTAAGCACGATCTTCTCGACCACATTCTGTAACAATATATTGACGCCTATCCACGGAAATAATGTGCGCAACTTATGATCTATATGTGACAAAGAGAAATTCGACGTTGAGAGTTAAATTTCATGTTCATTCAGATAGCTAATACTTATTAAAACGAGATTTACCTTGTTTTCGAATTCCTGTGTTTCACGTGAAAAATGTCATATGATCTCTGCGTGACTAGAAATAATAAAAGATTAAATTTCATATCCGTAGAATCGTAGTGTTTCTACCAATAATTGAATTAAATTTGTTAAATTCGACAGACAAATGTCTTATTTTATCACATGTAACATTACAAGGAAAGATGTCAATACAAAGTAAGACTTACCACGGTACAAGCAATTTTCTCATTCAACGGTGATTCCCCAGTTAATACTTGGGAATTCCCATTCACCTTTTTTAGTAATATGAAGGAACACTGCTAAGAGAACATTGTCTGAGAATTTCAGACTGCTTAACTCGATGACGTCAACCAACGAATAATGTTACTGAATAATGAGTGAAACTGATTATACCACTTTACGTGATACCCAATCTTTACAAGACATTTGGTAAGTTATTATAAGTCTAGCACTTTGTTTGACTATCTGGGATGCAATTATAATTTGCAAAAATAAACTTTTGGAGGAACTTTCTTTGTACCTGGTGTTTATATTGATTAGTTGGAAGAATGTTCATGGTTTTTGAAGCCTGCACATGTATACTTAATACCTCTGACTGCGAATACCTTGAGGCACAGTTCATTCCTGTCAATAGAAGACTTGTGTCGATATGGAAAGAAAATAAGTTAAATGGATATCTCCCCTAAAATAACATAGACAATCTGTACTGGTTTTCTGTTTATAATCTGAGATTATACTTAATGTTAGAACAGTTAATTACACAACTATACAGAAATTTATGCTTATTCACATAACTAAGCAGACCACATACTTATGTTTCTCAATTAATGCTTTAATGCAATCAATTAGGTGTTGACCTAAGTCAACATACTTTAGTAGGTAAGCATTTACCATAGATTTACGTGTTCATGACGTTCTAATTTACACTATTCTGTAATAATGCAACAGTAATGCTTATGGTAACATTTTATAAAGACGACAGTTAATAAAGGGCAAAGGCTATACATGCCATGTCAAGTATCAATAGTCAAAGTTCTGAAATCGTTGACATCAAATCGAGCTCTTCGTATCTTTCACTGAAAGAAAAGTAGAACCAATTTTCAGGGTCATTATCATTATGCATCGTATCTTCTTCTGTGTTGTCAACGAGATGGCTGACGACGAGCTGCAATGATTGAAAATCCATTCGATCAAAGATTGAACTTATCTCTTCATCCGAAAACATGTCTTCTTCTCTGTTGTTAACGAGAAGGCTATCGTCGAGCTGCATAGCTTCAGAATGTGGTTCTCCTTGATGGTACGGTTCGATCTCACTTGTCTGGTTGCGATAACTCCGTCACCAGTTTGTTCAAGAGAACTGAAAACATTGCGTTGATTAGGTTCCCCAACAAATACACTGATATTTTGTGTCATTTTAGCGACATTTATTTCTTGATCCACTGGATTCCTTCAAAGGAACAAATTTCTGTACCGAATACATTTCGATCAAAGATTAAACTTATCTCTTCATCCGGAAACAGGTCTTCTTCTCTCTTTCTAACGAGAAGGCTATCGCCGAGCTGCATAGCTTCATAATCTGGTTCTCGTTGATGGTACGGTTTGATCTCACTTGTCTGGTTGCGATAACTCCCGTCACCAGTTTGTTCAAGCGAACTGAAGACATTGCGTTGACTACGTTCACCAACAAATACACTGTTATTTTGTGTCGTTTTAGCGACATTTATTTCTTGATTCACTGGATTCACTTCAAAGGAACAATTTTCTGTACCAAATACATTTCGATCAAAGATTGAACTTATCTCTTCATCCGGAAACAGGTCTTCTTCTCTGTTGTTAACGAGAAGGCTATCGTCCAGCTGCATAGCTTGAAAATCTGGTTCTCCTTGATGGTACGGTTCGATCTCACTTGTCTGGTTGCGATAACTCCCGTCACCAGTTTGTTCAAACGAACTGAAAACATTGCGTTGACTACGTTCACCAACAAATACACTGATATTTTGTGTCGTTTTAGCGACATTTATTTCTTGATCCACTGGATTCCCTTCAAAGGAACAAATTTCTGTACCGAATACATTTCGATCAATGATTAAACTTATCTCTTCATCCGGAAACAGGTCTTCTTCTCTCTTTCTAACGAGAAGGCTATCGCCGAGCTGCATAGCTTCATAATCTGTTTCTCCTTGATGGTACGGTTTGATCTCACTTGTCTGGTTGCGATAACTCCGGTCACCAGTTTGTTCAAGCGAACTGAAAACATTGCGTTGACTACGTTCACCAACAAATACACTGATATTTTGTGTCGTTTTAGCGACATTTATTTCTTGATCCACTGGATTCACTTCAAAGGAACAATTTTCTGTACCAAATACATTTCGATCAAAGATTGAACTTATCTCTTCATCCGGAAACAGGTCTTCTTCTCTGTTGTTAACGAGAAGGCTATCGTCCAGCTGCATAGCTTGAAAATCTGGTTCTCCTTGATGGTACGGTTCGATCTCACTTGTCTGGTTGCGATAACTCCCGTCACCAGTTTGTTCAAACGAACTGAAAACATTGCGTTGACTACGTTCACCAACAAATACACTGATATTTTGTGTCGTTTTAGCGACATTTATTTCTTGATCCACTGGATTCACTTCAAAGGAACAATTTTCTGTACCGAATACATTTCGATCAAAGATTGAACTTATCTCTTTATCCGGAAACATGTCTTCTTCTCTGTTGTTAACCAGAATGACAACCTTCTCGAGGGGAACCTCCTCTTGATGAGTGTAATCGCTCATGACTAACTCTATAAAGAATCAGATGTCAAACAATTTCATGAATTTGCAACAAGACACTCAACATTTTAAAAAATTTATAGCCTACTGCTCTCCATGATATTTTTTTAAATTGATTACAGAGTCACAAGACTCGTTCTTAAGATATTATCATTTTCAGATCTTAACATGAAAGAGATTTTATTAGACCTCATAAATGACCTCATAAAACATGAATGACGTCATGACATACATGTTTTGTTAAATATTATGTGTTCACATTGCTCGTGAAGATAATTCGTGCACGAAGTTTCAACTTATGGAAACTGTCCTTTCTATTATTCTGGATGACAAACAGTAACTAAAAGATTCATCATTGACAATTCATAAAAATCAAACTCTTGAATCGCGTGTATTTTTACATCATGTCGTATGATTTCTGCATGACCGAAATTAGAAAATATTTGTCATCGATTGATTCCCACAGTATAACAAAATCGAAAGATCGCAGTGATCTTCCCACCAAAATTTTCAAAACTAAAGACAATTTGGGTATCAAAAGTCAACATGTATTTTCGCTGATGTTTTGCTCATAAAGTAAGCGTCGAAATATAAGCAACTGACAAAGACAATGGCGAAGACTTCTGTTGCAAAGAATTAGTCTTAGTCAGAGTGTTAGTATTACTGATATCAGCAAAACAACGCGCTACAAGCTAACACATAGAACATGAAGGTATAAGAATGTCGTAAACTACATATATACCATAATATCAATAATACGTTTGATTTTATAGCTCAAATGCTCATGGTCAAATACTGAGGAGCTTGGTGATGTAAATCTAACTGTTTCAATTGCGGCCTTACGCTGCACTTCTCAGTATAAAACTGACTTTAAAGATGAATATCTTCCTATTTAATAGAAAATGGTGATTTATATATTTAAAGTTGGTCAAATTAGTTTGTCGTATTGTAGAAAATCAAGGTCAATTGCTGTCGATTTAAGGTAGCAACAAACAAAATATTTTAGCCCAAAATCATCAGCGAAATAGATGAGTTTCCATGTAAAAGAATTTTACGAATTATAATATGTTAACCTCCATATTTGTTTGTGACGGCATTAAACCATTAGGAATACATCATAGCGAATGTTTGCGGAATAACATTTAAAATTTATAGTTTGCGACAAATAGGCATTTGAATTTATGAGTTCGATTCGATATGTTTTAAGTCACTGAAATCCAAGCAGTCTTCTACAGTTATTAAACAAGATTTACCTTTTGTTGAAAATATTAAGCACGATCTTCTCGACCACAATCTGTAACAATATATTGACGCCTATCCACGGAAATAATGTGCGCAACTTATGATCTATATGTGACAAAGAGAAATTCGACGTTGAGAGTTTAATTTCATGTTCATTCAGATAGCTAATACTTATTAAAACGAGATTTACCTTGTTTTCGAATTCCTGTGTTTCGCACTATCTTCTCAAAATTGCTGCTTGACGTCTTCCTCACCATAAGTGATAAGCAGCAACTGAATGACGAACAAACAATAAATTCCATGTATTTGGTAAACCAATAAATTTATTAGAAAATGAAAGCATTGATCACGTGAAAAATGTCATATGATCTCTGCGTGACTAGAAATAATAAAAGATTAAATTTCATATCCGTAGAATCGTAGTGTTTCTACCAATAATTGAATTAAATTTGTTAAATTCGACAGACAAATGTCTTATTTTATCAGATGTAACATTACAAGGAAAGATGTCAATACAAAGTAAGACTTACCACGGTACAAGCAATTTTCTCATTCAACGGTGATTCCCCAGTTAATACTTGGGAATTCCCATTCACCTTTTAGTAATATGAAGGAACACTGCTAAGAGAACATTGTCTGAGAATTTCAGACTGCTTAACTCGATGACGTCAACCAACGAATAATGTTACTGAATAATGAGTGAAACTGATTATACCACTTTACGTGATACCCAATCTTTACAAGGCATTTGGTAAGTTATTATAAGTCTAGCACTTTGTTTGACTATCTGGGATGCAATTATAATTTGCAAAATAAACTTTTGGAGGAACTTTCTTTGTACCTGGTGTTTATATTGATTAGTTGGAAGAATGTTCATGGTTTTGAAGCCTGCACATGTATACTTAATACCTCTGACTGCGAATACCTTGAGGCACAGTTCATTCCTGTCAATAGAAGACTTGTGTCGATATGGAAAGAAAATAAGTTAAATGGATATCTCCCCTAAAATAACATAGACAATCTGTACTGGTTTTCTGTTTATAATCTGAGATTATACTTAATGTTAGAACAGTTAATTACACAACTATACAGAAATTTATGCTTATTCACATAACTAAGCAGACCACATACTTATGTTTCTCAATTAATGCTTTAATGCAATCAATTAGGTGTTGACCTAAGTCAACATACTTTAGTAGGTAAGCATTTACCATAGATTTACGTGTTCATGACGTTCTAATTTACACTATTCTGTAATAATGCAACAGTAATGCTTATGGTAACATTTTATAAAGACGACAGTTAATAAAGGGCAAAGGCTATACATGCCATGTCAAGTATCAATAGTCAAAGTTCTGAAATCGTTGACATCAAATCGAGCTCTTCGTATCTTTCACTGAAAGAAAAGTAGAACCAATTTTCAGGGTCATTATCATTATGCATCGTATCTTCTTCTGTGTTGTCAACGAGATGGCTGACGACGAGCTGCAATGATTGAAAATCCATTCGATCAAAGATTGAACTTATCTCTTCATCCGAAAACATGTCTTCTTCTCTGTTGTTAACGAGAAGGCTATCGTCGAGCTGCATAGCTTCAGAATGTGGTTCTCCTTGATGGTACGGTTCGATCTCACTTGTCTGGTTGCGATAACTCCCGTCACCAGTTTGTTCAAGAGAACTGAAAACATTGCGTTGATTAGGTTCCCAACAAATACACTGATATTTTGTGTCATTTTAGCGACATTTATTTCTTGATCCACTGGATTCCCTTCAAAGGAACAAATTTCTGTACCGAATACATTTCGATCAAAGATTAAACTTATCTCTTCATCCGGAAACAGGTCTTCTTCTCTCTTTCTAACGAGAAGGCTATCGCCGAGCTGCATAGCTTCATAATCTGGTTCTCGTTGATGGTACGGTTTGATCTCACTTGTCTGGTTGCGATAACTCCCGTCACCAGTTTGTTCAAGCGAACTGAAAACATTGCGTTGACTACGTTCACCAACAAATACACTGTTATTTTGTGTCGTTTTAGCGACATTTATTTCTTGATCCACTGGATTCACTTCAAAGGAACAATTTTCTGTACCAAATACATTTCGATCAAAGATTGAACTTATCTCTTCATCCGGAAACAGGTCTTCTTCTCTGTTGTTAACGAGAAGGCTATCGTCCAGCTGCATAGCTTGAAAATCTGGTTCTCCTTGATGGTACGGTTCGATCTCACTTGTCTGGTTGCGATAACTCCCGTCACCAGTTTGTTCAAACGAACTGAAAACATTGCGTTGACTACGTTCACCAACAAATACACTGATATTTTGTGTCGTTTTAGCGACATTTATTTCTTGATCCACTGGATTCACTTCAAAGGAACAATTTTCTGTACCGAATACATTTCGATCAAAGATTGAACTTATCTCTTTATCCGGAAACATGTCTTCTTCTCTGTTGTTAACCAGAATGACAACCTTCTCGAGGAACCTCCTCTTGATGAGTGTAATCGCTCATGACTAACTCTATAAAGAATCAGATGTCAAACAATTTCATGAATTTGCAACAAGACACTCAACATTTTAAAAATTTATAGCCTACTGCTCTCCATGATATTTTTAAATTGATTACAGAGTCACAAGACTCGTTCTTAAGATATTATCATTTTCAGATCTTAACATGAAAGAGATTTTATTAGACCTCATAAATGACCTCATAAAACATGAATGACGTCATGACATACATGTTTTGTTAAATATTATGTGTTCACATTGCTCGTGAAGATAATTCGTGCACGAAGTTTCAACTTATGGAAACTGTCCTTTCTATTATTCTGGATGACAAACAGTAACTAAAAGATTCATCATTGACAATTCATAAAAATCAAACTCTTGAATCGCGTGTATTTTTACATCATGTCGTATGATTTCTGCATGACCGAAATTAGAAAATATTTGTCATCGATTGATTCCCACAGTATAACAAAAATCGAAAGATCGCAGTGATCTTCCCACCAAAATTTTCAAAACTAAAGACAATTTGGGTATCAAAAGTCAACATGTATTTTCGCTGATGTTTTGCTCATAAAGTAAGCGTCGAAATATAAGCAACTGACAAAGACAATGGCGAAGACTTCTGTTGCAAAGAATTAGTCTTAGTCAGAGTGTTAGTATTACTGATATCAGCAAAACAACGCGCTACAAGCTAACACATAGAACATGAAGGTATAAGAATGTCGTAAACTACATATATACCATAATATCAATAATACGTTTGATTTTATAGCTCAAATGCTCATGGTCAAATACTGAGGAGCTTGGTGATGTAAATCTAACTGTTTCAATTGCGGCCTTACGCTGCACTTCTCAGTATAAAACTGACTTTAAAGATGAATATCTTCCTATTTAATAGAAAATGGTGATTTATATATTTAAAGTTGGTCAAATTAGTTTGTCGTATTGTAGAAAATCAAGGTCAATTGCTGTCGATTTAAGGTAGCAACAAACAAAATATTTTAGCCCAAAATCATCAGCGAAATAGATGAGTTTCCATGTAAAAGAATTTTACGAATTATAATATGTTAACCTCCATATTTGTTTGTGACGGCATTAAACCATTAGGAATACATCATAGCGAATGTTTGCGGAAATAACATTTAAAATTTATAGTTTGCGACAATAGGCATTTGAATTTATGAGTTCGATTCGATATGTTTTAAGTCACTGAAATCCAAGCAGTCTTCTACAGTTATTAAACAAGATTTACCTTTTGTTGAAAATATTAAGCACGATCTTCTCGACCACAATCTGTAACAATATATTGACGCCTATCCACGGAAATAATGTGCGCAACTTATGATCTATATGTGACAAAGAGAAATTCGACGTTGAGAGTTTAATTTCATGTTCATTCAGATAGCTAATACTTATTAAAACGAGATTTACCTTGTTTTCGAATTCCTGTGTTTCGCACTATCTTCTCAAAATTGCTGCTTGACGTCTTCCTCACCATAAGTGATAAGCAGCAACTGAATGACGAACAAACAATAAATTCCATGTATTTGGTAAACCAATAAATTTATTAGAAAATGAAAGCATTGATCACGTGAAAAATGTCATATGATCTCTGCGTGACTAGAAATAATAAAAGATTAAATTTCATATCCGTAGAATCGTAGTGTTTCTACCAATAATTGAATTAAATTTGTTAAATTCGACAGACAAATGTCTTATTTTATCAGATGTAACATTACAAGGAAAGATGTCAATACAAAGTAAGACTTACCACGGTACAAGCAATTTTCTCATTCAACGGTGATTCCCCAGTTAATACTTGGGAATTCCCATTCACCTTTTAGTAATATGAAGGAACACTGCTAAGAGAACATTGTCTGAGAATTTCAGACTGCTTAACTCGATGACGTCAACCAACGAATAATGTTACTGAATAATGAGTGAAACTGATTATACCACTTTACGTGACCCCAATCTTTACAAGGCATTTGGTAAGTTATTATAAGTCTAGCACTTTGTTTGACTATCTGGGATGCAATTATAATTTGCAAAATAAACTTTTGGAGGAACTTTCTTTGTACCTGGTGTTTATATTGATTAGTTGGAAGAATGTTCATGGTTTTGAAGCCTGCACATGTATACTTAATACCTCTGACTGCGAATACCTTGAGGCACAGTTCATTCCTGTCAATAGAAGACTTGTGTCGATATGGAAAGAAAATAAGTTAAATGGATATCTCCCCTAAAATAACATAGACAATCTGTACTGGTTTTCTGTTTATAATCTGAGATTATACTTAATGTTAGAACAGTTAATTACACAACTATACAGAAATTTATGCTTATTCACATAACTAAGCAGACCACATACTTATGTTTCTCAATTAATGCTTTAATGCAATCAATTAGGTGTTGACCTAAGTCAACATACTTTAGTAGGTAAGCATTTACCATAGATTTACGTGTTCATGACGTTCTAATTTACACTATTCTGTAATAATGCAACAGTAATGCTTATGGTAACATTTTATAAAGACGACAGTTAATAAAGGGCAAAGGCTATACATGCCATGTCAAGTATCAATAGTCAAAGTTCTGAAATCGTTGACATCAAATCGAGCTCTTCGTATCTTTCACTGAAAGAAAAGTAGAACCAATTTTCAGGGTCATTATCATTATGCATTGTATCTTCTTCTGTGTTGTCAACGAGATGGCTGACGACGAGCTGCAATGATTGAAAATCCATTCGATCAAAGATTGAACTTATCTCTTCATCCGAAAACATGTCTTCTTCTCTGTTGTTAACGAGAAGGCTATCGTCGAGCTGCATAGCTTCAGAATGTGGTTCTCCTTGATGGTACGGTTCGATCTCACTTGTCTGGTTGCGATAACTCCCGTCACCAGTTTGTTCAAGAGAACTGAAAACATTGCGTTGATTAGGTTCCCCAACAAATACACTGATATTTTGTGTCATTTTAGCGACATTTATTTCTTGATCCACTGGATTCCTTCAAAGGAACAAATTTCTGTACCGAATACATTTCGATCAAAGATTAAACTTATCTCTTCATCCGGAAACAGGTCTTCTTCTCTCTTTCTAACGAGAAGGCTATCGCCGAGCTGCGTAGCTTCATAATCTGTTTCTCCTTGATGGTACGGTTTGATCTCACTTGTCTGGTTGCGATAACTCCGGTCATAAGTTTGTTCAAGCGAACTGAAAACATTGCGTTGACTACGTTCACCAACAAATACACTGATATTTTGTGTCGTTTTAGCGACATTTATTTCTTGATCCACTGGATTCACTTCAAAGGAACAATTTTCTGTACCAAATACATTTCGATCAAAGATTGAACTTATCTCTTCATCCGGAAACAGGTCTTCTTCTCTGTTGTTAACGAGAAGGCTATCGTCCAGCTGCATAGCTTGAAAATCTGGTTCTCCTTGATGGTACGGTTCGATCTCACTTGTCTGGTTGCGATAACTCCCGTCACCAGTTTGTTCAAACGAACTGAAAACATTGCGTTGACTACGTTCACCAACAAATACACTGATATTTTGTGTCGTTTTAGCGACATTTATTTCTTGATCCACTGGATTCACTTCAAAGGAACAATTTTCTGTACCGAATACATTTCGATCAAAGATTGAACTTATCTCTTTATCCGGAAACATGTCTTCTTCTCTGTTGTTAACCAGAATGACAACCTTCTCGAGGGAACCTCCTCTTGATGAGTGTAATCGCTCATGACTAACTCTATAAAGAATCAGATGTCAAACAATTTCATGAATTTGCAACAAGACACTCAACATTTTAAAAAATTTATAGCCTACTGCTCTCCATGATATTTTTTTAAATTGATTACAGAGTCACAAAACTCGTTCTTAAGATAATATCATTTTCAGATCTTAACATGAAAGAGATTTTATTAGACCTCATAAATGACCTCATAAAACATGAATGACGTCATGACATACATGTTTTGTTAAATATTATGTGTTCACATTGCTCGTGAAGATAATTCGTGCACGAAGTTTCAACTTATGGAAACTGTCCTTTCTATTATTCTGGATGACAAACAGTAACTAAAAAAGATTCATCATTGACAATTCATAAAAATCAAACTCTTGAATCGCGTGTATTTTACATCATGTCGTATGATTTCTGCATGACCGAAATTAGAAAATATTTGTCATCGATTGATTCCCACAGTATAACAAAATCGAAAGATCGCAGTGATCTTCCCACCAAAATTTTCAAAACTAAAGACAATTTGGGTATCAAAAGTCAACATGTATTTTCGCTGATGTTTTGCTCATAAAGTAAGCGTCGAAATATAAGCAACTGACAAAGACAATGGCGAAGACTTCTGTTGCAAAGAATTAGTCTTAGTCAGAGTGTTAGTATTACTGATATCAGCAAAACAACGCGCTACAAGCTAACACATAGAACATGAAGGTATAAGAATGTCGTAAACTACATATATACCATAATATCAATAATACGTTTGATTTTATAGCTCAAATGCTCATGGTCAAATACTGAGGAGCTTGGTGATGTAAATCTAACTGTTTCAATTGCGGCCTTACGCTGCACTTCTCAGTATAAAACTGACTTTAAAGATGAATATCTTCCTATTTAATAGAAAATGGTGATTTATATATTTAAAGTTGGTCAAATTAGTTTGTCGTATTGTAGAAAATCAAGGTCAATTGCTGTCGATTTAAGGTAGCAACAAACAAAATATTTTAGCCCAAAATCATCAGCGAAATAGATGAGTTTCCATGTAAAAGAATTTTACGAATTATAATATGTTAACCTCCATATTTGTTTGTGACGGCATTAAACCATTAGGAATACATCATAGCGAATGTTTGCGGAAATAACATTTAAAATTTATAGTTTGCGACAAATAGGCATTTGAATTTATGAGTTCGATTCGATATGTTTTAAGTCACTGAAATCCAAGCAGTCTTCTACAGTTATTAAACAAGATTTACCTTTTGTTGAAAATATTAAGCACGATCTTCTCGACCACAATCTGTAACAATATATTGACGCCTATCCACGGAAATAATGTGCGCAACTTATGATCTATATGTGACAAAGAGAAATTCGACGTTGAGAGTTTAATTTCATGTTCATTCAGATAGCTAATACTTATTAAAACGAGATTTACCTTGTTTTCGAATTCCTGTGTTTCGCACTATCTTCTCAAAATTGCTGCTTGACGTCTTCCTCACCATAAGTGATAAGCAGCAACTGAATGACGAACAAACAATAAATTCCATGTATTTGGTAAACCAATAAATTTATTAGAAAATGAAAGCATTGATCACGTGAAAATGTCATATGATCTCTGCGTGACTAGAAATAAAAGATTAAATTTCATATCCGTAGAATCGTAGTGTTTCTACCAATAATTGAATTAAATTTGTTAAATTCGACAGACAAATGTCTTATTTTATCAGATGTAACATTACAAGGAAAGATGTCAATACAAAGTAAGACTTACCACGGTACAAGCAATTTTCTCATTCAACGGTGATTCCCCAGTTAATACTTGGGAATTCCCATTCACCTTTTTTAGTAATATGAAGGAACACTGCTAAGAGAACATTGTCTGAGAATTTCAGACTGCTTAACTCGATGACGTCAACCAACGAATAATGTTACTGAATAATGAGTGAAACTGATTATACCACTTTACGTGACCCCAATCTTTACAAGGCATTTGGTAAGTTATTATAAGTCTAGCACTTTGTTTGACTATCTGGGATGCAATTATAATTTGCAAAATAAACTTTTGGAGGAACTTTCTTTGTACCTGGTGTTTATATTGATTAGTTGGAAGAATGTTCATGGTTTTGAAGCCTGCACATGTATACTTAATACCTCTGACTGCGAATACCTTGAGGCACAGTTCATTCCTGTCAATAGAAGACTTGTGTCGATATGGAAAGAAAATAAGTTAAATGGATATCTCCCCTAAAATAACATAGACAATCTGTACTGGTTTTCTGTTTATAATCTGAGATTATACTTAATGTTAGAACAGTTAATTACACAACTATACAGAAATTTATGCTTATTCACATAACTAAGCAGACCACATACTTATGTTTCTCAATTAATGCTTTAATGCAATCAATTAGGTGTTGACCTAAGTCAACATACTTTAGTAGGTAAGCATTTACCATAGATTTACGTGTTCATGACGTTCTAATTTACACTATTCTGTAATAATGCAACAGTAATGCTTATGGTAACATTTTATAAAGACGACAGTTAATAAAGGGCAAAGGCTATACATGCCATGTCAAGTATCAATAGTCAAAGTTCTGAAATCGTTGACATCAAATCGAGCTCTTCGTATCTTTCACTGAAAGAAAAGTAGAACCAATTTTCAGGGTCATTATCATTATGCATCGTATCTTCTTCTGTGTTGTCAACGAGATGGCTGACGACGAGCTGCAATGATTGAAAATCCATTCGATCAAAGATTGAACTTATCTCTTCATCCGAAAACATGTCTTCTTCTCTGTTGTTAACGAGAAGGCTATCGTCGAGCTGCATAGCTTCAGAATGTGGTTCTCCTTGATGGTACGGTTCGATCTCACTTGTCTGGTTGCGATAACTCCCGTCACCAGTTTGTTCAAGAGAACTGAAAACATTGCGTTGATTAGGTTCCCCAACAAATACACTGATATTTTGTGTCATTTTAGCGACATTTATTTCTTGATCCACTGGATTCCTTCAAAGGAACAAATTTCTGTACCGAATACATTTCGATCAAAGATTAAACTTATCTCTTCATCCGGAAACAGGTCTTCTTCTCTTTCTAACGAGAAGGCTATCGCCGAGCTGCATAGCTTCATAATCTGGTTCTCCTTGATGGTACGGTTTGATCTCACTTGTCTGGTTGCGATAACTCCGGTCACCAGTTTGTTCAAGCGAACTGAAAACATTGCGTTGACTACGTTCACCAACAAATACACTGATATTTTGTGTCGTTTTAGCGACATTTATTTCTTGATCCACTGGATTCCTTCAAGGAACAAATTTCTGTACCGAATACATTTCGATCAAAGATTAAACTTATCTCTTCATCCGGAAACAGGTTCTAACGAGAAGGCTATCGCCGAGCTGCATAGCTTCATAATCTGGTTCTCCTTGATGGTACGGTTTGATCTCACTTGTCTGGTTGCGATAACTCCGGAGTTTGTTCAAGCGAACTGAAAACATTGCGTTGACTACGTTCACCAACAAATACACTGATATTTTGTGTCGTTTTAGCGACATTTATTTCTTGATCCACTGGATTCACTTCAAAGGAACAATTTTCTGTACCAAATACATTTCGATCAAAGATTGAACTTATCTCTTCATCCGGAAACAGGTCTTCTTCTCTGTTGTTAACGAGAAGGCTATCGTCCAGCTGCATAGCTTGAAAATCTGGTTCTCCTTGATGGTACGGTTTGATCTCACTTGTCTGGTTGCGATAACTCCGTCACCAGTTTGTTCAAACGAACTGAAAACATTGCGTTGACTACGTTCACCAACAAATACACTGATATTTTGTGTCGTTTTAGCGACATTTATTTCTTGATCCACTGGATTCCTTCAAAGGAACAAATTTCTGTACCGAATACATTTCGATCAAAGATTAAACTTATCTCTTCATCCGGAAACAGGTCTTCTTCTCTTTCTAACGAGAAGGCTATCGCCGAGCTGCGTAGCTTCATAATCTGTTTCTCCTTGATGGTACGGTTTGATCTCACTTGTCTGGTTGCGATAACTCCGGTCATAAGTTTGTTCAAGCGAACTGAAAACATTGCGTTGACTACGTTCACCAACAAATACACTGATATTTTGTGTCGTTTTAGCGACATTTATTTCTTGATCCACTGGATTCACTTCAAAGGAACAATTTTCTGTACCAAATACATTTCGATCAAAGATTGAACTTATCTCTTCATCCGAAACAGGTCTTCTCTGTTGTTAACGAGAAGGCTATCGTCCAGCTGCATAGCTTGAAAATCTGGTTCTCCTTGATGGTACGGTTCGATCTCACTTGTCTGGTTGCGATAACTCCCGTCACCAGTTTGTTCAAACGAACTGAAAACATTGCGTTGACTACGTTCACCAACATACACTGATATTTTGTGTCGTTTTAGCGACATTTATTTCTTGATCCACTGATTCACTTCAAAGGAACAATTTTCTGTACCGAATACATTTCGATCAAAGATTGAACTTATCTCTTTATCCGGAAACATGTCTTCTCTGTTGTTAACCAGAATGACAACCTTCTCGAGGGGAACCTCCTCTTGATGAGTGTAATCGCTCATGACTAACTCTATAAAGAATCAGATGTCAAACAATTTCATGAATTTGCAACAAGACACTCAACATTTTAAAAAATTTATAGCCTACTGCTCTCCATGATATTTTTTTAAATTGATTACAGAGTCACAAAACTCGTTCTTAAGATAATATCATTTTCAGATCTTAACATGAAAGAGATTTTATTAGACCTCATAAATGACCTCATAAAAACATGAATGACGTCATGACATACATGTTTTGTTAAATATTATGTGTTCACATTGCTCGTGAAGATAATTCGTGCACGAAGTTTCAACTTATGGAAACTGTCCTTTCTATTATTCTGGATGACAAACAGTAACTAAAAAAGATTCATCATTGACAATTCATAAAAATCAAACTCTTGAATCGCGTGTATTTTTACATCATGTCGTATGATTTCTGCATGACCGAAATTAGAAAATATTTGTCATCGATTGATTCCCACAGTATAACAAAATCGAAAGATCGCAGTGATCTTCCCACCAAAATTTTCAAAACTAAAGACAATTTGGGTATCAAAAGTCAACATGTATTTTCGCTGATGTTTTGCTCATAAAGTAAGCGTCGAAATATAAGCAACTGACAAAGACAATGGCGAAGACTTCTGTTGCAAAGAATTAGTCTTAGTCAGAGTGTTAGTATTACTGATATCAGCAAAACAACGCGCTACAAGCTAACACATAGAACATGAAGGTATAAGAATGTCGTAAACTACATATATACCATAATATCAATAATACGTTTGATTTTATAGCTCAAATGCTCATGGTCAAATACTGAGGAGCTTGGTGATGTAAATCTAACTGTTTCAATTGCGGCCTTACGCTGCACTTCTCAGTATAAAACTGACTTTAAAGATGAATATCTTCCTATTTAATAGAAAATGGTGATTTATATATTTAAAGTTGGTCAAATTAGTTTGTCGTATTGTAGAAAATCAAGGTCAATTGCTGTCGATTTTAGGTAGCAACAAACAAAATATTTTAGCCCAAAATCATCAGCGAAATAGATGAGTTTCCATGTAAAAGAATTTTACGAATTATAATATGTTAACCTCCATATTTGTTTGTGACGGCATTAAACCATTAGGAATACATCATAGCGAATGTTTGCGGAAATAACATTTAAAATTTATAGTTTGCGACAAATAGGCATTTGAATTTATGACTTCGATTCGATATGTTTTAAGTCACTGAAATCCAAGCAGTCTTCTACAGTTATTAAACAAGATTTACCTTTTGTTGAAAATATTAAGCACGATCTTCTCGACCACAATCTGTAACAATATATTGACGCCTATCCACGGAAATAATGTGCGCAACTTATGATCTATATGTGACAAAGAGAAATTCGACGTTGATAGTTTAATTTCATGTTCATTCAGATAGCTAATACTTATTAAAACGAGATTTACCTTGTTTTCGAATTCCTGTGTTTCGCACTATCTTCTCAAAATTGCTGCTTGACGTCTTCCTCACCATAAGTGATAAGCAGCAACTGAATGACGAACAAACAATAAATTCCATGTATTTGGTAAACCAATAAATTTATTAGAAAATGAAAGCATTGATCACGTGAAAATGTCATATGATCTCTGCGTGACTAGAAATAATAAAAGATTAAATTTCATATCCGTAGAATCGTAGTGTTTCTACCAATAATTGAATTAAATTTGTTAAATTCGACAGACAAATGTCTTATTTTATCAGATGTAACATTACAAGGAAAGATGTCAATACAAAGTAAGACTTACCACGGTACAAGCAATTTTCTCATTCAACGGTGATTCCCCAGTTAATACTTGGGAATTCCCATTCACCTTTTTTAGTAATATGAAGGAACACTGCTAAGAGAACATTGTCTGAGAATTTCAGACTGCTTAACTCGATGACGTCAACCAACGAATAATGTTACTGAATAATGAGTGAAACTGATTATACCACTTTACGTGACCCCAATCTTTACAAGGCATTTGGTAAGTTATTATAAGTCTAGCACTTTGTTTGACTATCTGGGATGCAATTATAATTTGCAAAATAAACTTTTGGAGGAACTTTCTTTGTACCTGGTGTTTATATTGATTAGTTGGAAGAATGTTCATGGTTTTGAAGCCTGCACATGTATACTTAATACCTCTGACTGCGAATACCTTGAGGCACAGTTCATTCCTGTCAATAGAAGACTTGTGTCGATATGGAAAGAAAATAAGTTAAATGGATATCTCCCCTAAAATAACATAGACAATCTGTACTGGTTTTCTGTTTATAATCTGAGATTATACTTAATGTTAGAACAGTTAATTACACAACTATACAGAAATTTATGCTTATTCACATAACTAAGCAGACCACATACTTATGTTTCTCAATTAATGCTTTAATGCAATCAATTAGGTGTTGACCTAAGTCAACATACTTTAGTAGGTAAGCATTTACCATAGATTTACGTGTTCATGACGTTCTAATTTACACTATTCTGTAATAATGCAACAGTAATGCTTATGGTAACATTTTATAAAGACGACAGTTAATAAAGGGCAAAGGCTATACATGCCATGTCAAGTATCAATAGTCAAAGTTCTGAAATCGTTGACATCAAATCGAGCTCTTCGTATCTTTCACTGAAAGAAAAGTAGAACCAATTTTCAGGGTCATTATCATTATGCATTGTATCTTCTTCTGTGTTGTCAACGAGATGGCTGACGACGAGCTGCAATGATTGAAAATCCATTCGATCAAAGATTGAACTTATCTCTTCATCCGAAAACATGTCTTCTTCTCTGTTGTTAACGAGAAGGCTATCGTCGAGCTGCATAGCTTCAGAATGTGGTTCTCCTTGATGGTACGGTTCGATCTCACTTGTCTGGTTGCGATAACTCCCGTCACCAGTTTGTTCAAGAGAACTGAAAACATTGCGTTGATTAGGTTCCCCAACAAATACACTGATATTTTGTGTCATTTTAGCGACATTTATTTCTTGATCCACTGGATTCCTTCAAAGGAACAAATTTCTGTACCGAATACATTTCGATCAAAGATTAAACTTATCTCTTCATCCGGAAACAGGTCTTCTCTCTTTCTAACGAGAAGGCTATCGCCGAGCTGCATAGCTTCATAATCTGGTTCTCCTTGATGGTACGGTTTGATCTCACTTGTCTGGTTGCGATAACTCCGGTCACAAGTTTGTTCAAGCGAACTGAAAACATTGCGTTGACTACGTTCACCAACAAATACACTGATATTTTGTGTCGTTTTAGCGACATTTATTTCTTGATCCACTGGATTCCTTCAAAGGAACAAATTTCTGTACCGAATACATTTCGATCAAAGATTAAACTTATCTCTTCATCCGGAAACAGGTCTTCTCTCTTTCTAACGAGAAGGCTATCGCCGAGCTGCGTAGCTTCATAATCTGTTTCTCCTTGATGGTACGGTTTGATCTCACTTGTCTGGTTGCGATAACTCCGGTCATAAGTTTGTTCAAGCGAACTGAAAACATTGCGTTGACTACGTTCACCAACAAATACACTGATATTTTGTGTCGTTTTAGCGACATTTATTTCTTGATCCACTGGATTCACTTCAAAGGAACAATTTTCTGTACCAAATACATTTCGATCAAAGATTGAACTTATCTCTTCATCCGGAAACAGGTCTTCTTCTCTGTTGTTAACGAGAAGGCTATCGTCCAGCTGCATAGCTTGAAAATCTGGTTCTCCTTGATGGTACGGTTCGATCTCACTTGTCTGGTTGCGATAACTCCCGTCACCAGTTTGTTCAAACGAACTGAAAACATTGCGTTGACTACGTTCACCAACAAATACACTGATATTTTGTGTCGTTTTAGCGACATTTATTTCTTGATCCACTGGATTCACTTCAAAGGAACAATTTTCTGTACCGAATACATTTCGATCAAAGATTGAACTTATCTCTTTATCCGGAAACATGTCTTCTTCTCTGTTGTTAACCAGAATGACAACCTTCTCGAGGGGAACCTCCTCTTGATGAGTGTAATCGCTCATGACTAACTCTATAAAGAATCAGATGTCAAACAATTTCATGAATTTGCAACAAGACACTCAACATTTTAAAAAATTTATAGCCTACTGCTCTCCATGATATTTTTAAATTGATTACAGAGTCACAAAACTCGTTCTTAAGATATTATCATTTTCAGATCTTAACATGAAAGAGATTTTATTAGACCTCATAAATGACCTCATAAAACATGAATGACGTCATGACATACATGTTTTGTTAAATATTATGTGTTCACATTGCTCGTGAAGATAATTCGTGCACGAAGTTTCAACTTATGGAAACTGTCCTTTCTATTATTCTGGATGACAAACAGTAACTAAAAGATTCATCATTGACAATTCATAAAAATCAAACTCTTGAATCGCGTGTATTTTTACATCATGTCGTATGATTTCTGCATGACCGAAATTAGAAAATATTTGTCATCGATTGATTCCCACAGTATAACAAAATCGAAAGATCGCAGTGATCTTCCCACCAAAATTTTCAAAACTAAAGACAATTTGGGTATCAAAAGTCAACATGTATTTTCGCTGATGTTTTGCTCATAAAGTAAGCGTCGAAATATAAGCAACTGACAAAGACAATGGCGAAGACTTCTGTTGCAAAGAATTAGTCTTAGTCAGAGTGTTAGTATTACTGATATCAGCAAAACAACGCGCTACAAGCTAACACATAGAACATGAAGGTATAAGAATGTCGTAAACTACATATATACCATAATATCAATAATACGTTTGATTTTATAGCTCAAATGCTCATGGTCAAATACTGAGGAGCTTGGTGATGTAAATCTAACTGTTTCAATTGCGGCCTTACGCTGCACTTCTCAGTATAAAACTGACTTTAAAGATGAATATCTTCCTATTTAATAGAAAATGGTGATTTATATATTTAAAGTTGGTCAAATTAGTTTGTCGTATTGTAGAAAATCAAGGTCAATTGCTGTCGATTTAAGGTAGCAACAAACAAAATATTTTAGCCCAAAATCATCAGCGAAATAGATGAGTTTCCATGTAAAAGAATTTTACGAATTATAATATGTTAACCTCCATATTTGTTTGTGACGGCATTAAACCATTAGGAATACATCATAGCGAATGTTTGCGGAAATAACATTTAAAATTTATAGTTTGCGACAATAGGCATTTGAATTTATGAGTTCGATTCGATATGTTTTAAGTCACTGAAATCCAAGCAGTCTTCTACAGTTATTAAACAAGATTTACCTTTTGTTGAAAATATTAAGCACGATCTTCTCGACCACAATCTGTAACAATATATTGACGCCTATCCACGGAAATAATGTGCGCAACTTATGATCTATATGTGACAAAGAGAAATTCGACGTTGATAGTTTAATTTCATGTTCATTCAGATAGCTAATACTTATTAAAACGAGATTTACCTTGTTTTCGAATTCCTGTGTTTCGCACTATCTTCTCAAAATTGCTGCTTGACGTCTTCCTCACCATAAGTGATAAGCAGCAACTGAATGACGAACAAACAATAAATTCCATGTATTTGGTAAACCAATAAATTTATTAGAAAATGAAAGCATTGATCACGTGAAAATGTCATATGATCTCTGCGTGACTAGAAATAATAAAAGATTAAATTTCATATCCGTAGAATCGTAGTGTTTCTACCAATAATTGAATTAAATTTGTTAAATTCGACAGACAAATGTCTTATTTTATCAGATGTAACATTACAAGGAAAGATGTCAATACAAAGTAAGACTTACCACGGTACAAGCAATTTTCTCATTCAACGGTGATTCCCCAGTTAATACTTGGGAATTCCCATTCACCTTTTAGTAATATGAAGGAACACTGCTAAGAGAACATTGTCTGAGAATTTCAGACTGCTTAACTCGATGACGTCAACCAACGAATAATGTTACTGAATAATGAGTGAAACTGATTATACCACTTTACGTGACCCCAATCTTTACAAGGCATTTGGTAAGTTATTATAAGTCTAGCACTTTGTTTGACTATCTGGGATGCAATTATAATTTGCAAAATAAACTTTTGGAGGAACTTTCTTTGTACCTGGTGTTTATATTGATTAGTTGGAAGAATGTTCATGGTTTTGAAGCCTGCACATGTATACTTAATACCTCTGACTGCGAATACCTTGAGGCACAGTTCATTCCTGTCAATAGAAGACTTGTGTCGATATGGAAAGAAAATAAGTTAAATGGATATCTCCCCTAAAATAACATAGACAATCTGTACTGGTTTTCTGTTTATAATCTGAGATTATACTTAATGTTAGAACAGTTAATTACACAACTATACAGAAATTTATGCTTATTCACATAACTAAGCAGACCACATACTTATGTTTCTCAATTAATGCTTTAATGCAATCAATTAGGTGTTGACCTAAGTCAACATACTTTAGTAGGTAAGCATTTACCATAGATTTACGTGTTCATGACGTTCTAATTTACACTATTCTGTAATAATGCAACAGTAATGCTTATGGTAACATTTTATAAAGACGACAGTTAATAAAGGGCAAAGGCTATACATGCCATGTCAAGTATCAATAGTCAAAGTTCTGAAATCGTTGACATCAAATCGAGCTCTTCGTATCTTTCACTGAAAGAAAAGTAGAACCAATTTTCAGGGTCATTATCATTATGCATCGTATCTTCTTCTGTGTTGTCAACGAGATGGCTGACGACGAGCTGCAATGATTGAAAATCCATTCGATCAAAGATTGAACTTATCTCTTCATCCGAAAACATGTCTTCTTCTCTGTTGTTAACGAGAAGGCTATCGTCGAGCTGCATAGCTTCAGAATGTGGTTCTCCTTGATGGTACGGTTCGATCTCACTTGTCTGGTTGCGATAACTCCCGTCACCAGTTTGTTCAAGAGAACTGAAAACATTGCGTTGATTAGGTTCCCCAACAAATACACTGATATTTTGTGTCATTTTAGCGACATTTATTTCTTGATCCACTGGATTCCCTTCAAAGGAACAAATTTCTGTACCGAATACATTTCGATCAAAGATTAAACTTATCTCTTCATCCGGAAACAGGTCTTCTTCTCTCTTTCTAACGAGAAGGCTATCGCCGAGCTGCATAGCTTCATAATCTGGTTCTCCTTGATGGTACGGTTTGATCTCACTTGTCTGGTTGCGATAACTCCGGTCACAAGTTTGTTCAAGCGAACTGAAAACATTGCGTTGACTACGTTCACCAACAAATACACTGATATTTTGTGTCGTTTTAGCGACATTTATTTCTTGATCCACTGGATTCCCTTCAAAGGAACAAATTTCTGTACCGAATACATTTCGATCAAAGATTAAACTTATCTCTTCATCCGGAAACAGGTCTTCTCTCTTTCTAACGAGAAGGCTATCGCCGAGCTGCGTAGCTTCATAATCTGTTTCTCCTTGATGGTACGGTTTGATCTCACTTGTCTGGTTGCGATAACTCCGGTCATAAGTTTGTTCAAGCGAACTGAAAACATTGCGTTGACTACGTTCACCAACAAATACACTGATATTTTGTGTCGTTTTAGCGACATTTATTTCTTGATCCACTGGATTCACTTCAAAGGAACAATTTTCTGTACCAAATACATTTCGATCAAAGATTGAACTTATCTCTTCATCCGGAAACAGGTCTTCTTCTCTGTTGTTAACGAGAAGGCTATCGTCCAGCTGCATAGCTTGAAAATCTGGTTCTCCTTGATGGTACGGTTCGATCTCACTTGTCTGGTTGCGATAACTCCCGTCACCAGTTTGTTCAAACGAACTGAAAACATTGCGTTGACTACGTTCACCAACAAATACACTGATATTTTGTGTCGTTTTAGCGACATTTATTTCTTGATCCACTGGATTCACTTCAAAGGAACAATTTTCTGTACCGAATACATTTCGATCAAAGATTGAACTTATCTCTTTATCCGGAAACATGTCTTCTTCTCTGTTGTTAACCAGAATGACAACCTTCTCGAGGGGAACCTCCTCTTGATGAGTGTAATCGCTCATGACTAACTCTATAAAGAATCAGATGTCAAACAATTTCATGAATTTGCAACAAGACACTCAACATTTTAAAAAATTTATAGCCTACTGCTCTCCATGATATTTTTTTAAATTGATTACAGAGTCACAAAACTCGTTCTTAAGATATTATCATTTTCAGATCTTAACATGAAAGAGATTTTATTAGACCTCATAAATGACCTCATAAAACATGAATGACGTCATGACATACATGTTTTGTTAAATATTATGTGTTCACATTGCTCGTGAAGATAATTCGTGCACGAAGTTTCAACTTATGGAAACTGTCCTTTCTATTATTCTGGATGACAAACAGTAACTAAAAGATTCATCATTGACAATTCATAAAAATCAAACTCTTGAATCGCGTGTATTTTACATCATGTCGTATGATTTCTGCATGACCGAAATTAGAAAATATTTGTCATCGATTGATTCCCACAGTATAACAAAATCGAAAGATCGCAGTGATCTTCCCACCAAAATTTTCAAAACTAAAGACAATTTGGGTATCAAAAGTCAACATGTATTTTCGCTGATGTTTTGCTCATAAAGTAAGCGTCGAAATATAAGCAACTGACAAAGACAATGGCGAAGACTTCTGTTGCAAAGAATTAGTCTTAGTCAGAGTGTTAGTATTACTGATATCAGCAAAACAACGCGCTACAAGCTAACACATAGAACATGAAGGTATAAGAATGTCGTAAACTACATATATACCATAATATCAATAATACGTTTGATTTTATAGCTCAAATGCTCATGGTCAAATACTGAGGAGCTTGGTGATCTAAATCTAACTGTTTCAATTGCGGCCTTACGCTGCACTTCTCAGTATAAAAACTGACTTTAAAGATGAATATCTTCCTATTTAATAGAAAATGGTGATTTATATATTTAAAGTTGGTCAAATTAGTTTGTCGTATTGTAGAAAATCAAGGTCAATTGCTGTCGATTTAAGGTAGCAACAAACAAAATATTTTAGCCCAAAATCATCAGCGAAATAGATGAGTTTCCATGTAAAAGAATTTTACGAATTATAATATGTTAACCTCCATATTTGTTTGTGACGGCATTAAACCATTAGGAATACATCATAGCGAATGTTTGCGGAAATAACATTTAAAATTTATAGTTTGCGACAATAGGCATTTGAATTTATGAGTTCGATTCGATATGTTTTAAGTCACTGAAATCCAAGCAGTCTTCTACAGTTATTAAACAAGATTTACCTTTTGTTGAAAATATTAAGCACGATCTTCTCGACCACAATCTGTAACAATATATTGACGCCTATCCACGGAAATAATGTGCGCAACTTATGATCTATATGTGACAAAGAGAAATTCGACGTTGAGAGTTTAATTTCATGTTCATTCAGATAGCTAATACTTATTAAAACGAGATTTACCTTGTTTTCGAATTCCTGTGTTTCGCACTATCTTCTCAAAATTGCTGCTTGACGTCTTCCTCACCATAAGTGATAAGCAGCAACTGAATGACGAACAAACAATAAATTCCATGTATTTGGTAAACCAATAAATTTATTAGAAAATGAAAGCATTGATCACGTGAAAATGTCATATGATCTCTGCGTGACTAGAAATAATAAAAGATTAAATTTCATATCCGTAGAATCGTAGTGTTTCTACCAATAATTGAATTAAATTTGTTAAATTCGACAGACAAATGTCTTATTTTATCAGATGTAACATTACAAGGAAAGATGTCAATACAAAGTAAGACTTACCACGGTACAAGCAATTTTCTCATTCAACGGTGATTCCCCAGTTAATACTTGGGAATTCCCATTCACCTTTTAGTAATATGAAGGAACACTGCTAAGAGAACATTGTCTGAGAATTTCAGACTGCTTAACTCGATGACGTCAACCAACGAATAATGTTACTGAATAATGAGTGAAACTGATTATACCACTTTACGTGACCCCAATCTTTACAAGGCATTTGGTAAGTTATTATAAGTCTAGCACTTTGTTTGACTATCTGGGATGCAATTATAATTTGCAAAATAAACTTTTGGAGGAACTTTCTTTGTACCTGGTGTTTATATTGATTAGTTGGAAGAATGTTCATGGTTTTGAAGCCTGCACATGTATACTTAATACCTCTGACTGCGAATACCTTGAGGCACAGTTCATTCCTGTCAATAGAAGACTTGTGTCGATATGGAAAGAAAATAAGTTAAATGGATATCTCTCCCCTAAAATAACATAGACAATCTGTACTGGTTTTCTGTTTATAATCTGAGATTATACTTAATGTTAGAACAGTTAATTACACAACTATACAGAAATTTATGCTTATTCACATAACTAAGCAGACAACATACTTATGTTTCTCAATTAATGCTTTAATGCAATCAATTAGGTGTTGACCTAAGTCAACATACTTTAGTAGGTAAGCATTTACCATAGATTTACGTGTTCATGACGTTCTAATTTACACTATTCTGTAATAATGCAACAGTAATGCTTATGGTAACATTTTATAAAGACGACAGTTAATAAAGGGCAGAGGCTATACATGCCATGTCAAGTATCAATAGTCAAAGTTCTGAAATCGTTGACATCAAATCGAGCTCTTCGTATCTTTCACTGAAAGAAAAGTAGAACCAATTTTCAGGGTCATTATCATTATGCATCGTATCTTCTTCTGTGTTGTCAACGAGATGGCTGACGACGAGCTGCAATGATTGAAAATCCATTCGATCAAAGATTGAACTTATCTCTTCATCCGAAAACATGTCTTCTTCTCTGTTGTTAACGAGAAGGCTATCGTCGAGCTGCATAGCTTCAGAATGTGGTTCTCCTTGATGGTACGGTTCGAACTCACTTGTCTGGTTGCGATAACTCCCGTCACCAGTTTGTTCAAGAGAACTGAAAACATTGCGTTGATTAGGTTCCCCAACAAATACACTGATATTTTGTGTCATTTTAGCGACATTTATTTCTTGATCCACTGGATTCACTTCAAAGGAACAAATTTCTGTACCGAATACATTTCGATCAAAGATTGAACTTATCTCTTCATCCGGAAACAGGTCTTCTCTCTCTTTTAACGAGAAGGCTATCGTCCAGCTGCATAGCTTCATAATCTGGTTCTCCTTGATGGTACGGTTTGATCTCACTTGTCTGGTTGCGATAACTCCGTCACCAGTTTGTTCAATCGAACTGAAAACATTGCGTTGACTACGTTCACCAACAAATACACTGATATTTTGTGTCGTTTTAGCGACATTTATTTCTTGATCCACTGGATTCCTTCAAAGGAACAAATTTCTGTACCGAATACATTTCGATCAAAGATTAAACTTATCTCTTCATCCGGAAACAGGTCTCTCTTTCTAACGAGAAGGCTATCGCCGAGCTGCGTAGCTTCATAATCTGTTTCTCCTTGATGGTACGGTTTGATCTCACTTGTCTGGTTGCGATAACTCCGGTCATAAGTTTGTTCAAGCGAACTGAAAACATTGCGTTGACTACGTTCACCAACAAATACACTGATATTTTGTGTCGTTTTAGCGACATTTATTTCTTGATCCACTGGATTCACTTCAAAGGAACAATTTTCTGTACCAAATACATTTCGATCAAAGATTGAACTTATCTCTTCATCCGGAAACAGGTCTTCTTCTCTGTTGTTAACGAGAAGGCTATCGTCCAGCTGCATAGCTTGAAAATCTGGTTCTCCTTGATGGTACGGTTCGATCTCACTTGTCTGGTTGCGATAACTCCCGTCACCAGTTTGTTCAAACGAACTGAAAACATTGCGTTGACTACGTTCACCAACAAATACACTGATATTTTGTGTCGTTTTAGCGACATTTATTTCTTGATCCACTGGATTCACTTCAAAGGAACAATTTTCTGTACCGAATACATTTCGATCAAAGATTGAACTTATCTCTTTATCCGGAAACATGTCTTCTTCTCTGTTGTTAACCAGAATGACAACCTTCTCGAGGGAACCTCCTCTTGATGAGTGTAATCGCTCATGACTAACTCTATAAAGAATCAGATGTCAAACAATTTCATGAATTTGCAACAAGACACTCAACATTTTAAAAAATTTATAGCCTACTGCTCTCCATGATATTTTTTTAAATTGATTACAGAGTCACAAAACTCGTTCTTAAGATAATATCATTTTCAGATCTTAACATGAAAGAGATTTTATTAGACCTCATAAATGACCTCATAAAAACATGAATGACGTCATGACATACATGTTTTGTTAAATATTATGTGTTCACATTGCTCGTGAAGATAATTCGTGCACGAAGTTTCAACTTATGGAAACTGTCCTTTCTATTATTCTGGATGACAAACAGTAACTAAAAGATTCATCATTGACAATTCATAAAAATCAAACTCTTGAATCGCGTGTATTTTACATCATGTCGTATGATTTCTGCATGACCGAAATTAGAAAATATTTGTCATCGATTGATTCCCACAGTATAACAAAATCGAAAGATCGCAGTGATCTTCCCACCAAAATTTTCAAAACTAAAGACAATTTGGGTATCAAAAGTCAACATGTATTTTCGCTGATGTTTTGCTCATAAAGTAAGCGTCGAAATATAAGCAACTGACAAAGACAATGGCGAAGACTTCTGTTGCAAAGAATTAGTCTTAGTCAGAGTGTTAGTATTACTGATATCAGCAAAACAACGCGCTACAAGCTAACACATAGAACATGAAGGTATAAGAATGTCGTAAACTACATATATACCATTATATCAATAATACGTTTGATTTTATAGCTCAAATGCTCATGGTCAAATACTGAGGAGCTTGGTGATGTAAATCTAACTGTTTCAATTGCGGCCTTACGCTGCACTTCTCAGTATAAAACTGACTTTAAAGATGAATATCTTCCTATTTAATAGAAAATGGTGATTTATATATTTAAAGTTGGTCAAATTAGTTTGTCGTATTGTAGAAAATCAAGGTCAATTGCTGTCGATTTAAGGTAGCAACAAACAAAATATTTTAGCCCAAAATCATCAGCGAAATAGATGAGTTTCCATGTAAAAGAATTTTACGAATTATAATATGTTAACCTCCATATTTGTTTGTGACGGCATTAAACCATTAGGAATACATCATAGCGAATGTTTGCGGAAATAACATTTAAAATTTATAGTTTGCGACAAATAGGCATTTGAATTTATGAGTTCGATTCGATATGTTTTAAGTCACTGAAATCCAAGCAGTCTTCTACAGTTATTAAACAAGATTTACCTTTTGTTGAAAATATTAAGCACGATCTTCTCGACCACAATCTGTAACAATATATTGACGCCTATCCACGGAAATAATGTGCGCAACTTATGATCTATATGTGACAAAGAGAAATTCGACGTTGAGAGTTTAATTTCATGTTCATTCAGATAGCTAATACTTATTAAAACGAGATTTACCTTGTTTTCGAATTCCTGTGTTTCGCACTATCTTCTCAAAATTGCTGCTTGACGTCTTCCTCACCATAAGTGATAAGCAGCAACTGAATGACGAACAAACAATAAATTCCATGTATTTGGTAAACCAATAAATTTATTAGAAAATGAAAGCATTGATCACGTGAAAATGTCATATGATCTCTGCGTGACTAGAAATAATAAAAGATTAAATTTCATATCCGTAGAATCGTAGTGTTTCTACCAATAATTGAATTAAATTTGTTAAATTCGACAGACAAATGTCTTATTTTATCAGATGTAACATTACAAGGAAAGATGTCAATACAAAGTAAGACTTACCACGGTACAAGCAATTTTCTCATTCAACGGTGATTCCCCAGTTAATACTTGGGAATTCCCATTCACCTTTTTTAGTAATATGAAGGAACACTGCTAAGAGAACATTGTCTGAGAATTTCAGACTGCTTAACTCGATGACGTCAACCAACGAATAATGTTACTGAATAATGAGTGAAACTGATTATACCACTTTACGTGACCCCAATCTTTACAAGGCATTTGGTAAGTTATTATAAGTCTAGCACTTTGTTTGACTATCTGGGATGCAATTATAATTTGCAAAATAAACTTTTGGAGGAACTTTCTTTGTACCTGGTGTTTATATTGATTAGTTGGAAGAATGTTCATGGTTTTGAAGCCTGCACATGTATACTTAATACCTCTGACTGCGAATACCTTGAGGCACAGTTCATTCCTGTCAATAGAAGACTTGTGTCGATATGGAAAGAAAATAAGTTAAATGGATATCTCCTCCCCTAAAATAACATAGACAATCTGTACTGGTTTTCTGTTTATAATCTGAGATTATACTTAATGTTAGAACAGTTAATTACACAACTATACAGAAATTTATGCTTATTCACATAACTAAGCAGACAACATACTTATGTTTCTCAATTAATGCTTTAATGCAATCAATTAGGTGTTGACCTAAGTCAACATACTTTAGTAGGTAAGCATTTACCATAGATTTACGTGTTCATGACGTTCTAATTTACACTATTCTGTAATAATGCAACAGTAATGCTTATGGTAACATTTTATAAAGACGACAGTTATAAAGGGCAAAGGCTATACATGCCATGTCAAGTATCAATAGTCAAAGTTCTGAAATCGTTGACATCAAATCGAGCTCTTCGTATCTTTCACTGAAAGAAAAGTAGAACCAATTTTCAGGGTCATTATCATTATGCATCGTATCTTCTTCTGTGTTGTCAACGAGATGGCTGACGACGAGCTGCAATGATTGAAAATCCATTCGATCAAAGATTGAACTTATCTCTTCATCCGAAAACATGTCTTCTTCTCTGTTGTTAACGAGAAGGCTATCGTCGAGCTGCATAGCTTCAGAATGTGGTTCTCCTTGATGGTACGGTTCGAACTCACTTGTCTGGTTGCGATAACTCCCGTCACCAGTTTGTTCAAGAGAACTGAAAACATTGCGTTGATTAGGTTCCCCAACAAATACACTGATATTTTGTGTCATTTTAGCGACATTTATTTCTTGATCCACTGGATTCACTTCAAAGGAACAATTTTCTGTACCAAATACATTTCGATCAAAGATTGAACTTATCTCTTCATCCGGAAACAGGTTTTCCTCTCTCTTTTTAACGACAAGGCTATCGTCCAGCTGCATAGCTTGAAAATCTGGTTCTCCTTGATGGTACGGTTCGATCTCACTTGTCTGGTTGCGATAACTCCCGTCACCAGTTTGTTCAATCGAACTGAAAACATTGCGTTGACTACGTTCACCAACAAATACACTGATATTTTGTGTCGTTTTAGCGACATTTATTTCTTGATCCACTGGATTCACTTCAAAGGAACATTTTTCTGTACCAAATACATTTCGATCAAAGATTAAACTTATCTCTTCATCCGGAAACAGGTCTTCTTCTCTGTTGTTAACGAGAAGGCTATCGTCCAGCTGCATAGCTTGAAAATCTTGTTCTCCTTGATGGTACGGTTTGATCTCACTTGTCTGGTTGCGATAACTCCGGTCACCAGTTTGTTCAAGCGAACTGAAAACATTGCGTTGACTACGTTCACCAACAAATACACTGATATTTTGTGTCGTTTTAGCGACATTTATTTCTTGATCCACTGGATTCCTTCAAAGGAACAAATTTCTGTACCGAATACATTTCGATCAAAGATTAAACTTATCTCTTCATCCGGAAACAGGTCTTCTCTCTTTCTAACGAGAAGGCTATCGCCGAGCTTCATAATCTGTTTCTCCTTGATGGTACGGTTTGATCTCACTTGTCTGGTTGCGATAACAGTTTGTTCAACGAACTGAAAACATTGCGTTGACTACGTTCACCAACAAATACACTGATATGGTTTTAGCGACATTTATTTCTTGATCCACCTTCATCCGGAAACAGCTGCGTAGCTTCATAATCTGTTTCTCCTTGATGGTACGGTTTGATCTCACTTGTCTGGTTGCGATAACTCCGGTCATAAGTTTGTTCAAGCGAACTGAAAACATTGCGTTGACTACGTTCACCAACAAATACACTGATATTTTGTGTCGTTTTAGCGACATTTATTTCTTGATCCACTGGATTCACTTCAAAGGAACAATTTTCTGTACCAAATACATTTCGATCAAAGATTGAACTTATCTCTTCATCCGGAAACAGGTCTTCTTCTCTGTTGTTAACGAGAAGGCTATCGTCTAGCTGCATAGCTTGAAAATCTGGTTCTCCTTGATGGTACGGTTCGATCTCACTTGTCTGGTTGCGATAACTCCCGTCACCAGTTTGTTCAAACGAATTGAAAACATTGCGTTGACTACGTTCACCAACAAATACACTGATATTTTGTGTCGTTTTAGCGACATTTATTTCTTGATCCACTGGATTCACTTCAAAGGAACAATTTTCTGTACCGAATACATTTCGATCAAAGATTGAACTTATCTCTTTATCCGGAAACATGTCTTCTTCTCTGTTGTTAACCAGAATGACAACCTTCTCGAGGGAACCTCCTCTTGATGAGTGTAATCGCTCATGACTAACTCTATAAAGAATCAGATGTCAAACAATTTCATGAATTTGCAACAAGACACTCAACATTTTAAAAAATTTATAGCCTACTGCTCTCCATGATATTTTTTTAAATTGATTACAGAGTCACAAAACTCGTTCTTAAGATAATATCATTTTCAGATCTTAACATGAAAGAGATTTTATTAGACCTCATAAATGACCTCATAAAACATGAATGACGTCATGACATACATGTTTTGTTAAATATTATGTGTTCACATTGCTCGTGAAGATAATTCGTGCACGAAGTTTCAACTTATGGAAACTGTCCTTTCTATTATTCTGGATGACAAACAGTAACTAAAAAAGATTCATCATTGACAATTCATAAAAATCAAACTCTTGAATCGCGTGTATTTTACATCATGTCGTATGATTTCTGCATGACCGAAATTAGAAAATATTTGTCATCGATTGATTCCCACAGTATAACAAAAATCGAAAGATCGCAGTGATCTTCCCACCAAAATTTTCAAAACTAAAGACAATTTGGGTATCAAAAGTCAACATGTATTTTCGCTGATGTTTTGCTCATAAAGTAAGCGTCGAAATATAAGCAACTGACAAAGACAATGGCGAAGACTTCTGTTGCAAAGAATTAGTCTTAGTCAGAGTGTTAGTATTACTGATATCAGCAAAACAACGCGCTACAAGCTAACACATAGAACATGAAGGTATAAGAATGTCGTAAACTACATATATACCATTATATCAATAATACGTTTGATTTTATAGCTCAAATGCTCATGGTCAAATACTGAGGAGCTTGGTGATGTAAATCTAACTGTTTCAATTGCGGCCTTACGCTGCACTTCTCAGTATAAAACTGACTTTAAAGATGAATATCTTCCTATTTAATAGAAAATGGTGATTTATATATTTAAAGTTGGTCAAATTAGTTTGTCGTATTGTAGAAAATCAAGGTCAATTGCTGTCGATTTAAGGTAGCAACAAACAAAATATTTTAGCCCAAAATCATCAGCGAAATAGATGAGTTTCCATGTAAAAGAATTTTACGAATTATAATATGTTAACCTCCATATTTGTTTGTGACGGCATTAAACCATTAGGAATACATCATAGCGAATGTTTGCGGAAATAACATTTAAAATTTATAGTTTGCGACAAATATGCATTTGAATTTATGAGTTCGATTCGATATGTTTTAAGTCACTGAAATCCAAGCAGTCTTCTACAGTTATTAAACAAGATTTACCTTTTGTTGAAAATATTAAGCACGATCTTCTCGACCACAATCTGTAACAATATATTGACGCCTATCCACGGAAATAATGTGCGCAACTTATGATCTATATGTGACAAAGAGAAATTCGACGTTGAGAGTTTAATTTCATGTTCATTCAGATAGCTAATACTTATTAAAACGAGATTTACCTTGTTTTCGAATTCCTGTGTTTCGCACTATCTTCTCAAAATTGCTGCTTGACGTCTTCCTCACCATAAGTGATAAGCAGCAACTGAATGACGAACAAACAATAAATTCCATGTATTTGGTAAACCAATAAATTTATTAGAAAATGAAAGCATTGATCACGTGAAAATGTCATATGATCTCTGCGTGACTAGAAATAATAAAAGATTAAATTTCATATCCGTAGAATCGTAGTGTTTCTACCAATAATTGAATTAAATTTGTTAAATTCGACAGACAAATGTCTTATTTTATCAGATGTAACATTACAAGGAAAGATGTCAATACAAAGTAAGACTTACCACGGTACAAGCAATTTTCTCATTCAACGGTGATTCCCCAGTTAATACTTGGGAATTCCCATTCACCTTTTTTAGTAATATGAAGGAACACTGCTAAGAGAACATTGTCTGAGAATTTCAGACTGCTTAACTCGATGACGTCAACCAACGAATAATGTTACTGAATAATGAGTGAAACTGATTATACCACTTTACGTGACCCCAATCTTTACAAGGCATTTGGTAAGTTATTATAAGTCTAGCACTTTGTTTGACTATCTGGGATGCAATTATAATTTGCAAAATAAACTTTTGGAGGAACTTTCTTTGTACCTGGTGTTTATATTGATTAGTTGGAAGAATGTTCATGGTTTTGAAGCCTGCACATGTATACTTAATACCTCTGACTGCGAATACCTTGAGGCACAGTTCATTCCTGTCAATAGAAGACTTGTGTCGATATGGAAAGAAAATAAGTTAAATGGATATCTCCTCCCCTAAAATAACATAGACAATCTGTACTGGTTTTCTGTTTATAATCTGAGATTATACTTAATGTTAGAACAGTTAATTACACAACTATACAGAAATTTATGCTTATTCACATAACTAAGCAGACAACATACTTATGTTTCTCAATTAATGCTTTAATGCAATCAATTAGGTGTTGACCTAAGTCAACATACTTAAGTAGGTAAGTATTTACCATAGATTTACGTGTTCATGACGTTCTAATTTACACTATTCTGTAATAATGCAACAGTAATGCTTATGGTAACATTTTATAAAGACGACAGTTACTAAAGGGCAAAGGCTATACATGCCATGTCAAGTATCAATAGTCAAAGTTCTGAAATCGTTGACATCAAATCGAGCTCTTCGTATCTTTCACTGAAAGAAAAGTAGAACCAATTTTCAGGGTCATTATCATTATGCATCGTATCTTCTTCTGTGTTGTCAACGAGATGGCTGACGACGAGCTGCAATGATTGAAAATCCATTCGATCAAAGATTGAACTTATCTCTTCATCCGAAAACATGTCTTCTTCTCTGTTGTTAACGAGAAGGCTATCGTCGAGCTGCATAGCTTCAGAATGTGGTTCTCCTTGATGGTACGGTTCGAACTCACTTGTCTGGTTGCGATAACTCCCGTCACCAGTTTGTTCAAGAGAACTGAAAACATTGCGTTGATTAGGTTCCCCAACAAATACACTGATATTTTGTGTCATTTTAGCGACATTTATTTCTTGATCCACTGGATTCACTTCAAAGGAACAAATTTCTGTACCAAATACATTTCGATCAAAGATTGAACTTATCTCTTCATCCGGAAACAGGTTTTCTCTCTCTTTTAACGACAAGGCTATCGTCCAGCTGCATAGCTTGAAAATCTGGTTCTCCTTGATGGTACGGTTCGATCTCACTTGTCTGGTTGCGATAACTCCGTCACCAGTTTGTTCAATCGAACTGAAAACATTGCGTTGACTACGTTCACCAACAAATACACTGATATTTTGTGTCGTTTTAGCGACATTTATTTCTTGATCCACTGGATTCACTTCAAAGGAACATTTTTCTGTACCAAATACATTTCGATCAAAGATTGAACTTATCTCTTCATCCGGAAGCAGGTCTTCTTCTCTGTTGTTAACGAAGGCTATCGTCCAGCTGCATAGCTTGAAAATCTTGTTCTCCTTGATGGTACGGTTTGATCTCACTTGTCTGGTTGCGATAACTCCGGTCACAAGTTTGTTCAAGCGAACTGAAAACATTGCGTTGACTACGTTCACCAACAAATACACTGATATTTTGTGTCGTTTTAGCGACATTTATTTCTTGATCCACTGGATTCCCTTCAAAGGAACAAATTTCTGTACCGAATACATTTCGATCAAAGATTAAACTTATCTCTTCATCAGGTCTTCTTCTCTCTTTCTAACGAGAAGGCTATCGCCGAGCTGCGTAGCTTCATAATCTGTTTCTCCTTGATGGTACGGTTTGATCTCACTTGTCTGGTTGCGATAACTCCGGTCATAAGTTTGTTCAAGCGAACTGAAAACATTGCGTTGACTACGTTCACCAACAAATACACTGATATTTTGTGTCGTTTTAGCGACATTTATTTCTTGATCCACTGGATTCACTTCAAAGGAACAATTTTCTGTACCAAATACATTTCGATCAAAGATTGAACTTATCTCTTCATCCGGAAACAGGTCTTCTTCTCTGTTGTTAACGAGAAGGCTATCGTCCAGCTGCTTAGCTTGAAAATCTGGTTCTCCTTGATGGTACGGCTCGATCTCACTTGTCTGGTTGCGATAACTCCCGTCACCAGCTTGTTCAAACGAATTGAAAACATTGCGTTGACTACGTTCACCAACAAATACACTGATATTTTGTGTCGTTTTAGCGACATTTATTTCTTGATCCACTGGATTCACTTCAAAGGAACAATTTTCTGTACCGAATACATTTCGATCAAAGATTGAACTTATCTCTTTATCCGGAAACATGTCTTCTTCTCTGTTGTTAACCAGAATGACAACCTTCTCGAGGGGAACCTCCTCTTGATGAGTGTAATCGCTCATGACTAACTCTATAAAGAATCAGATGTCAAACAATTTCATGAATTTGCAACAAGACACTCAACATTTTAAAAAATTTATAGCCTACTGCTCTCCATGATATTTTTAAATTGATTACAGAGTCACAAAACTCGTTCTTAAGATAATATCATTTTCAGATCTTAACATGAAAGAGATTTTATTAGACCTCATAAATGACCTCATAAAAACATGAATGACGTCATGACATACATGTTTTGTTAAATATTATGTGTTCACATTGCTCGTGAAGATAATTCGTGCACGAAGTTTCAACTTATGGAAACTGTCCTTTCTATTATTCTGGATGACAAACAGTAACTAAAAAAGATTCATCATTGACAATTCATAAAAATCAAACTCTTGAATCGCGTGTATTTTTACATCATGTCGTATGATTTCTGCATGACCGAAATTAGAAAATATTTGTCATCGATTGATTCCACAGTATAACAAAAATCGAAAGATCGCAGTGATCTTCCCACCAAAATTTTCAAAACTAAAGACAATTTGGGTATCAAAAGTCAACATGTATTTTCGCTGATGTTTTGCTCATAAAGTAAGCGTCGAAATATAAGCAACTGACAAAGACAATGGCGAAGACTTCTGTTGCAAAGAATTAGTCTTAGTCAGAGTGTTAGTATTACTGATATCAGCAAAACAACGCGCTACAAGCTAACACATAGAACATGAAGGTATAAGAATGTCGTAAACTACATATATACCATTATATCAATAATACGTTTGATTTTATAGCTCAAATGCTCATGGTCAAATACTGAGGAGCTTGGTGATGTAAATCTAACTGTTTCAATTGCGGCCTTACGCTGCACTTCTCAGTATAAAACTGACTTTAAAGATGAATATCTTCCTATTTAATAGAAAATGGTGATTTATATATTTAAAGTTGGTCAAATTAGTTTGTCGTATTGTAGAAAATCAAGGTCAATTGCTGTCGATTTAAGGTAGCAACAAACAAAATATTTTAGCCCAAAATCATCAGCGAAATAGATGAGTTTCCATGTAAAAGAATTTTACGAATTATAATATGTTAACCTCCATATTTGTTTGTGACGGCATTAAACCATTAGGAATACATCATAGCGAATGTTTGCGGAAATAACATTTAAAATTTATAGTTTGCGACAAATATGCATTTGAATTTATGAGTTCGATTCGATATGTTTTAAGTCACTGAAATCCAAGCAGTCTTCTACAGTTATTAAACAAGATTTACCTTTTGTTGAAAATATTAAGCACGATCTTCTCGACCACAATCTGTAACAATATATTGACGCCTATCCACGGAAATAATGTGCGCAACTTATGATCTATATGTGACAAAGAGAAATTCGACGTTGAGAGTTTAATTTCATGTTCATTCAGATAGCTAATACTTATTAAAACGAGATTTACCTTGTTTTCGAATTCCTGTGTTTCGCACTATCTTCTCAAAATTGCTGCTTGACGTCTTCCTCACCATAAGTGATAAGCAGCAACTGAATGACGAACAAACAATAAATTCCATGTATTTGGTAAACCAATAAATTTATTAGAAAATGAAAGCATTGATCACGTGAAAATGTCATATGATCTCTGCGTGACTAGAAATAATAAAAGATTAAATTTCATATCCGTAGAATCGTAGTGTTTCTACCAATAATTGAATTAAATTTGTTAAATTCGACGGACAAATGTCTTATTTTATCAGATGTAACATTACAAGGAAAGATGTCAATACAAAGTAAGACTTACCACGGTACAAGCAATTTTCTCATTCAACGGTGATTCCCCAGTTAATACTTGGGAATTCCCATTCACCTTTTTTTTAGTAATATGAAGGAACACTGCTAAGAGAACATTGTCTGAGAATTTCAGACTGCTTAACTCGATGACGTCAACCAACGAATAATGTTACTGAATAATGAGTGAAACTGATTATACCACTTTACGTGACCCCAATCTTTACAAGGCATTTGGTAAGTTATTATAAGTCTAGCACTTTGTTTGACTATCTGGGATGCAATTATAATTTGCAAAAATAAACTTTTGGAGGAACTTTCTTTGTACCTGGTGTTTATATTGATTAGTTGGAAGAATGTTCATGGTTTTTGAAGCCTGCACATGTATACTTAATACCTCTGACTGCGAATACCTTGAGGCACAGTTCATTCCTGTCAATAGAAGACTTGTGTCGATATGGAAAGAAAATAAGTTAAATGGTATCTCCCCCCCCTCCCCCTCCCCCTAAAATAACATAGACAATCTGTACTGGTTTTCTGTTTATAATCTGAGATTATACTTAATGTTAGAACAGTTAATTACACAACTATACAGAAATTTATGCTTATTCACATAACTAAGCAGACCACATACTTATGTTTCTCAATTAATGCTTTAATGCAATCAATTAGGTGTTGACCTAAGTCAACATACTTTAGTAGGTAAGCATTTACCATAGATTTACGTGTTCATGACGTTCTAATTTACACTATTCTGTAATAATTCAACAGTAATGCTTATGGTAACATTTTATAAAGACGACAGCTATTAAAGGGCAAAGGCTATACATGCCATGTCAAGTATCAATAGTCAAAGTTCTGAAATCGTTGACATCAAATCGAGCTCTTCGTATCTTTCACTGAAAGAAAAGTAGAACCAATTTTCAGGGTCATTATCATTATGCATCGTATCTTCTTCTGTGTTGTCAACGAGATGGCTGACGACGAGCTGCAATGATTGAAAATCCATTCGATCAAAGATTGAACTTATCTCTTCATCCGAAAACATGTCTTCTTCTCTGTTGTTAACGAAAAGGCTATCGTCGAGCTGCATAGCTTCAGAATGTGGTTCTCCTTGATGGTACGGTTCGATCTCACTTGTCTGGTTGGATAACTCCCGTCACCAGTTTGTTCAAGAGAACTGAAAACATTGCGTTGATTAGGTTCCCCAACAAATACACTGATATTTTGTGTCATTTTAGCGACATTTATTTCTTGATCCACTGGATTCACTTCAAAGGAACAAATTTCTGTACAGAATACATTTCGATCAAAGATTAAACTTATCTCTTTATCCGGAAACATGTCTTCTTCTCTGTTGTTAACCAGAATGACAACCTTCTCGAGGGGAACCTCCTCTTGATGGGTGTAATCGCTCATGACTAACTCTATAAAGAATCAGATGTCAAACAATTTCATGAATTTGCAACAAGACACTCAACATTTTAAAAAATTTATAGCCTACTGCTCTCCATGATATTTTTTTAAATTGATTACAGAGTCACAAAACTCGTTCTTAAGATATTATCATTTTCAGATCTTAACATGAAAGAGATTTTATTAGACCTCATAAATGACCTCATAAAAACATGAATGACGTCATGATATACATGTTTTGTTAAATATTATGTGTTAACATTGCTCGTGAAGATAATTCGTGCACGAAGTTTCAACTTATGGAAACTGTCCTTTCTATTATTCTGGATGACAAACAGTAACTAAAAACGATTCATCATTGACAATTCATAAAAATCAAACTCTTGAATCGCGTGTATTTTTACATCATGTCGTATGATTTCTGCATGACCGAAATTAGAAAATATTTGTCATCGATTGATTCCCACAGTATAACAAAAATCGAAAGATCGCAGTGATCTTCCCACCAAAATTTTCAAAACTAAAGACAATTTGGGTATCAAAAGTCAACATGTATTTTCGCTGATGTTTTGCTCATAAAGTAAGCGTGGAAATATAAGCAACTGACAAAGACAATGGCGAAGACTTCTGTTGCAAAGAATTAGTCTTAGTCAGAGTGTTAGTATTACTGATATCAGCAAAACAACGCGCTACAAGCTAACACATAGAACATGAAGGTATAAGAATGTCGTAAACTACATATATACCATTATATCAATAATACGTTTGATTTTATAGCTCAAATGCTCATGGTCAAATACTGAGGAGCTTGGTGATGTAAATCTAACTGTTTCAATTGCGGCCTTACGCTGCACTTCTCAGTATAAAACTGACTTTAAAGATGAATATCTTCCTATTTAATAGAAAATGGTGATTTATATATTTAAAGTTGGTCAAATTAGTTTGTCGTATTGTAGAAAATCAAGGTCAATTGCTGTCGATTTAAGGTAGCAACAAACAAAATATTTTAGCCCAAAATCATCAGCGAAATAGATGAGTTTCCATGTAAAAGAATTTTACGAATTATAATATGTTAACCTCCATATTTGTTTGTGACGGCATTAAACCATTAGGAATACATCATAGCGAATGTTTGCGGAAATAACATTTAAAATTTATAGTTTGCGACAAATATGCATTTGAATTTATGAGTTCGATTCGATATGTTTTAAGTCACTGAAATCCAAGCAGTCTTCTACAGTTATTAAACAAGATTTACCTTTTGTTGAAAATATTAAGCACGATCTTCTCGACCACAATCTGTAACAATATATTGACGCCTATCCACGGAAATAATGTGCGCAACTTATGATCTATATGTGACAGAGAAATTCGACGTTGAGAGTTTAATTTCATGTTCATTCAGATAGCTAATACTTATTAAAACGAGATTTACCTTGTTTTCGAATTCCTGTGTTTCGCACTATCTTCTCAAAATTGCTGCTTGACGTCTTCCTCACCATAAGTGATAAGCAGCAACTGAATGACGAACAAACAATAAATTCCATGTATTTGGTAAACCAATAAATTTATTAGAAAATGAAAGCATTGATCACGTGAAAAATGTCATATGATCTCTGCGTGACTAGAAATAATAAAAGATTAAATTTCATATCCGTAGAATCGTAGTGTTTCTACCAATAATTGAATTAAATTTGTTAAATTCGACAGACAAATGTCTTATTTTATCAGATGTAACATTACAAGGAAAGATGTCAATACAAAGTAAGACTTACCACGGTACAAGCAATTTTCTCATTCAACGGTGATTCCCCAGTTAATACTTGGGAATTCCCATTCACCTTTTTTAGTAATATGAAGGAACACTGCTAAGAGAACATTGTCTGAGAATTTCAGACTGCTTAACTCGATGACGTCAACCAACGAATAATGTTACTGAATAATGAGTGAAACTGATTATACCACTTTACGTGACCCCAATCTTTACAAGGCATTTGGTAAGTTATTATAAGTCTAGCACTTTGTTTGACTATCTGGGATGCAATTATAATTTGCAAAAATAAACTTTTGGAGGAACTTTCTTTGTACCTGGTGTTTATATTGATTAGTTGGAAGAATGTTCATGGTTTTTGAAGCCTGCACATGTATACTTAATACCTCTGACTGCGAATACCTTGAGGCACAGTTCATTCCTGTCAATAGAAGACTTGTGTCGATATGGAAAGAAAATAAGTTAAATGGATATCTCCCCCCCCTCCCCCTAAAATAACATAGACAATCTGTACTGGTTTTCTGTTTATAATCTGAGATTATACTTAATGTTAGAACAGTTAATTACACAACTATACAGAAATTTATGTTTATTCACATAACTAAGAAGACAACATACATATGTTTCTCAATTAATGCTTTAATGCAATCAATTAGGTGTTGACCTAAGTCAACATACTTAAGTAGGTAAGTATTTACCATAGATTTACGTGTTCATGACGTTCTAATTTACACTATTCTGTAATAATGCAACAGTAATGCTTATGGTAACATTTTATAAAGACGACAGTTACTAAAGGGCAGAGGCTATACATGCCATGTCAAGTATCAATAGTCAAAGTTCTGAAATCGTTGACATCAAATCGAGCTCTTCGTATCTTTCACTGAAAGAAAAGTAGAACCAATTTTCAGGGTCATTATCATTATGCATCGTATCTTCTTCTGTGTTGTCAACGAGATGGCTGACGACGAGCTGCAATGATTGAAAATCCATTCGATCAAAGATTGAACTTATCTCTTCATCCGAAAACATGTCTTCTTCTCTGTTGTTAACGAGAAGGCTATCGTCGAGCTGCATAGCTTCAGAATGTGGTTCTCCTTGATGGTACGGTTCGAACTCACTTGTCTGGTTGCGATAACTCCCGTCACCAGTTTGTTCAAGAGAACTGAAAACATTGCGTTGATTAGGTTCCCCAACAAATACACTGATATTTTGTGTCATTTTAGCGACATTTATTTCTTGATCCACTGGATTCACTTCAAAGGAACAAATTTCTGTACCGAATACATTTCGATCAAAGATTGAACTTATCTCTTCATCCGGAAACAGGTCTTCTCTCTTTCTAACGAGAAGGCTATCGCCGAGCTGCATAGCTTCATAATCTGGTTCTCCTTGATGGTACGGTTTGATCTCACTTGTCTGGTTGCGATAACTCCGGTCACAAGTTTGTTCAAGCGAACTGAAAACATTGCGTTGACTACGTTCACCAACAAATACACTGATATTTTGTGTCGTTTTAGCGACATTTATTTCTTGATCCACTGGATTCCCTTCAAAGGAACAAATTTCTGTACCGAATACATTTCGATCAAAGATTAAACTTATCTCTTCATCCGGAAACAGGTCTTCTTCTCTCTTTCTAACGAGAAGGCTATCGCCGAGCTGCGTAGCTTCATAATCTGTTTCTCCTTGATGGTACGGTTTGATCTCACTTGTCTGGTTGCGATAACTCCGGTCATAAGTTTGTTCAAGCGAACTGAAAACATTGCGTTGACTACGTTCACCAACAAATACACTGATATTTTGTGTCGTTTTAGCGACATTTATTTCTTGATCCACTGGATTCACTTCAAAGGAACAATTTTCTGTACCAAATACATTTCGATCAAAGATTGAACTTATCTCTTCATCCGGAAACAGGTCTTCTTCTCTGTTGTTAACGAGAAGGCTATCGTCCAGCTGCATAGCTTCAAAATCTGGTTCTCCTTGATGGTACGGTTCGATCTCACTTGTCTGGTTGCGATAACTCCCGTCACCAGTTTGTTCAAACGAACTGAAAACATTGCGTTGACTACGTTCACCAACAAATACACTGATATTTTGTGTCGTTTTAGCGACATTTATTTCTTGATCCACTGGATTCACTTCAAAGGAACAATTTTCTGTACCGAATACATTTCGATCAAAGATTGAACTTATCTCTTTATCCGGAAACATGTCTTCTTCTCTGTTGTTAACCAGAATGACAACCTTCTCGAGGGGAACCTCCTCTTGATGAGTGTAATCGCTCATGACTAACTCTATAAAGAATCAGATGTCAAACAATTTCATGAATTTGCAACAAGACACTCAACATTTTAAAAAATTTATAGCCTACTGCTCTCCATGATATTTTTTTAAATTGATTACAGAGTCACAAAACTCGTTCTTAAGATAATATCATTTTCAGATCTTAACATGAAAGAGATTTTATTAGACCTCATAAATGACCTCATAAAAACATGAATGACGTCATGACATACATGTTTTGTTAAATATTATGTGTTCACATTGCTCGTGAAGATAATTCGTGCACGAAGTTTCAACTTATGGAAACTGTCCTTTCTATTATTCTGGATGACAAACAGTAACTAAAAGATTCATCATTGACAATTCATAAAAATCAAACTCTTGAATCGCGTGTATTTTACATCATGTCGTATGATTTCTGCATGACCGAAATTAGAAAATATTTGTCATCGATTGATTCCCACAGTATAACAAAAATCGAAAGATCGCAGTGATCTTCCCACCAAAATTTTCAAAACTAAAGACAATTTGGGTATCAAAAGTCAACATGTATTTTCGCTGATGTTTTGCTCATAAAGTAAGCGTCGAAATATAAGCAACTGACAAAGACAATGGCGAAGACTTCTGTTGCAAAGAATTAGTCTTAGTCAGAGTGTTAGTATTACTGATATCAGCAAAACAACGCGCTACAAGCTAACACATAGAACATGAAGGTATAAGAATGTCGTAAACTACATATATACCATTATATCAATAATACGTTTGATTTTATAGCTCAAATGCTCATGGTCAAATACTGAGGAGCTTGGTGATGTAAATCTAACTGTTTCAATTGCGGCCTTACGCTGCACTTCTCAGTATAAAACTGACTTTAAAGATGAATATCTTCCTATTTAATAGAAAATGGTGATTTATATATTTAAAGTTGGTCAAATTAGTTTGTCGTATTGTAGAAAATCAAGGTCAATTGCTGTCGATTTAAAGTAGCAACAAACAAAATATTTTAGCCCAAAATCATCAGCGAAATAGATGAGTTTCCATGTAAAAGAATTTTACGAATTATAATATGTTAACCTCCATATTTGTTTGTGACGGCATTAAACCATTAGGAATACATCATAGCGAATGTTTGCGGAAATAACATTTAAAATTTATAGTTTGCGACAAATATGCATTTGAATTTATGAGTTCGATTCGATATGTTTTAAGTCACTGAAATCCAAGCAGTCTTCTACAGTTATTAAACAAGATTTACCTTTTGTTGAAAATATTAAGCACGATCTTCTCGACCACAATCTGTAACAATATATTGACGCCTATCCACGGAAATAATGTGCGCAACTTATGATCTATATGTGACAAAGAGAAATTCGACGTTGATAGTTTAATTTCATGTTCATTCAGATAGCTAATACTTATTAAAACGAGATTTACCTTGTTTTCGAATTCCTGTGTTTCGCACTATCTTCTCAAAATTGCTGCTTGACGTCTTCCTCACCATAAGTGATAAGCAGCAACTGAATGACGAACAAACAATAAATTCCATGTATTTGGTAAACCAATAAATTTATTAGAAAATGAAAGCATTGATCACGTGAAAATGTCATATGATCTCTGCGTGACTAGAAATAATAAAAGATTAAATTTCATATCCGTAGAATCGTAGTGTTTCTACCAATAATTGAATTAAATTTGTTAAATTCGACAGACAAATGTCTTATTTTATCAGATGTAACATTACAAGGAAAGATGTCAATACAAAGTAAGACTTACCACGGTACAAGCAATTTTCTCATTCAACGGTGATTCCCCAGTTAATACTTGGGAATTCCCATTCACCTTTTAGTAATATGAAGGAACACTGCTAAGAGAACATTGTCTGAGAATTTCAGACTGCTTAACTCGATGACGTCAACCAACGAATAATGTTACTGAATAATGAGTGAAACTGATTATACCACTTTACGTGACCCCAATCTTTACAAGGCATTTGGTAAGTTATTATAAGTCTAGCACTTTGTTTGACTATCTGGGATGCAATTATAATTTGCAAAAATAAACTTTTGGAGGAACTTTCTTTGTACCTGGTGTTTATATTGATTAGTTGGAAGAATGTTCATGGTTTTTGAAGCCTGCACATGTATACTTAATACCTCTGACTGCGAATACCTTGAGGCACAGTTCATTCCTGTCAATAGAAGACTTGTGTCGATATGGAAAGAAAATAAGTTAAATGGATATCTCCCCTAAAATAACATAGACAATCTGTACTGGTTTTCTGTTTATAATCTGAGATTATACTTAATGTTAGAACAGTTAATTACACAACTATACAGAAATTTATGTTTATTCACATAACTAAGAAGACAACATACATATGTTTCTCAATTAATGCTTTAATGCAATCAATTAGGTGTTGACCTAAGTCAACATACTTAAGTAGGTAAGTATTTACCATAGATTTACGTGTTCATGACGTTCTAATTTACACTATTCTGTAATAATGCAACAGTAATGCTTATGGTAACATTTTATAAAGACGACAGTTACTAAAGGGCAGAGGCTATACATGCCATGTCAAGTATCAATAGTCAAAGTTCTGAAATCGTTGACATCAAATCGAGCTCTTCGTATCTTTCACTGAAAGAAAAGTAGAACCAATTTTCAGGGTCATTATCATTATGCATCGTATCTTCTTCTGTGTTGTCAACGAAATGGCTGACGACGAGCTGCAATGATTGAAAATCCATTCGATCAAAGATTGAACTTATCTCTTCATCCGAAAACATGTCTTCTTCTCTGTTGTTAACGAGAAGGCTATCGTCGAGCTGCATAGCTTCAGAATGTGGTTCTCCTTGATGGTACGGTTCGAACTCACTTGTCTGGTTGGATAACTCCCGTCACCAGTTTGTTCAAGAGAACTGAAAACATTGCGTTGATTAGGTTCCCCAACAAATACACTGATATTTTGTGTCATTTTAGCGACATTTATTTCTTGATCCACTGGATTCACTTCAAAGGAACAAATTTCTGTACAGAATACATTTCGATCAAAGATTAAACTTATCTCTTCATCCGGAAACAGGTCTTCTTCTCTGTTGTTAACGAGAAGGCTATCGTCCAGCTGCATAGCTTCAAAATCTGGTTCTCCTTGATGGTACGGTTCGATCTCACTTGTCTGGTTGCGATAACTCCCGTCACCAGTTTGTTCAATCGAACTGAAAACATTGCGTTGACTACGTTCACCAACAAATACACTGATATTTTGTGTCATTTTAGCGACATTTATTTCTTGATCCACTGGATTCACGCCAAAGGAACAATTTTCTGTACCAAATACATTTCCATCAAAGATTGAACTTATCTCTTCATCCGGAAACAGGTTTCCTTCTCTCTTTTAACGACAAGGCTATCGTCCAGCTGCATAGCTTGAAAATCTGGTTCTCCTTGATGGTACGGTTCGATCTCACTTGTCTGGTTGCGATAACTCCCGTCACCAGTTTGTTCAATCGAACTGAAAACATTGCGTTGACTACGTTCACCAACAAATACACTGATATTTTGTGTCGTTTTAGCGACATTTATTTCTTGATCCACTGGATTCACTTCAAAGGAACAACTTTCTGTACCAAATACATTTCGATCAAAGATTGAACTTATCTCTTCATCCGGAAACAGGTCTTCTTCTCTGTTGTTAACGAGAAGGCTATCGTCCAGCTGCATAGCTTGAAAATCTTGTTCTCCTTGATGGTACGGTTTGATCTCACTTGTCTGGTTGCGATAACTCCGGTCACAAGTTTGTTCAAGCGAACTGAAAACATTGCGTTGACTACGTTCACCAACAAATACACTGATATTTTGTGTCGTTTTAGCGACATTTATTTCTTGATCCACTGGATTCACTTCAAAGGAACAATTTTCTGTACCAAATACATTTCGATCAAAGATTGAACTTATCTCTTCATCCGGAAACAGGTCTTCTTCTCTCTTTCTAACGAGAAGGCTATCGCCGACCTGCGTAGCTTCATAATCTGTTTCTCCTTGATGGTACGGTTTGATCTCACTTGTCTGGTTGCGATAACTCCGGTCATAAGTTTGTTCAAGCGAACTGAAAACATTGCGTTGACTACGTTCACCAACAAATACACTGATATTTTGTGTCGTTTTAGCGACATTTATTTCTTGATCCACTGGATTCACTTCAAAGGAACAATTTTCTGTACCAAATACATTTCGATCAAAGATTGAACTTATCTCTTCATCCGGAAACAGGTCTTCTTCTCTGTTGTTAACGAGAAGGCTATCGTCCAGCTGCATAGCTTGAAAATCTGGTTCTCCTTGATGGTACGGTTCGATTTCACTTGTCTGGTTGCGATAACTCCCGTCACCAGTTTGTTCAAACGAACTGAAAACATTGCGTTGACTACGTTCACCAACAAATACACTGATATTTTGTGTCGTTTTAGCGACATTTATTTCTTGATCCACTGGATTCACTTCAAAGGAACAATTTTCTGTACCGAATACATTTCGATCAAAGATTGAACTTATCTCTTTATCCGGAAACAGGTCTTCTTCTCTGTTGTTAACCAGAATGACAACCTTCTCGAGGGGAACCTCCTCTTGATGAGTGTAATCGCTCATGACTAACTCTATAAAGAATCAGATGTCAAACAATTTCATGAATTTGCAACAAGACACTCAACATTTTAAAAAATTTATAGCCTACTGCTCTCCATGATATTTTTTTAAATTGATTACAGAGTCACAAAATTCGTTCTTAAGATAATATCATTTTCAGATCTTAACATGAAAGAGATTTTATTAGACCTCATAAATGACCTCATAAAAACATGAATGACGTCATGACATACATGTTTTGTTAAATATTATGTGTTCACATTGCTCGTGAAGATAATTCGTGCACGAAGTTTCAACTTATGGAAACTGTTCTTTCTATTATTCTGGATGACAAACAGTAACTAAAAAAGATTCATCATTGACAATTCATAAAAATCAAACTCTTGAATCGCGTGTATTTTTACATCATGTCGTATGATTTCTGCATGACCGAAATTAGAAAATGTTTGTCATCGATTGATTCCCACAGTATAACAAAAATCGAAAGATCGCAGTGATCTTCCCACCAAAATTTTCAAAACTAAAGAGAATTGGGGTATCAAAAGTCAACATGTATTTTCGCTGATGTTTTGCTCATAAAGTAAGCGTCGAAATATAAGCAACTGACAAAGACAATGGCGGAGACTTCTGTTGCAAAGAATTAGTCTTAGTCAGAGTGTTAGTATTACTGATATCAGCAAAACAACGCACTACAAGCTAACACATAGAACATGAAGGTATAAGAATGTCGTAAACTACATATATACCATAATATCAATAATACGTTTGATTTTATAGCTCAAATGCTCATGGTCAAATACTGAGGAGCTTGGTGATCTAAATCTAACTGTTTCAATTGCGGCCTTACGCTGCACTTCTCATATAAAACTGACTTTAAAGATGAATATCTTCCTATTTAATAGAAATGGTGATTTATATATTTAAAGTTGGTCAAATTAGTTGGTCGTATTGTAGAAAATCAAGGTCAATTGCTGTCGATTTAAGGTAGCAACAAACAAAATATTTAGCCCAAAATCATCAGCGAAATAGATGAGTTTCCATGTAAAAGAATTTTACGAATTATAATATGTTAACCTCCATATTTGTTTGTGACGGCATTAAACCATTAGGAATACATCATAGCGAATGTTTGCGGAAATAACATTTAAAATTTATAGTTTGCGACAAATATGCATTTGAATTTATGAGTTCGATTCGATATGTTTTAAGTCACTGAAATCCAAGCAGTCTTCTACAGTTATTAAACAAGATTTACCTTTTGTTGAAAATATTAAGCACGACCTTCTCGACCACAATCTGTAACAATATATTGACGTCTATCCACGGAAATAATGTGCGCAACTTATGATCTATATGTGACAAAGAGAAATTCGACGTTGAGAGTTTAATTTCATGTTCATTCAGATAGCTAATACTAATTAAAACGAGATTTACCTTGTTTTCGAATTCCTGTGTTTCGCACTATCTTCTCAAAATTGCTGCTTGACGTCTTCCTCACCATAAGTGATAAGCAGCAACTGAATGACGAACAAACAATAAAATTCCTTGTATTTTGTAAACCAATAAATTTATTAGAAAATGAAAGTATTGATCACGTGAAAAATGTCGTATGATCTCTGCGTGACTAGAAATAATAAAAGATTAAATTTCATATCCGTAGAATCGTAGTGTTTCTACCAATAATTGAATTAAATTTGTTAAATTCGACAGACAAATGTCTTATTTTATCAGATGTAACATCACAAGGAAAGATGTCAATACAAAGTAAGACTTACCACGGTACAAGCAATTTTCTCATTCAGCGGTGATTCCCCAGTTAATACTTGGGAATTCCCATTCACCTTTTTTAGTAATATAAAGGAACACTGCTAAGAGAACATTGTCTGAGAATTTCAGACTGCTTAACTCGATGACGTCAACCAACGAATAATGTTACTGATTTATACACTGTGAAACTGATTATACCACTTTACGTGACCCAAATCTTTACAAGGCATTTGGCAAGTTATTATAAGTCTAGCACTTTGTTTGTCTATCTGGTATGCATTTATAATTTGTAAAAATAAACTTTTGGAGGAACTTTCTTTGTACCTGGTGTTTATATTGATTAGTTGGAAGAATGTTCATGGTTTTTGAAGCCTGCACATGTATACTTAATACCTCTGACTGCGAATACCTTGAGGCACAGTTCATTCCTTTCGATAGACGACTTGTGTTGACTTGGAAAGAAAATAAGTTAAATGGATATCTCCCCTAAAATAACATCGACAATTTGCACTGGTTTTCTGTTTATAATCTGAGATTATATTTAATGTTAGAACAGTTAATTACATAACTATTCAGAAATTTATGCTTATTTCCATAACTAAGCAGACAACATATTTAGGTTTCTCAATTAATGCTTTAATGCAATGTATTAGGTGTTGACCAAAGTCAACATACGTAAGCATTTACCATAGTTTGCGATAATTGCCGTCACCAGTTTGTTCAAGGAAACTGAAAACATTGCGTAGATTATGTTCACCAACAAATACACTGATACTTTGTGTCGTTTTAGAGACATTTATTTCTTCATCCACTGGATCCACTTCAAAGAAACAATTTTCTGTACCGAATACATTTCGATCAAAGATTGAACCTATCTCTTCATCCGGAAACATGTCTTCTTCTCTGTCGTTAACGAGAATAGGAACCTTCTCGAGGGGAACCTCCTCTTGATCAATGTAATCGCTTATGACTAACTCTATAAAGAATCAGATGTCAAACTTTTTCATGATTTTGCAACAAGGCACTCAACACTTTTAAAAATTTATAGCCTACTTCTCTCCATGATAATTTTTTCCATTGATTACAGAGTCACAAAACTCGTTCTTAAGATAACATCATTTTCAGATCTTAACATGAAAGAGCTTTATTAAAAAGAAATGTTCGATGAAAATTTTAGGCATGTAATTTTTGTCCATAAATTTACACTAGACGCAGTTCTCTCACGCAGTTTTGAGATAAGCACCAATTAGTAAAATCGACATTTTGTGAATTTAAAACGAATAAATGTCGAATTCGACACATTAAATATGAATCAGCACATCGGACAATCGACAATCAAAGTCAATTCTTGCTTTCTATATAGAAAAGCAAAACGAACATTTTTGACAAACGTCATCAATAATATGGATGAGGTAAACCCCTCGGTAAACTATAAAATAATCATTTATTGAATAATAAATTTGCTATGAACACACACACCACAATATACAGTTAATAAAATTCAACCAAAATCGATGTAAAATGTCCATGGAAATATCGGTTCAATAATTTATTATCAGCGAGAACTAAGAATTCGAAGCCGCGAGTTTAATCCAATGTTTTTAAGTTGACACATTGCCATCAAGTGCTTGTTAATGACTAAACTTTTTTGTGAATAAAACTTACCAGTTGGAGAACCAAGAACGCGAGATTCGATATTAAAGTAAGTATCTTTAAATAGACGAAGGACTAGAGATGTTGCAGACAAAGTACGTTATGATTATTTGCCAACTATTTATGACATAGGAAAGACTAGCATGAGCCAATAGGAAGCAAGGATTCCTTCATGATTTGAGAATGACGTTCACGTGAAAGGATGTGCTAACAAATCGTGAGTCGTGGGCCGTGGGTTGAATATCGTAGTTCGGATTTGGAGGTTAAGTGTCGTATGCCTGAAGAATTTAGATATTATAAAAGCTTACCGAAAGTTAATTAATACATATTTTTCCTACCCGTTCTATATAATCTATTTTCAAAATATGCGTAATATGTACAGGAGTAGAAAGTACTTTACATACTATTGAACAATAAATATTTATTTATCAATCTGTTCTATTATATATTGTGCTGCAGGAAGAACATTGAATTTCTGTCCGAAGAAAATCGTTAAAAGGACAAGACATAGAGCACATAGAGCAAGCTGTACGCTCTTCCTACGACATAATATTCTTTTAGGTTTTTAGTTTTTTACAACATGAAAATTTATCTGCGCAGTTCTCAAGACCCACGACATTCGAAATCAGCACACGACATTTATTCCACTACCCACGACTATTGGCACATACGTGAAGTAAAAATCCAAAGAGAACGAAGTCCACATGTAATCTCTGCGTGAGTCGGATGTAATTAAAAACTTCTATTCACAGCAGTAACGCTACGTATTTGTCCAAATGACATAATGTTAAATTCGATAAATAAAGTTTTAGATGAATCTGTTATTTACTTAAATCTTCATCAATTGAATTTCAAGCAGTTAAATCGTTCAGTAGAGACTAGCCTACTAGAAGGTGTCACAAAAAACTACTCATCTTTGAAATTAGCCGACATTTAGATTTTGTATAATTCATCAATAATTGATGGTAAAAAATTGCTTAAAGTGGCTTGTAAGTGAAAAATTATCGCTTTCAAGGCGTCATCGATTTAGGTGATTTCCCTATCCATTGAGCAAACGTTCCAGAAGATTTTAGAGTATTGCACCATCGTTCAAACCAGTAGCAGATTGAGGAAAGGTTGAAAAACACAATAACATTTTTGGATACAAAAACTGGATACAAAATGCAATGTAAATTCCTAGAATAAAGTATGTTAAAGTACTACTCTAAAAATGAGCCTTTGAAGTCAGTAATTCACGTCATTGTAATTTGACCAGAATGATGATGATGACGTTGGAGATTATGAATTACAGAATGTTGCGTTTGCAAAACTTTGCGTTATGACGTAAATGAAAATTACGTCATTTTTATTGACGTAATGCATATTAAATTGAAGGAAAATAACCATTGTCATGTTTCGAAACTACTTATTTACATGAACATGTAATATACGTAAGTTTACTAAATGCTCTATATTAAAGTGCAGTCCTTTCATTAAAAACTTAAGAAGAAATTTTGATGGATTTTTTGTCAATGCAAAGGTAACAAAATCAGTGCAATTTAATGGAAATCAACATCATTAAATCACGTTCGTGCTCCAAATCAGTTAACCACGCTAAAGTCCCAAAAAGGAAAATCTTGTTCAATTGTGCCTCAGTGAAGAGAGTGGTACCACACACAAGATGAATATTTTTGACATCGAACCAAAATAACGTCATTAATCCATAAATGACTTCATAAAAACATGAATGACGTCATGACATACATGTTTTGTCAAATATTATGTATTCACATTGCTATTGAAGATATTTCATGCACGAAGTTTCAACTTATGGAAACTGTCCTTTCTATTATTATGAATGACAACCAATAACTAAAAAAGATTCATCATTGACAATTCATAAAAATCAAACTCTTGAATCGCGTGTATTTTTACATCATGTCGTATGATTTCTGCATGACCGAAATTAGAAAATATTTGTTATCGATGGATTCCCACAGTATAACGAAAATCGAAAAATCGCAGTGATCTTCCCACCAATATTATCAAAACTAAAGACAATTTGGGTATCAAAAGTTAACATGTATTTTCGCTGATGTTTTGCTCATAAAGTAAGCGTCAAAATATAAGCAACTGACAAAGACAATGGCGAAGACTTCTGTTGCAAAGAATTAGTCTTAGTCAAAGTGTTAGTATTACTGATATCAGCAAAACAACGCGCTACAAGCTAACACATAGAACATAAAGGTATAAGAATGTCGTAAACTACATATATACCATAATATCAGTAATACGTTTTATTTTATGGCTCAAGTGCACATAGTCACATACCGAGGAGCGAGATATACCTTTCTTTCGAATTCCTGTGTTTCGCACTATCTTCTCAAAATTGCTGCTTGACGTCTTCCTCGCCATAAGTGATAAGCAGCAACTGAATGACGAACAAACAATAAATTCCTTGTATTTGGTAAACCAATAAATTTATTAGAAAATGAAAGTATTGATCACGTGAAAAATGTCATATGATCTCTGCGTGACTAGAAATAATAAAGATTAAATTTCATATCCGTAGAGTCGTTGTGTTTCTACCAATAAATGAATTGAATTTGTTAAATTCGACAGACAAATGTCTTATTTTATCAGATGTAACATCACAAGGAAAGATGTCAATACAAAGTAAGACTTACCACGGTACAAGCAATTTTCTCATTCAACGGTGATTCCCCAATTAATACTTGGGAATTCCCATTCACCTTTTAGTAATATAAAGGAGCACTGCTAAGAGAACATTGTCTGAGAAACTTCAGACTGCTTAACACGACAACGTCAACCAACGAATAATGTTACTGAATAATGAGTAAAACTGATTGTACCACTTTACGTGACCCCAATCTATACAAGGCATTTGGCAAGTTATTATAAGTCTAGCACTTTGTTTGTCTATTTGGTATGCAATTATAATTTGTAAAAAAAAACTTTTGGAGGAACTTTCTTTTTACCTGGTGTTTATATTGATTAGTTGGAAAAATGTTCATTGTTTTTGAAGCCTGCATATGTATACTTAATACCTATGACTGCGAATACCTCGAGGCACAGTTCATTCCTGTCAATAGAAGACTTGTGTCGACTTGGAAAGAAAATAAGTTAAATGGATATCTCCCCCCCCCCTAAAATAACATCGACAATTTGCACTGGTTTTCTGTTTATAATCTGAGATTATATTTAATGTTAGAACAGTTAATTACATAACTATTCAGAAATTTATGCTTATTTACATAACTAAGCAGACAACATATTTAGGTTTCTCAATTAATGCTTTAATGCAATGTATTAGGTGTTGACCAAAGTCAACATACGTAAGCATTTACCATAGTTTGCGATAATTGCCGTCACCAGTTTGTTCAAGGAAACTGAAAACATTGCGTAGATTATGTTCACCAACAAATACACTGATACTTTGTGTCGTTTTAGGGACATTTATTTCTTGATCCACTGGATTCACTTCAAAGGAACAATTTTCTGTACCGAATACATTTCGATCAAAGATTGAACATATCTCTTCATCCGGAAACATGTCTTCTTCTCTGTTGTTAACGAGAAGGCTATCGTCCAGCTGCATAGCTTGAAAATCTGGTTCACCTTGATGGTACGGTTCGATCTCACTTGTCTGGTTGCGATAACTCCCGTCACCAGTTTGTTCAAGCGAACAGAAAACATTGCGTTGATTAGGTTCACCAACAAATACACTGATATTTTGTGTCGTTTTAGGGACATTTATTTCTTGATCCACTGGATCCACTTCAAAGGAACAAATTTCTGTACCGAATACATTTCGATCAAAGATTAAACTTATTTCTTCATCCGGAAACAGGTCTTCTTCTCTGTTTTTAACGAGAAGGCTATCGTCGAGCTGCATAGCTTCAAAATCTGGTTCTCCTTGATGGTAAGGTTTGATCTCACTTGTCTGGTTGCGATAACTCCCGTCACCAGTTTGTTCAAGCGAACTGAAAACATTCCGTTGATTAGGTTCACCAACAAATACACTGATACTTTGTGTCGTTTTAGGGACATTTATTTCTTGATCCACTGGATTCACTTCAAAGGAACAATTTTCTGTACCGAATACATTTCGATCAAAGATTGAACATATCTCTTCATCCGGAAACATGTCTTCTTCTCTGTTGTTAACGAGAATGGGAACCTTCTCGAGGGAACCTCCTCTTGATCAATGTAATCGCTCATGACTAACTCTATAAAGAATCAGATGTCAAACTTTTTCATGATTTTGCAACAAGGCACTCAACACTTATAAAAATTAATAGCCTATTGCTCTCCATGATAATTTTTTCTATTGATTACAGAGTCACAAAACTCGTTCTTAAGATAACATCATTTTCAGATCTTAACATGAAAGAGCTTTTATTAAAAAGAAATGTTCGATGAACATTTTAGGCATGTAATTTTTGTCCATAAATTTACACTAGACGCAGTTCTCTCACGCAGTTTTGAAATAAACACCAATTAGTAAAATCGACTTTCTTGTGAATTTAAAAAGAAATAAAAGTCGAATTCGATACGTTAAATATAAATCAGCACATCGGACAATCGACAATCAAAGTCAATTCTTGCTTTCTATATAGAAAAGCAAAACGAACATTTTTGACAAACGTCATCAATAATATGGATGAGGTAAACCCCTCGGTAAACTATAAAATAATCATTTATTGAACAATAAATTTGCTATGAACACACACCACAATATACAGTTAATAAAATTCAACCAAAATCGATGTAAAATGTCCATGGAAATATCGGTACAATCATTTATTATCAGCGAGAACTAGGAATTCGAGGCCGCGAGTTTAATCCAATGTTTTTAAGTTGACACATTGGCATCAAGTGCTTGTTAGTGACTAAACTTTATTGTGAATAAAACTTACCAGTTGGAGAACCAAGAACGCGAGATTCGATATTAAAGTAAGTATCTTTAAATGGACGAAGGACCAGAGATGTTGCAGACAAAGCACTTTATGATTATTTGCCAACTATTTATGACATAGGAAAGACTAGCATGAGCCAATAGGAAGCAAGGATTCCTTCATGATTTGAAAATGGCGTTCACGTGAAAGGATGTGCTAACAAATCGTGAGTCGTGGGCCGTGGGTTGAATATCGTAGTTCGGATTTGGAGGTTAAGTGTCGCATGCCTTAAGAAAACTATTTACACAAATTTAGATATAAAAACATACCGAAAGTTAACTAATACAGATTTTTCCTACCCGTTCTATATAATCTATTTTCAAAATATGCGTAATATGTACAGGAGTAGAAAGTACTTTACATACTATTCAACAATAAATATTTACTTATCAATCTGTTCTATTATATATTGTGCTGCAGGAAGAACATTGAATTTCTGTCCGAAGGAAATCGTTAAAAGGACAAGACATAGAGCACATAGAGCAAGCTGCACGCTCTTCCTACGAAATAATATTCTTTTAGGTTTTTAGTTTTTTACAACATGAAAATTTATCTGCGCAGTTCTCAAGACCCACGACATTCGAAATCAGCACACGACATTTATTCCTCTACCCACGACTATTGGCACATACGTGAAGTAAAAATCCAAAGAGAACGAAGTCCACATGTAATCTCTGCGTGAGTCGGAAGTAATTAAAAACTTCTATTCACAGCAGTAACGTATTTGTCCAAATGACAAATACGTTAAATTCGATAAATAAAGTTCTCGATGAATCTGTTGTTTACTTAAATCTTCATCGATTGAATTTCAAGCAGTTAAATCGTTCAGTAGAAACTAGCCTACTAGAAGGTGTCACAAAAAACTACTCATCTTTGAAATTAGCCGACATTTAGATTTTGTGTAATTCATCAATAATTGATGGTAAAAAATTGCTTAAAGTGACTTGTAAGTGAGATATTATCGCTTTCAAGGCGTCATCGATTTAGGTGATTTCCCTATCCATTGAGCAAACGTTCTGTTTCTACAAGGCGCTAACATTACATTAATCGTCTCCTGATATAGTCCAATCCTTGTTAATTTTTCCCTGATACTAGGCAAACCAGAAAGCGTAGCGATTTGTGTAATGGATGAATTACATGTGGTGTCTCTGGTAGGCTGAAGAGGAACCGTTCCGTTTCAAGTGGACTGGGTCTCGAATGCACATCTTCATTGCTTTCGAGTACCACGACTGTGTCGGCCAGTTTGAAAGTATGCATACTCCCGTTGCTGTCTGTTCTTGAATCTTTGGTAAAAAAGGTCCTATTACACTAAACGGAGGGAAAGTACAAAACTTCATATTGGATATATCAACTGAGAATACGACAACTGCCTTGGCCCCTGGGTCAAGTCGGTAAGATATATAAGTAAGGAACTGTGTGTTCGTCGTGAAGCAAACACGTCCGTGTCGGGGAAAAAATTTAGCTTTAATGCCTCATTAAGGCGTTCCCGTTTAAGCATCCACTCAGTATTATACATTGTCTATTTCTGGATTGAAAATCTGAGTCAGTATTTCAATCCCTGGCATGTGAGCTGCGCTAAGCCATATCTTATGCTCCATACACCATTCCCAAACTCTCTAACCTATATTATTGCATTGCGGAGAATGACTCGAACCCATGTGATTAATTAAAGCTACAGCTGTGGTGTTATCTAGTGGTGCTCTAATGTGCGTGTTGTTCAGGGACTTGCACTATGTTTGCAATCCCAGGTATAAAGCTAAAAGCTCTAGATAATTTATGTGGCTATTTTTCTCGTGTAAGTTCCAAGTTCTCCCAGTCTGTTTATCATAAAACACTGCCCCAGCCACAAAGAGAGGCATCAGTTGTTTGAATATATAATAGTTTGCCGTGTGTAATTACATTGCATGCCTTATCGATATTTCTTATCCACATTATCGCATGGCGAGATGCATCATTCAAACACAATGCATCGTCGAAAATCCCTTTCAACGCGCGAAGAGCATGTGTCTTATCTGCTTTGAGTGCACGATAAAAAAGTGGCCCGTGCATCACGCCAGGGAAAGATGCTATCAGTTTTCCTATTAATTGTGCTAAATCTCGAATTGCCACGCGATCCGAATTTAAGATGGTTTCACAGTTGCTCTTAATGCAGTTAGGCATATAGTCGTGTCAATCAAGTTTACAACAAATCCTAACAGCGTAATAATTTGATTTGGGTTAAGAACAGATTTTTCAAGGTGAATGATAAAGCCTAAAGCATGAAACTTTTTCAAAGTAGCAATTACACAAACTACGCACTCGTTATATGTTTTACCCTGGAGGAAGAGGTCGTCAATGTAACTAGCAATCGTGTGTCCAAGCTGACGGAGTTCTGCTAATGGTGATTTTAACAATTTGGTGAGCATTCTAGGGCAACTGGATAACCCATTTGGCAAACAAGTAAATTGGTATAAAACCCCCTTCCATATAAATCGAAGGAATTTTCTATCTGCAGCGTCAACTGCAACAGAATAATAAGCATCTTTAATGTCTAGAGACGCCATGTAACAGTTTTGTTCTATCAAGTTAGTAATAGATCGAAAAATTTCCATTTTGAAGGTGGTGGAAAGTTATGAAATCATTCAGCATTTTTAAATTAAGAATAAGTCTGTGACGACCATCCTTCTTTGGTCTAGTGAACACAGTCGAAATAAAGTCGCCTTCGCTATGGCAAGCTGTTTTTAATGATTCCGTGTGATAGCATCTGCGCTATTTCTTTATCAATTATATCTATGTCGGTATGGAATATTCTTTGTTTAGGGCAAGATTGTTGACAAGGGGTCTCAAAAAATTCATTTGGCGCCCTTGACAATTTGCAATATTTCCACATCTGAAGTAATGTTGACCAGTTTTCTATGCAATGCTTAAAATTACCTGCTTTGAATTTAGTAAAACGATATGATAAGTACTGTTGTATAGATTTTATTTGTGTGTAAAAGACACTCCCCGATAGCTGAAAAGCGCGCGCGTGCTTCTCATGTTAATTCGTAGTGACGTAGACTGATGACAGGAAAGAATTAAAGTTCTAAGCATGCTTAATCGTTTACGTGTTTAGAGTTCCATGTATTTTTAGTTCAAAAATATGACATTTCTTAAGGCCGTGCGTGGAAAGATTGGGAATAGTTAAATGGCTAGCTTCAAATTTTGGCGAGACGTTGCCTTAAAAAAGATAACCAATCAGCTAGAACTCTCAGAGTCATAACACCTAGCAATCAAATAGGTGGTCTAATTCTCTGATAGGAGCCTATAGCAATATTGCACGAAAGTTTAAATGGCGTTGAAGTACTCACATACGTAAGATATTCGTTTTTTCTGCTGTCTGCTCTGCAGGGACGATTAAAGATCATTGACATTCCATCGCGAGCAACTTCCTCAAAGAAAATTTACATATCTGCATCACTTCGTGGTCCATTTCTGTCATTTTCGAATGAGCTTGTCCGCTAGGCTTGGACTCGTCTAAATCTGACAAAGATGTTAATCAAGGAATTTTAAATCTTTGCGACTTACGTTTCGGAAATTTTACGACACGCTCATCATTAAGCTCAAAATTTTCTCCTTCAAGTTCTGTGCACATAGTTAATTTCCTGGCTGAGTGAACTTATCAAAATAAGGAAATGAAAGTGATCATCTGGAGGTTTCGACCAACTCACTTGTCCCAAAACTACCAGTTTCCTTCCCTTAACTGGCTACTGGTTGGAAACACAGGTAACAAGACAAGGCTGCAGTTACATCTTGGCTGATCTTGCTTGACTTGGAATAAACGTTTCTCCACCTTGGTTTTCCTCGTTTTACGAAATTTAAATATTCCTCTATGCTCATTCAACCATTTATGTGGCTTACTCCAAGTTTCTGCCAGTTTGTCTACAACATATTTTCATATGACAATATTCTGTGGACTTAAAATAAAGATGTTTAGGTGGGTAATGATGACGCAGCTGCAGCAAAACAAATCTCCACGTCTATGATCCTGATCACAGCGACACAAAATATCAGTGTACATGAAAATTATATTCACTGATATTTTGTGTCCCAGTAATCGATACATTAAGGTTCCAAGAGGTTGTCCAAACTGTGTACTTTGCACTTGAACAGGTTCAATGTTGCTTTGAGCAGGTTCCTGGTTGTGAGACAGTTGTTTAAGGATACAGAGCATAGTGCAAAATTAAAGTCTAAATTCTCTTTATCTTTGCAAATTTTTAACACAGCAGCCTGTTCAAGATTACTTCAACATAAGTCATGTTCATGTTTTCATGGCTTGCCATTATCTGTGAAACTCTGATAAATCAAAGCTCGCATGTACTAGTACATATATGTTTTGTTAACTACGATATACTTTAAAATCAAACAATGTTAAAATAATTTGAAACAGAATACGAAGTGCTTTCTAAGCTGAATTTGCAGTTACTTTGGTATGTTTGTATAATGAGAGCATGTTGCTGAACAGAGACAGGTATATGCAGAACTAATGGTATAGTTGTTATAAAGATGTCTAGTACTTCTGTGGTAGGGCAGATCAATCCTTACTTGACAGGAGGGACACAGATTTTTCAAGGGGGGTGCCTTGGTGTCCTAGCATGTATATTGTACATCTTTAGGCTTAAAGATGAGTGAACCTCGAGGAATGAAAGTGAGATTAGCTTTTTAGCTCAAATTTTTGTATTGATGAATAGTGATGAAAAGTTAAGTAAAATTTTAGGGGGTGCACCACCTGATTTTTTAATGTAATCAAAAGTAAACTGAACACAATGACAAATGAAGGACAAATAATGAGATGATAAAGATATCTTTTAGTCTATTCGTACTTCATGTGTGTTTAACCAGGATTTGATGAAACCTTTCTATATAGAAGAGTTTGATGTAATCACAAGATAATTGAACACAAAGACAAATAAAGGGCAAATTATGAGACGAAGAAGACATTCTTTACTCTATCTTTCATGACGAATGTGACATACGACATGAGGATTATATTAATTCAAAAAGATTTGTAACCAATCTTAACGGAGAGGACCATCATTGTCAATTGCTTCAATATAGATGAGCATGGCACCAAAGACCAATGAGACCGACAGCTAAGGCCAAAATATTTGAAAACCTCAAGTTTCATAAGGTTCTTCAAATTGATGCATATTGATTTACAACCAAAAGTTAGCTTTGTTCAAACTAATAAATAATTATTTCACTGTTTGAAATAATGTGGCAAAAATATGTCAAATTTTAACGCCATTTTTGATGATGAAAATTTTTGCTGGTTATTTTTACATCATATGCCAAAAATTTGGGAGGTAAGTCAATACAAAATTTAGAAGGAAAGTTACACAACAACTCAATTAAATTGTTGCCAAGATAGTCGATGTCACAATGATATTTATATATATTACTGTTAAGTATATTTTCAAATGAATCATAGGGAAATATATATTTTCATCAATTTTCTTTACTTTGAAATCAAAAATTGCAGGCGATGAACCTCATGTACTTCAAACCCTGAATTTATGCGAGCAAACATGGACAAAACAGTACACAATCACAACTGATATTTCCCCATGCATACACTAGCTAATGTGCACACACTAAATCTGACAATTAAAGCCAGGTCCTCAGTTGCAACATAAACATTTAAGAATAAAGATTATCAAAACTCTTCATTCTTCTTATGTGTGTTTATGCTTATGTTTGTGCTTATTGAAATTTATTGCAAGCAAGGACACTTATGTTTATGCTTATGCAAAGGTCGCAAGTGAGGACAAGGCTTAACCCAAAACCTAATGTAAAACTTCCTATTACCATTCTGTAATCATTATTTAGGTAGCCATATCAAGAAGCCACATTCATATTGCCAGATCGTGGTTCCTGTGGCAGATATTCTCAATTTAAAACTGAAATTGTGTGCTATTTTTGATATGTTTTGTAGAAATGTTGGACAATTTGAAAACAATGACCTATTCTCTGTGTATAAAATGACAAACTTATGACACAGTCACATGGCTCATGAGTACATGAAGTATTTCACTTTAATATTTCAAATCAAGAGCATTGCTTTCAAGCTAATCATTGTTGACTATAGTAAGTTTGTCGTGACAGATCAACTTTCTCTCAGCCTTTTATTCAAGCCTCAAGGTCGAGTGAGAAGATCTACATCGAAGTGTTACATAAATCAACCGTTTGAACTAAACTGAATCTAAAGAGGGTTTGTTACCTATTTTTTTAGAAAATCTGTAAAGCTTATCAAAAATTGAAGAAATTCGCTATTCTTTCTCACCTTTCAATGGACTCGTTCGCTTGATCAAGATATTTCAAAGCTTATCACTAATATCAAATTTCCAATGGTTTCTATCATTCGTGTGTAAAAATACAATAATGCTGGGCAACTCCAAGTAAATACAGTGATATTTGGATACAATACAATCTTCTCAAGCAAACAAGCAGCTGAGATTTTTACATCTAATATCTTTAGTGATTCTGCCATGTTGCCACTTGCCAGCTGACCGGTGGTAAGAATGTCAACTTCCTTTCCTTTAGAAGTCCCGCCAATTATTTAAAATACTTGAAAGTGTTTCCATTTTCGAAAAATTAGTGTCTAATTTTCATCCTCATTTAGGGCTGTTCACGTGAGCCAGGTAGCCGGGACTCAGCGAAGCGTTACATCATTTTGGCAAATGGAAAAGATTAAATACTTCACAATAAAAAACTTATTTGAGGAATTTCTCAATGCTCGGACTTAGCAAGTTCACAAAACTTTTAATATGAAAACTAACAATCTAGCCTAATTTGAAAATTACGACTAAAATGACTTATGACGCTTAAGGAAAGGTTGTAAGACTTCTTTTTACTCCTTTCAATGACTCAAAATCATTTCTCGCCTCGCTGAATCCCGGTTACCGGGCTCATGTGAACAGCTCCTTAATTACATATTTATCTCAACATCTTTCTCCACCAACAATTCGATACTGATTCTGCGCTGTAGTATAACGTATATTGGTGAGAATTGTCTCCCATTGTGACAATTTCATAGCATACGGAGATTCTGGATCACAACACTTGGTCTTACTGAAGTCAAAGTCCGATTCAAGCTTTCCAATCATTCAAACCCTTTACTTTTTATGGAATTTTTGTAAATGTAACAAGTTTCGTCATTACAATATTTGAAAAACCAGTCAATACCACCACAAGGACAAATGGTTTACATATACTCCTCTAGCTAATGTCATATTTGTAATGTTCTGCATAAACTCACGGAGTCTGCACGGCAGTGCGCTATACTCAACCTTGTTTAAAACCTTGTTCTTTAAAACTTTGTTTTCAACCTTGTTCTTTAGTGTCAAAGATGAATCAATTTTGTGCTCACAGGAGATAAAAGCTGAAACTTTCTATTGATCACCATGAGAGAAGAGTGACAAAAATGTGAAAAATTCATTTCATTACGATTGCGTATGATCACATTGTAATTGTACTCGGGTGAATTGGAGAGGCAGGCTCTGCTTGATTACTAACATAGATGAAAAAAGAGCATTAACAAAAAACAAGCAGAATATAGGCAAAGGAACGATAGTGGTGACTTGGTACCAAGTATTACAGAAGTTTATAGAGTTGACCATCGCATTAAGATTCAAACTATTCAGGAGAGTGGGAAAGAAGATATTGATCAATGGTTTTGGATTAATCGACACAATAATAATTGAAGTTGATATGACTAAAAATGATTTCATTAAAGAGCTGCAGATAGTGGTAAAACAATCTTTGATGCATTTGTTACATTTTCACAAACGTTTTTGAACTTTACGTTTGTCATTGTTTATTGTATGATTGTATGATACTCTTTTACTAAAGTTATTGCATGAATCATGGAACAAAATTCTTTAAATAAAAATAAATGCATGCTAGCGCTTTACAAAAAGGCGTTTGTTATTTCCATAGGGTAGAAAATGGGAAAAAGTTAATTTTAAAGTTCAAACGAAATGGCGAAAATCTTTGACATGGTCAGGGAAGTTATTTTCCCCCTGTATTCAATTGCTCGTAAGAACAGCATAAATGATCTATGTTAAATCCTAATTATGTCTAGATACAATGGGCCTCTCGAAAGCCCGGGTCTGTAGGCTTAAGCTTACTTAGCCTACTAGATAATCCACCCTTGCATGCATCTTACATAACTTCATAATAGAAAGATATTGCGATCTCTTAAGGTTGCGTTAGGTTTACAAGAAAGCCTGGAAAACGAGGCTTATGAAATTATGAAGCCTTTGATATTTTAAAAAATCATGAGCATACAGGCCGGCACAATTTTGTAATACAAACAAAATTGCAAAATGTAGGGCTTTCAAATGACGTATTTTGAGAAATTCTTGAAAATGTAAAACACCATTAAAAATTCATGTACAAAAAAATCAAAAGTGACTGAGACACGGTTGAAATAACCATGCATGAATTTTATTTTTCACGGAATTTTGAGGGTGATGGCTCATTGTGGCGACCTCAAATGCGACCTTAGTACTAATCTAAACTAATTATAATTGAATGTTGTAAATTTTCCATTATTATAAAATAAAGTCGTCAATGGGAATAGTACAACGGTTAGAGTAAGCATTCTTTAGTAGCTAGCTCGCATTTTTATTTCAAGGCTAAGGTTGAGTTTGATCGAGTTGTCATTCTGCTTTCTCAAATGAAGATCTACTGTCATCTCACTAATTTGATTGCGATCCTTCCAGTTGAAAGTTTCCTCAAACGCACTGGAAACATTTTCTTCATTAGACTCACGAACAAGTATACCGATTTTTTTGCGTCTTATCATTAAGGAGCCAGTGTTGTTTGCATTCACATGTGTTGGTTACACTTCAAAAACCAATTTATACTATTCACAACTCGCTGAACAAAAGCTACATCTATCTCTTTGCATTCGCTTTGCATCCACTGAAAATTCAAATATTTGTTTTTCCTTTCCGATTCTTCTATGGAAAGGTGAATTCCCTATTAGTTAAAGGGTATTCTCTAAAACGATGACGCTTAAGCGCGATAACTAAATATGCCATTTTTTACATTTTGGACCTAAAACATTTTAAAGAAATTCCTAATTGTTCTTAAAAGTTGTTTTGAATGTGAATTGCACCAGAGCCAGTCTTCAATCAATTTAAACCATTTTCAGTTAGAAAAAGTGTTATCACTAACTATATTTCCCATTCACTAACAATTTGAATCTTTGTTTGTTTTAAAGTATTTTAAAAGCAAATATTCTAAGAATGGTATAATCTTCTCGTGGACTTTTTTTCAAGAAGTGAAAAGTTTATCCCACAAGAATAGTTCACGTGAACAGCATTTTTAATTACAATGAGATTCTTGCTTCTCATTGGTTTACGTTAGTCGTGTGATCATCCATATGACACAAAATTTAGTCAAACCACACCTAGGTTTCATTCCATTTCAAGTGATAGAAGAAGTTTGGTTGCAAAAACAGCTCTACAGAACAACGATAAACAGTTTCCGTATCTTTTAACCTTGCGCACTTGATTTTTAAGTTCAAGGTAAATTTATACTTCAATCTTCAGTAGAAGGTAAATTTTAATTCTTGCAGGCGAATTCAAAATTTTGACATTTTATTTGTCATAGAATTCATCGCCAGGTATGACATTGTTCAAAAAAACGTTTTCCTCAAGAAATTTGGCAATCATGGTAAGTTGAATGTGCAAATACTTTAAAAGGACTCAAAATAAATTGGACGATGAAAATGTTTATAGCAGTAAATAATTATATATCGTTTAAACCCATATGACTAAATTAATCTCTACTTGCATCTAGATAATGTTTGTCAAAGTTGGCCTTTTTGATCTAAAAAGACAAAAAAAAATGTCGATAGAGAGACACTAAATATCAGTGTAATTGTGAATGAATCTAATCAAAAAAGTGTTGCTAAGACGCTTAAATATACAGAAGTAGAAAACTATCCCAGCAAAACAAATGAGATGAACACTAATCTTCACCATAGAGAGCTGAATGTCAATTTAATTGACCTCAATTTAAGCCGTCTCGTTGATAACAACATTGTGAATGTATTCGCTACTTTCTCTTTTCTCTTGGTTTCAAACTAATGGGTAATGACCTTGAGACATACATTTATTAAAAGAAAACGACCAGAAGTTTCATTTAAAGTTAATTATTTTTCATAGCATTCATAACAATATCACATAATAACAAAATCGTTGATGGAAATATCACTTTGTAGAAAATAACTCTATATCTTAGCACTTGGACACATTTCTATGATGAAACTTTAGTGCTGACTGTAACAATCTATTTTAAATTGTTAATCGACATACTTATTTCAATAAATATTTCAAAAATTTTATAGTGTTCTCGTACGTAGAACAGACAGAAATAAAACACAATAGATGGGTTCAAGCAATTTTTAATAAATTTTTCTTAAAATAACGATAACAAAAACCTTAGAACATTTTAGCGTGAGATGATAATGTGATTAGTATTTCAAAATTAACAGCATTGTTTTGAAAACTGCCTTTTTTATAATTTATTTTTAATTACGAAAATTCGCCAACGTCAAACGTCGTATTTTAAAAATTATTAATTTTTTATTAATCTTCACTTATTTTGGTTTAGTATTGCTTATGTTTGATTTTTGGTTCAAAATGAAATAAAAATTTCATGAAAAATGTTAAATACTTAGCGGCTTATTTTCGAAGAATAAAGTGGCCAAAGATGTCGCAATTAAATAAGTACCTGTGCAGAATTGTATAAAAATGACGACAGTGTGGGATTATTTTTATTGCGAATGACGTCCAATTGAATAGTTTGTTACATCAATTATTAATATGTGTTAAAACAATTAGCATTGAGCTGAACGCGCATGTTTTCATTAAGAAAGCGGTTACAAAGGTAATGAAGGACTAAGTGATTAGAGAGCACCTGGCGAGCATGCAGATGATAGTAACATCGTGTTTCATCTGCAACTGCCCAACGAAGAAATCGGTGAAAATAATATAGTAATGAATTGTTAAGTAATGAGGGAATACCGGTAGAACGTATATAGATGTCAATAATGAGTTTCACTAACAATTGCCCATTGAAGAAAGTGTCGAAAATAGTAAAGAATTACTGAGTGATGAAAGAGTACCCGAAGACTTTATACATGATTTTAATGTCGAGTTTTACCTACAATTGCTCGTTCAAGAAAGCAATAGAAATAGTTATGAATTATTACTGAAAAGAGAGAATAACTGAAGAGCTTTAAAAATATGAACCACCATATTCTGTAATAACGTACAGTAACGATAACATTAGCTGTTATCGACAATGTTACTAAGCGATGAGAGAGCACCTGGCGAGCTGATAGATATAGACTGTCTGGACTTCCTTAAGATAATCTTGGTTCCTTAAAATGGCATTTTGATCAAATGTATAAGTATTTATGTAAAACGTCATGGTTTTTGTTTGTTTATCCGTTTTCAAGAGTTGTCGTGATATCACTCACTTTGTGCCATCTTTCCTCTTCATCTTCTTCGAATTTCAACCATTCATTATGATATTCCCTTTTTGAATTAGCTATTTGGTTTAAAAATTAATGTTCAACGAGATAGTTGTATTTAAAAGCATCTAAACCCGAAGTATAATTTTGCTGTCTATAGGGCAGTTTTCATGCAATAGCAAAGTTACACAAGAAAGTGTTGTTCTTTGTCTGATCCGTCTTACAAACACTCATGGTAATACAACAGTAAATTACTTAAGTTTTACAAATTGAAATAAGTCACCATTCAACAGTAAAGTATCAAACAAAGACAATAAGTATGGCAGGGTAGATTAGCTTTGACAAAAGCACAATCAAGATGATAAACACGAGCTAAATGATGAGCAAAGCTCCGTATTTTTTTGTCTTTTTAAGCTTATTACCAAAATAAGAAACTTAGGGTTCCTTGTTCATGGCAATTTTACTACTGAAACCAGGCATTGATGACCCCAGTATTAACGGCGAACTTTAATTATTCGAATACTTACTTTCATTAAAAACGACTAAAATTCTTCCACTGAAGTACAACGTAAACACTACAACGGAAAATCTTTAACTCTTAATTTAGGTATTACCGCAACGAGCTCATGCTCCAATAAAAAGACCTTCCGAAAAATTTTATCATTTTTTCATTATTCACCTTTCTTTCGGATTGCAACAGAACCTCTCTTCGCTTTAACCACTCTAGAAGCATTGAGTAATTTCACTTGTAGCCGCGATCTATTCAAAATACACTGAGCCTGTATCATTTGCCTTAACGTTTGTACCAATAGCTTTCCCAAACGTTTCATCAACACATCGAAAGTCTTGACTTCTACAGCTATTCGTCCTCACTCGACAAATATCAATGAGAAAACAGCATGCAGGTAATTTGTTGAAAAGTGTATGATCTATACCACCCACATGATCTGAATATAAGATTGGTTCAAAGGGCAATGTTAGTGGTTTTGAGATGTGTTGAACGGTGTTTTCAGGGTTACTTACATGGCAATGCCAATAGTTTATCAATCATTCTGTGAGTAAAGTAGCACTTCTTTCTCTTCTACTTCGAACAATTATCACTACTGTTTTAGACATCTTCAGACTTGCTATCAGTTCACCATGATCAAAATATTCAGTGCAATGTAACATATATTAATTGATTCACATCCGTGGCAGGATATCTCCATCATGAAATTCGATTATGATAATGATCTGTGGAAACCTCTCGTCTTTGTTGTTATTATACCACTGCTTTATGGCGATTTCAAAAAAATTTCCGTATTTTGCGTATCCCGAGCTTCTCCTTTTCAATTTAGATCGGATATTTCAGACAAGAAAAAACAACAATCGCAAATTCTTACAACGCTGTAAATATAGTTACAACAAAATGGCCGAAGACGAACTTTCCTATTTTCATATATATTCGATTGTTAATCTTCATTATGAATTTTGTATGATACACATTTATAGATAATCTGAGCAAAAGAGTTAGAAGGTTATGTTTGATTTTGAAGGACATGACTGAATGCGCAGACTTGATTTTGCATCACATGTATGAAAATTGATTTTTGCAAAGACGGAGGTGTCAATAGACATTTCAGTATTTGAATGCATGCACTCCTATATTCTAAATATGGAAATTTTTGGCTTATTAATAGATATTATTTCTTGCACAGAAAAATTGACATACAGCCATCAACTAAAATCAAAATTTTGATGGTTAAGTAAGATCCAAAGCTAAAAATGGTCCTAAATTCCACGTTTAACAGACTGCGTTTTTTAAATAACATATCTTTCAGACAGACGAATTCAATCTTTCATAACATAGCAAAACCAATACATTATTTCATTACCGTTCACATTCCTCATTTAAAAAAATCGACGATTTCTAAACTGTTGTTGCTCCACAACAATACATTTTATGCCAAAACATTAATGGTCTAACGTGCAATTAATCAAAATACAAGAACTAAATTTCACAAAGATATGTAGATTTAACGTAAATTCTATAAATCATAATATTGGTGCACTTTAAAGGATAAAAATAAGCTCAGTACGACTACAAAATTTCTGTGTCCAACAAAATTTCTGTGTTTTAGTCTGTGCCACAATACCTGAAATAGCAACCAAAAGTCGGGACTAATTTGTAAATAAAATACGGACCGCAGTTGATGACCTTAATATGATTGGACCAATCGCAGCACATTCTCACCCAATGATAGCAGACTTTTCTTGTCACTATTCCTTCATCCACAGTGGGATGAGTTCCATTTAACCATCCAGAGGCATGCGTACCACATCGATTTTTTGGAACGCAAGATTCAGGCATTTTGGTTCCAGCTCCACCACTAAATCTGTACCATCCTTTTGTGAGATGAAAGTCACATTGTAAACTTCCACCATGACGATATTCAACATTTCTGGTACTCTCGTTCAACAATTGATACTGTCTGCACTCTTTATACGATGAAATGATCATAACTAAATGCAATGGTGTAGGTTCATATGTTAAAATGGAATTGAAAACGCGTGGAACTCATTAGTAGAACAAAAATAACAACGGAATGACTGAAGGCACGTTTGATTAGTTTCATTTGTACAAAATCAAAAATGCATAAACGTGCATTATGCTGTTACACGTTTTGGACGCATTTATATTTTTCATTCTTCTTATTTGTTTGTATACATTTTCAAAATTACGATGCAATGCATTCTGGGTGAAGAAAGTTGATTTCACGACTTACAACAACCGAAACTTATACTAGTGGCCCTCCAAAACACGAGTAACAAAATTATGAGTGTAAATTTTACAAAACATGCTTACCCTCACAATTCTTTCCATTGAAACCAGATGTACAGTTGCATTGATAGGAAGACCCAACACTTGTACAAGTACCATTATTTTGACATGGTTCTTTAGCACAAGCATCCATATCTAAATAGAAAAATAGGTACGAAGTGCGTACATGTATGCAGTTGGCCTGTCAAATAAATGGACGCAAAATGAAGTAGACATGGTCGAGCATGGTCAAGAATTATTTCCCCCTCAGCTTCGTTATTGACCGCACGTTATCCGCCTCCTCTTCGCTATCTCAGAAATCATTTGACCTTGGTCTAAATAGTTCTCAATATATTGCACAACCTCATCAAATAATGGCTAATCATTTGCATATTTCAAGGGAGTTCTCACAAAAATTTCAAAATGTCAATACTTTCACAGTCATGGCTAAGACATAAAGATACTATATCTAAGGTAGAAAATACAAAATAAAGAGAAGCGAAAATAAAAAAATATACTCACATTGGCAATTCTTTCCTATGAAACCAAATTTACATTCACATTGATAAGAAGATCCATTACTTGCACAAACACCGTCATTCTTACATGGTTCTTTGGCACAAGCGTTCATGACTTAATGTGAAAAATATTTATACAATACTTTACGATGAAATGCTTCTTTAAACTGTGGTTTATATCATAATTGCTGGTTTTCTCATATGATCCTTTTGTTTATGTTCTAATTCAAGCTTTGCCATAAACATTCAAAGTATGTTCGTGAAATACAACACGTGTCAGTTACAATGAGTATGAAACTACATTCTATCCAATATTCAAATAATCAAAATCATTCCCAGTTAGAAATATGACCAACACACACAAAGTGTTTTGTACATATCACTACACAAATTTCAAGTTTTAAACGAACCTTCACAAGTTTTGCCTTCGAAACCATCAGCACATTCACATGTGAAGTTATCGCCTTTGTTTGTACAAGTACCGTTGTTTTTACAAGGACCTGAGTCACACGGTGTTGGCTTTAACTCTATAGAAAAAATATCAGCTTAGAGCAAATAATAGTTTCTCAATTTAACGAACGAAATACAAATAAAATCACGTAAATTTATTTAAAGAATGTTATCTTTTTCAATGTAAACAAAACTTACAAACAGTGGGATCGACACCGTTTTACTCAGTGAAAATTTATAATATCTGAGTTAAACTTTAAAAAACTGTAACCTATCGAGTTATCCTGAATGTAAACACTTTTATTAACGTTGCAAGTATCAAAGAAATAAGAAGTTCATTTAAATTTGTTTTATTGAGGTAGTGTATTTTTCTTATCAAACACACACCAGCTTTGCAGTTTTAAATTTTCGTATTTTGTTCGTTCAATTAAAGGAATTCATGTATATTGTTGCTGCATTCAAAATTTCAAGTTTGAATGTCATTCAGTGGTCCATATATACGCTAACAATAACATTTATGCTGTAATAATTAACCCGTGACATGTACAGTTCAAACAGGCATTTCTGCATGTGAATATAAGTGTAATATATTAATCCTAACACGGTTTATAATATGCACATGAAAAACAGGGTTTGTGGGCTTGGTAGCTCAACAGGTAGAGCGGCGAACTAGTATCCCGAAGGTGCGAGTTCAAATCTCGTCCAAGTCACATGTTTTTCATGTGCATATTATAAACCGTTTTAGGATTAATATATTATATATATTCTCTGATGATGGCTTTTGAATATAAGTGAAATATAACAAACCTTCACAAGTTTTTCCTTGATATTCCTTGGTACAAATACAAGTGAACTTATTTCCTTCCTCAATACAAACACCATCATTTTTACACGGGAAAGACTCACAAGGACCTATAAACATACATAATTAGTTCATGACGCTTCTTAGAAAGTTTTCATAGAAGTATTTAATGAGAAAAAAGATAAGGTCTGTTTAAAAGAGGTAAATGGTCAAATGGCCGTGATAAACTGTGTTTCAAAAACTTTCACATTGACTGAACTATTTAGCTACATCTAACATGTTCAAAGTATCAAAAAGCAATGTTTCGCTTACCCTTAGAGGAGCAGTTTCGGTCGTCAACACAAGCCATAGCTCCCATATTACACGTACTAAAGAAAAAAGAATACAAAACAAAAAGAATTGATGGAAACAAATTAAAATATATTGTCAAATTGAGTAAAAATCTCATCAAAATAAAAAAATATCTACCAGGTTTTACATCGTCCAACTTTGACATTTTCCCCTGCTTTATAATATTTTCCTTCAAAGAAACATGAGCAGTTTTTCATAGGAACACAATGATTCTTGTCGTCCAAGTAAGATCCTTTGGGACAATGACATCCGGGAATGCAGGTTTCACTGCATTTTATACCACGTGATATATCACGACATGTTTTTGCACAAGCAGATCCACATTCGGTGAAAATTTCTCCTTTGTTACTGCATGTTTGCTCTACACAGAAAAAAGAATGAACATTTAGCAATGCATTTATTGATGCACAAATAAGTAATTTTGGGCCATTGTATCGCAGTTTTTCACTTCAAAGAAAAAAATATATGTTAGCAAAAAGAATATTATTTTAAACAATTATTCTTACCACATTCTTTGAGTTTTGGATACAAATAAGTTCCCTTAAATCTCCAGTCAATAAAACCACCATATTCAACACAAAGTTTACTGTAAGCAGCAAAAGCGTTACAAACACATTCCATTGGATCGGTGCAACGACATGCGTCATATTTACAATTACTGATCAAATTTGCTGGATCTACATAACGGTTACATGCACCGTGGAATGGAGAGCTAGGATCGCTCATCAAATGACATTTATTTATCACAACTTTTTTTTTGGAATCAGGGATACATGGTGTTGGTGATGGAGCACATTTTCTACTGTAGTAATGGTCGTCGTCTTGACGACCATTGTTGTTGCCACATAAAGATGTGTTGCACATCATTCCTTTGTATTTTCCAGAAACGGTGACTTTTACGTACGACCAAAAGTTCCAACTCACGGACATTCCAATATCTGTAGTGAAAATCAGCCAACTCCAACTGGGATTGGTAATTTTGAATCCTGAAATAAAAGATGCTCCAATATAAATTAAAAACAAGTTTTTTCTATTCACTGCTTCAAGCGATTCAAAAATGAGAGGTAAAAATAGAGGATTACTTTCTATGTTGAATCAAAAGTTCCGTATTGAGCTTTGATATGTTTAGTGTTAAGAATAATATAAAAATATTTATAATAAAAACAAAAGCGTTTAAACTTATACCAGGACGAATTATTGGGAATTTTGACAGCCTAACTCCATTTACAACTGCTGTACCACGCTGACGTGTCAGCTGAATGAAGTATCCAGCTATAATGATCTTTACAGCTGCTGTACAGGTCACACGCCGTCCACAACGCACGTTTTTGGTAAGGACAGTAAAAAGTTTGTTTTTGCTACAGTCTTTTGAAAACTCGTATTCGCAATCTCCCATGAAATCAAATCTTTTGCCATCAAATGAGGTGTAATGAGGATCACCAGACGCCGAACATGTTGCTATTAAAGGAAAAAAAGATCAACTTTGTAAAATAACACGAGCTTTGATTATTTCTGATAGTAAAATAAGTAGGTAAAATGAAAATGGCAGACTAGAGTGTGTGAAGTGTTCATTTACGATTGAAAATTATTTAAATAACTGATTTTGCATTTTTCACTATGTCCTCCCGGGTGCTGCATTGAAATTGCAGAGTTATTTTAGAAATGTTCCTTTGATTATGAATATTTCTTTAAAAGCTGTCTTTAAAAACAACGACGCCGGAGGCTAGCTTAAAAATCCCTAAATCGACTGAGTGCATTTATTTCAAATAGAAAAGAACAAAACAGATGCCGAATATAGACATCTCGTTTTCTTCATATTCAAGATGATACGAGAGCTTAGAAAACAGCTGTTTTCTAGATTGTGTAATATTTCGTCTTTATTCCAAAGACATCATCAGACTAATAGTTGACAATGCAAGCTGTGAAACTTATATATTATTATTTACAGGCAGAAATGAAAGTGACAGTTACATAATTGCAAAAGAGAGCTTCAAGACTTATTAGGGAATATTTACATTTAAAATAGAAATAATTTCTTAGAAGCGTTGAGACAACTTTTGAGTTGTGGCATATTGCGTTTCATCAAAAGCGCTTCTAAGATGAGGAGTTGGTTTGGATTATTATTATTACAGCATAGAAGATGTTGGATGGGTTGGAATTAGATTATAAGGATTGAATGGTAAGCGTGTAAGATCTTAACATGTTTCAAAATGCAGAGTCGGTTGTGAAATGATTTGTCAAATGTAAACAAACACACCACACTCGGTATTCCGCAGTGCATTTATCATTTCAACCATATCATACAGTCATTATAGCTGAAATAATTTATAAAGAAAAAACAAAATTGACTAGAATGTACTACAAGGTATAAGGAGTGCGACTTAAATTCAATTTTCCGTAAACAAATTTGAAAAAATCATTGAAACAAGAGAAATCATTGGTGACTTTTAAATTAGAACAAAATTGCATATAAATATAATTTTGGTTTCGACTTACTTTGAGAATGTTCGCAATTGTTACCACCAAACGCAGGCTTGCATTTACAGGTGTAAATGTTGCCCAATACGTTGCATTGTCCACCATTTTTGCATGGATTTGGCTTGCAGGGATTTGGAACCTCTGAAACAAGAGTAAAATACTATATTTTAGACTTTTAAGCAGAAAAGAAATTGTGTAAAAAATGATCTTCCCTTAAGCAGAGTAAACCTATATTTTTTGAAGAAACAGCTATAAATAATGGAGTTGTGCTTAACTACAATAACAGAATTATAATAATGAAAATAACCCATTTATAAAGTGCTAAGGCCTCTTTCAGAGTTGTTTTGAAATGAACAGAAACGAGATATGAAAACGCAACAAGCTAAATTTTAGCAAGGCACTAAATAGCCAGGGCGTAGGAATCAAGTGAAAGTCTTTTTCTTAGGGGTGAAGGTGCTCAAGCTTTTGGGGCAATTTTTTATTCAAAAAGGCCACTTTGGGGGAATTTACTTTGGATGGAAAAACAGTGCAATACATATCACTTAAGTTTACATACAAGAGGTATTTTATGCGATTTATATTCACACAATAAGCATTGAAATATAGAAAATTCTTAAATGTTTCATGTTGTATTGTTATCTTATAATATAATTATTATATCTACATTATTGTTTAAAATACCACAATATTTTCGCCCGTTGCCTTATGGTTGTAATGCTGTATTACACTCTAATTCAATTTACATTTCAGGTGCATATGTGTTTTATGAGGATAATGGATGGTCACAACCGTCATTACATCTATTGCGGGTACATAATGGGCTTTTTGAGTATCCTCAAATGACCATAAAATTTCTTTTGATGGTACATAATGTGTTTCATAAGGATCGGTGAGCGATCTACACAATTTCCTAATCTGATGGGAGCATAAAATAAACTAGTCCAAAAACGTAAATGCTCGTTTGTAATAGTATTTCAAAAATAATAGCACCTAATTGTCGAAATTTGTGCAATAGTTGTAAAATCAAAAAGCAACTTTTTTAAAGTGAAGTTTGTTCATGACGCTGTTTGTGTGTGAACACAAACATTCGTTCATCGTTGTTATCAGTTTAATTACCGGAAGTGGAAATGAACTTTTGGCCTGAAGTTTAGGTAAAGATGGTGGAATTATAAATATAATACTACAGCGTGAAACAGCAAGGTCTTTAAATGAAGAAATATGAGTTGTAGCTTTTTATTGCAGCTTTACAATCATTTCTCGATTTGTTTTATTTGTTTAATTATTTTTTTCCTTATCTTTTCTTATCTTTCGAAACATAGATACTTAATAAGGAATTATATAAATTTAAATACGTAATTACCTTTTTCGCAGTGAGCACCAATGAAGTCAGGAAGACAAATACATTTGTATGAATTGCCATCAACAAGACAAGAGCCACCATTTTTGCAAGGACCATGATCACAAACTCCAACTACAACCAAAATTATATTTAAAACCTAAAACTTATTTTTACAATTTTTATTGACAAAATTAGCAAAGACTATCAAGTTTCGAAAGAATTTTTCCAACAAGACTGACTTCTTTGAAAAGTTAAAAAGTCCAAAAAGATAATTTCGAGGGAAAATTTGCGCATGAACATTAAAACGCTAGTGAAACTAAGGGAAGGAGATCGTAAGTATGCTTTAAACAGCCATGATACTTCACGCTGAATTTTTCAGCGAAGGACATGACATCAACGCAATATGAACACATTTATCAAGCAAAATTAAAAACTATGACAACACCTCAGGTTAGACTATAGTATTGTGCCATTATAACATATTAAACAATTTGATATCCATGTGACACGCAACAGTATTTTATGTCACATATTGAAAAGCTCATAAATGTACAAACCTTCACAGGTTTCGCCTTTAAAACCATCAGCACATTCACACGAGAATGTACTTCCGTTGTTTGTACAAATACCGTTGTTTTTACAAGGACGCAAGTCACACGGTTTCGGTACTGGAACTACGAAGCAAAATTACTTGGTTAGGGCAAAAATAGTTTGCTTGTTTAAGGCATGCATAAATTAAAAAAAAAACACGAGAAGTTCCTTATACAACAACATTTTTAATTATAAATGCAATTTACAAACAGCACACTTGACACTGTTTCAAGTTGAACTTCAAAAAACTCAGTCAATCCAGTTACCGTCAATATAAAAAACCCATTCATTTAAATTTGTAATTTTCTTATCAAAAACACATTATAGTTTAATAATTTTATATTTTTGACCATCGGATGAAATTGAATTATACATTAATCATGATCTTGAAAATTTGATGCTTGAGAGTCATCTATCCAGAGCTGACAACTTTTCATGTAAATGCTACCAATTCATTGCCATCTAGCATTTATGTTGCAATATTAATGCCGTGACATGCGCAGTTGCATCGTTCAAAAGGGACAAAATAACAAACCTTCACATGTTTTTCCTTGATATTCCTTGGTACAAATACAAGTGAAAATATTTCCTTTCTCCGTACAAACACCATCATTTTTACACGGGAAAGACTCACAAGGACCTATAAACGTATTTAGTTAGTTCATGACGCTTCTTAGAAAAGTGTTCATGCCAGCATTTAATGAGAAAAAGAAATCCGATGTGTTGAAAAAACTTTACAGTCCAAATGTAAAAGCCAAATGGTCAAACGACTAATCGTAATAAATTGGGTTTCAAAAATATTCACAATTACTAAAATACTTAGCTACATCTTAATTTTCCTCAAATGTTCTTTAAAACAGTACATTTTATGTGCCAATGTTTATAAGGCTTAAAAATTTTTAAAAAGCCAATGTCATTCTTACCTTTAGAAGAACAGTTTCGATCTTCAACACAAGCCATGGCTCCCATATTACACGTACTGAAAACAAAATACAAAACAAAAAGAATTGATGGAAACAGAAAAAATACATTTATGTAACAATCTTATCGAAAAAAAATATCTACCAGGTTTTACAACGTCCAACTTTGACATTTTCGCCTGCTTTATAATATTTTCCTTCAAAGAAACATGAGCAGTTCTTCATAGGAACACAATGATTCTTGTCGTCCAAGTAAGATCCTTTTGGACAATGACATCCGGGAATACAGGTTTCACTGCATTTTATACCACGTGATATATCGCGACATGTTTTTGCACAAGCAGATCCACATTCTGTGAAAATTTCTCCTTTGTTACTGCATGTTTGCTCTACACAGAAAAAAGAATGAACATTTAGCAATGCATTTATTGATGCACAAATAACTAATTTTGTGCCATTGTATCGCAGTTTTTCACTTCAAAGAAAAAAATAGATGTTAACAAAAAGAATATTATTTTAAACAATTATTCTTACCACATTCTTTGAGTTTTGGATACAAATAAGTTCCATTGAATCTCCAGTCAATAAGACCACCATATTCAACACAAAGTTTACTGTAAGCAGCAAAAGCGTTACAAACACATTCCATTGGATCGGTGCAACGACATGCGTCATATTTACAATTACTGATCAAGGCTGCTGGATCTACATAACGGTTGCATGCTCCGTGGAATGGAGAGCTAGGATCGCTCATCAAGTGACATTTATCAATCACAGCTTTCTTTTTAGAATCAGGGATACATGGTATTGGTGATGGAGCACATTTTCTACTGTAGTAATGGTCGTCGTCTTGACGACCATTGTTATTGCCACATAAAGATGTGTTGCACATCATTCCTTTGTATTTTCCAGAAACGGTGACTTTTACGTACGACCAAAAGTTCCAACTCACGGACATTCCAATATCTGTAGTGAAAATCAGCCAACTCCAACTGGGATTGGTAATTTTGAAACCTGAAATAAAAGATGCTCAAATATAAATTAAAAAAAGTTTTTTCTATTCACTGCTTAAAGCGATTCAGAAATGAGAGGTAAAAATAGAGGATTACTTTCTATGTTGACTCAAAAGAGTTCCGTATTGAGCTTTGATATGTTTAGTGTTAAGAATAATTAAGAATGTTTAATAAAAACAAAAGCGTTTAAACTTATACCAGGACGAATTATTGGGAATTTTGACAGCCTAACTCCATTTACAACTGCTGTACCACGCTGACGTGTCAGCTGAATGAAGTATCCAGCTATAATGATCTTTACAGCTGCTGTACAGGTCACACGCCGTCCACAACGCACGTTTTTGGTAAGGACAGTAAAAAGTTTGTTTTGCTACAGTCTTTTGAAAACTCGTATTCGCAATCTCCCATGAAATCAAATCTTTTGCCATCAAATGAGGTGTAATGAGGATCACCAGACGCCGAACATGTTGCTATTAAAGGAAAAAAAGATCAACTTTGTAAAATAACACGAGCTTTGATTATTTCTGATAGTAAAATAAGTAGGTAAAATGAAAATGGCAGACTAGAGTGTGTGAAGTGTTCATTTACGATTGAAAATTATTTAAATAACTGATTTTGCATTTTTCACTATGTCCTCCCGGGTGCTGCATTGAAATTGCAGAGTTATTTTAGAAATGTTCCTTTGATTATGAATATTTCTTTAAAAGCTGTCTTTAAAACAACGACGCCGGAGGCTAGCTTAAAATCCCTAAATCGACTGAGTGCATTTATTTCAAATAGAAAAGAACAAAACAGATGCCGAATATAGACATCTCGTTTTCTTGATATTCAAGATGATACGAGAGCTTAGAAAACAGCTGTTTTCTAGATTGTGTAATATTTCGTCTTTATTCCAAAGACATCATCAGACTAATAGTTGACAATGCAAGCTGTGAAACTTATATATTATTATTTACAAGCAGAAATGAAAGTGACAGTTACATAATTGCAAAAGAGAGCTTCAAGACTTATTAGGGAATATTTACATTTAAAATAGAAATAATTTCTTAGAAGCGTTGAGACAACTTTTGAGTTGTGGCATATTGCGTTTCATCAAAAGCGCTTCTAAGATGATGAGTTGGTTTGGATTATTATTATTACAGCGATAGAAGATGTTGGATGGGTTGGAATTAGATTATAAGGATTGAATGATAAGCGTGTAAGATCTTAACATGTTTCAAAATGGAGAGTCGGTTGTGAAATGATTTGTCAAATGTAAACGAACACATCACACTCGGTATTCCGCAGTGCATTTATCTTTTCAACCATATCATACAGTCATTATAGCTGAAATAATTTATAAAGAAAAAACAAAATTGACTAGCATGTACTACAAGGTATAAGGAGTGCCCCTTAAATTCAATTTTCCGTAAACAAATTTGAAAAATCATTGAAACAAGAGAAATCATTGGTGACTTTTAAATTAGAAAAAATTGCATATAAATATAATTTTGGTTTCGACTTACTTTGAGAATGTTCGCAATTGTTACCACCAAACGCAGGCTTGCATTTACAGGTGTAAATGTTGCCCAATACGTTGCATTGTCCACCATTTTTGCATGGATTTGGCTTGCAGGGATTTGGAACCTCTGAAACAAGAGTAAAATACTATATTTTAGACTTTTAAGCAGAAAAGAAATTGTGTAAAAAATGATCTTCCCTTAAGCAGAGTAAACCTATATTTTTTGAAGAAACAGCTATAAATAATGGAGTTGTGCTTAACTACAATAACAGAATTATAATAATGAAAATAACCCATTTATAAAGTGCTAAGGCCTCTTTCAGAGTTGTTTTGAAATGAACAGAAACGAGATATGAAAACGCAACAAGCTAAATTTTAGCAAGGCACTAAATAGCAGGGCGTAGGAATCAAGTGAAAGTCTTTTCTTAGGGGTGAAGGTGCTCAAGCTTTTGGGGCAATTTTTATTCAAAAGGCCACTTTGGGGAATTTACTTTTGATGGAAAAACAGTGCAATACATATCATTTAAGTTTACATACAAGAGGTATTTTATGCGACTTATATTGACACAATAAGCATTGAAATATAGAAAATTCTTAAATGTTTCATGTTGTATTTTATCTTATAATATAATTATTATACATACATTATTGTTTAAAATACCACAATATTTTCGCCCGTTGCCTAATGGTTGTAATGCTGTATTACACTCTTATTCAATTTACATTTCAGGTGCATATGTGTTTTATGAGGATAATGGATGGTCACAACCGTCATTACATCTATTGCGGGTACATAATGGGCTTTTTGAGTATCCTCAAATGACCATAAAATTTCTTTTGATGGTACATAATGTGTTTCATAAGGATCGGTGAGCGATCTACACAATTTCCTAATCTGATGGGAGCATAAAATAAACTAGTCCAAAAACGTAAATGCTCGTTTGTAATAGTATTTCAAAAATAATAGCACCTAATTGTCGAAATTTGTGCAATAGTTGTAAAATCAAAAAGCAACTTTTTTAAAGTGAAGTTTGTTCATGACGCTGTTTGTGTGTGAACACAAACATTCGTTCATCGTTGTTATTAGTTTAATTACCGGAAGTGGAAATGAACTTTTGGCCTGAAGTTTAGGTAAAGATGGTGGAATTATAAATATAATATTACAGCGTGAAACAGCAAGGTCTTTAAATGAAGAAATATGAGTTGTAGCTTTTTATTGCAGCTTTACAATCATTTCTCGATTTGTTTTATTTGTTTAATTATTTTTTTCCTTATCTTTTCTTATCTTTCGAAACATAGATACTTAATAAGGAATTATATAAATTTAAATACCTAATTACCTTTTCGCAGTGAGCACCAATGAAGTCAGGAAGACAAATACATTTGTATGAATTGCCATCAACAAGACAAGAGCCACCATTTTGCAAGGACCATGATCACAAACTCCAACTACAATCAAAATTATATTTAAAACCTAAAACTTATTTTTACAATTTTATTGACAAAATTAGCAAAGACTATCAAGTTTCGAAAAATTTTTCCAACAAGACTGACTTCTTTGAAAAGTTAAAAGTCCAAAAGATAATTTCGAGGGAAAATTTGCGCATGAACATTAAAACGCTAGTGAAACTAAGGGAAGGAGATCGTAAGTATGCTTTAAACAGCCATGATACTTCACGCTGAATTTTTCAGCGAAGGACATGATATCAACGCAATATCAACACATTTATCAAGCAAAATTAAAAACTATGACAACACCTCAGGTTAGACTATAGTATTGTGCCATTATAACATATTAAACAATTTGATATCCATGTGACACGCAACAGTATTTTATGTCACATATTGAAAAGCTCATAAATGTACAAACCTTCACAGGTTTCGCCTTTAAAACCATCAGCACATTCACACGAGAATGTACTTCCGTTGTTTGTACAAATACCGTTGTTTTTTACAAGGACGCAAGTCACACGGTTTCGGTACTGGAACTACGAAGCAAAATTACTTGGTTAGGGCAAAAATAGTTTGCTTGTTTAAGGCATGCATAAATTAAAAAAAAAACACGAGAAGTTCCTTATACAACAACATTTTTAATTATAAATGCAATTTACAAACAGCACACTTGACACTGTTTCAAGTTGAACTTCAAAAAACTCAGTCAATCCAGTTACCGTCAATATAAAAAACCCATTCATTTAAATTTGTAATTTTCTTATCAAAAACACATTATAGTTTAATAATTTTATATTTTTGACCATCGGATGAAATTGAATTATACATTAATCATGATCTTGAAAATTTGATGCTTGAGAGTCATCTATCCAGAGCTGACAACTTTTCATGTAAATGCTACCAATTCATTGCCATCTAGCATTTATGTTGCAATATTAATGCCGTGACATGCGCAGTTGCATCGTTCAAAAGGGACAAAATAACAAACCTTCACATGTTTTTCCTTGATATTCCTTGGTACAAATACAAGTGAAAATATTTCCTTTCTCCGTACAAACACCATCATTTTTACACGGGAAAGACTCACAAGGACCTATAAACGTATTTAGTTAGTTCATGACGCTTCTTAGAAAAGTGTTCATGCCAGCATTTAATGAGAAAAAGAAATCCGATGTGTTGAAAAAACTTTACAGTCCAAATGTAAAAGCCAAATGGTCAAACGACTAATCGTAATAAATTGGGTTTCAAAATATTCACAATTACTAAAATACTTAGCTACATCTTAATTTTCCTCAAATGTTCTTTAAAACAGTACATTTTATGTGCCAATGTTTATAAGGCTTAAAATTTTAAAAGCCAATGTCATTCTTACCTTTAGAAGAACAGTTTCGATCTTCAACACAAGCCATGGCTCCCATATTACACGTACTGAAAACAAAATACAAAACAAAAGAATTGATGGAAACAGAAAAATACATTTATGTAACAATCTTATCGAAAAAATATCTACCAGGTTTTACAACGTCCAACTTTGACATTTTCGCCTGCTTTATAATATTTTCCTTCAAAGAAACATGAGCAGTTCTTCATAGGAACACAATGATTCTTGTCGTCCAAGTAAGATCCTTTTGGACAATGACATCCGGGAATACAGGTTTCACTGCATTTTATACCACGTGATATATCGCGACATGTTTTTGCACAAGCAGATCCACATTCTGTGAAAATTTCTCCTTTGTTACTGCATGTTTGCTCTACACAGAAAAAAGAATGAACATTTAGCAATGCATTTATTGATGCACAAATAACTAATTTTGTGCCATTGTATCGCAGTTTTTCACTTCAAAGAAAAAAATAGATGTTAGCAAAAAGAATATTATTTTAAACAATTATTCTTACCACATTCTTTGAGTTTTGGATACAAATAAGTTCCATTGAATCTCCAGTCAATAAGACCACCATAGTCAACACAAAGTTTACTGTAAGCAGCAAAAGCGTTACAAACACATTCCATTGGATCGGTGCAACGACATGCGTCATATTTACAATTACTGATCAAGGCTGCTGGATCTACATAACGGTTGCATGCTCCGTGGAATGGAGAGCTAGGATCGCTCATCAAGTGACATTTATCAATCACAGCTTTCTTTTTAGAATCAGGGATACATGGTATTGGTGATGGAGCACATTTTCTACTGTAGTAATGGTCGTCGTCTTGACGACCATTGTTGTTGCCACATAAAGATGTGTTGCACATCATTCCTTTGTATTTTCCAGAAACGGTGACTTTTACGTACGACCAAAAGTTCCAACTCACGGACATTCCAATATCTGTAGTGAAAATCAGCCAACTCCAACTGGGATTGGTAATTTTGAAACCTGAAATAAAAGATGCTCAAATATAAATTAAAAAAAGTTTTTTCTATTCACCGCTTAAAGCGATTCAGAAATGAGAGGTAAAAATAGAGGATTACTTTCTATGTTGAATCAAAAGTTCCGTATTGAGCTTTGATATATTTAGTGTTAAGAATAATTAAGAATGTTTAATAAAAACAAAAGCGTTTAAACTTATACCAGGACGAATTATTGGGAATTTTGACAGCCTAACTCCATTTACAACTGCTGTACCACGCTGACGTGTCAGCTGAATGAAGTATCCAGCTATAATGATCTTTACAGCTGCTGTACAGGTCACACGCCGTCCACAACGCACGTTTTTGGTAAGGACAGTAAAAAGTTTGTCTTTGCTACAGTCTTTTGAAAACTCGTATTCGCAATCTCCCATGAAATCAAATCTTTTGCCATCAAATGAGGTGTAATGAGGATCACCAGACGCCGAACATGTTGCTATTAAAGGAAAAAAAGATCAACTTTGTAAAATAACACGAGCTTTGATTATTTCTGATAGTAAAATAAGTAGGTAAAATGAAAATGGCAGACTAGAGTGTGTGAAGTGTTCATTTACGATTGAAAATTATTTAAATAACTGATTTTGCATTTTTCACTATGTCCTCCCGGGTGCTGCATTGAAATTGCAGAGTTATTTTAGAAATGTTCCTTTGATTATGAATATTTCTTTAAAAGCTGTCTTTAAAAACAACGACGCCGGAGGCTAGCTAAAAATCCCTAAATCGACTGAGTGCATTTATTTCAAATAGAAAAGAACAAAACAGATGCCGAATATAGACATCTCGTTTTCTTGATATTCAAGATGATACGAGAGCTTAGAAAACAGCTGTTTTCTAGATTGTGTAATATTTCGTCTTTATTCCAAAGACATCATCAGACTAATAGTTGACAATGCAAGCTGTGAAACTTATATATTATTATTTACAAGCAGAAATGAAAGTGACAGTTACATAATTGCAAAAGAGAGCTTCAAGACTTATTAGGGAATATTTACATTTAAAATAGAAATAATTTCTTAGAAGCGTTGAGACAACTTTTGAGTTGTGGCATATTGCGTTTCATCAAAAGCGCTTCTAAGATGATGAGTTGGTTTGGATTATTATTATTACAGCGATAGAAGATGTTGGATGGGTTGGAATTAGATTATAAGGATTGAATGATAAGCGTGTAAGATCTTAACATGTTTCAAAATGGAGAGTCGGTTGTGAAATGATTTGTCAAATGTAAACGAACACATCACACTCGGTATTCCGCAGTGCATTTATCTTTTCAACCATATCATACAGTCATTATAGCTGAAATAATTTATAAAGAAAAAACAAAATTGACTAGCATGTACTACAAGGTATAAGGAGTGCCCCTTAAATTCAATTTTCCGTAAACAAATTTGAAAAAATCATCGAAACAAGAGAAATCATTGGTGACTTTTAAATTAGAAAAAAATTGCATATAAATATAATTTTGGTGTCGACTTACTTTGAGAATGTTCGCAATTGTTACCACCAAACGCAGGCTTGCATTTACAGGTGTAAATGTTGCCCAATACGTTGCATTGTCCACCATTTTTGCATGGATTTGGCTTGCAGGGATTTGGAACCTCTGAAACAAGAGTAAAATACTATATTTTAGACTTTTTACTTTATGTCAATAAAGCAGAAAAGAAATTGTGTAAAAAATGATCTTCCCTTAAGCAGAGTAAACCTATATTTTTTGAAGAAACAGCTATAAATAATGGAGTTGTGCTTAACTACAATAACAGAATTATAATAATGAAAATAACGCATTTATAAAGTGCTAAGGCCTCTTTCAGAGTTGTTTTGAAATGAACAGAAACGAGATATGAAAACGCAACAAGCTAAATTTTAGCACTAAACAGCTTGGGCGTAGGAATCAAGTGAAAGTCTTTTACTTAGGGGTTAGGGTGCTCAATCTTTTGGGACAATTTTTTATTCAAAAAGGCCACTTTGGGGGAATTTACTTTTGATGGAAAAACAGTGCAATACATATCATTTAAGTTTACATACAAGAGGTATTTTATGCGACTTATATTGACACAATAAGCATTGAAATATTATAGAAATTTCTTAAATGTTTCATGTTGTATTTTTATCTTATAATATAATTATTTTACATACATTATTGTTTAAAATACCACAATCTTTTCGCCCGTTGCCTAATGGTTGTAATGCTGTATTACACTCTTATTCAATTTACATTTCAGGTGCATATGTGTTTTATGAGGATAATGGAATGGTCACAACCGTCTTTACATCTATTGCGGGTACATAATGGGCTTTTTGAGTATCCTCAAATGATCATACATAATGTGTTTCATAAGGATCGGTGAGCGATCTACACAATTTCCTAATCTGATGGGAGCATAAAATAAACTAGTCCAAAAACGTAAATGCTCGTTTGTAATAGTATTTCAAAAATAATAGCACCTAATTGTCGAAATTTGTGCAATAGTTGTAAAATCAAAAAGCAACTTTTTTAAAGTGAATTTTGTTCATGACGCTGTGTGTGTGAACACAAACATTCCTTCATCGTTGTTATTAGTTTAATCACCGGAAGTGGAAATGAACTTTTGGCCTGAAGTTTAGGTAAAGATGGTGGAATTATAAATATAATATTACAGCGTGAAACAGCAAGGTCTTTAAATAAAGAAATATGAGTTGTAGCTTTTTATTGCAGCTTTACAATCATTTCTCGATTTGTTTTATTTGTTTAATTATTTTTTTCCTTATCTTTTCTTATCTTTTGAAACATAGATACTTAATAAGGAATTATATAAATTTAAATACCTAATTACCTTTTTCGCAGTGAGCACCAATGAAGTCAGGAACACAAATACATTTGTATGAATTGCCATCAACAAGACACGAGCCACCATTTTTGCAAGGACCATGATCACAAACTCCAACTACAATCAAAATTATATTTAAAACCTAAAACTTATTTTTGCAACTTTTATTGACAAAATTAGCAAAGACTATGAAGTTTCGAAAAAATTTTTCCAACAAGACTGACTTCTTTGAAAAGTTAAAAAGTCCAAAAAGATAATTTCGAGGGAAAATTTGCGTATGAACATTAAAACGCTAGTGAAACTAAGGGAAGGAGATCGTAAGTATGCTTTAAACAGCCATGATACTTCACGCTGAATTTTTCAGCGAAGGACATGACATCAACGCAATATGAACACATTTATCAAGCAAAATTAAAAACTATGACAACACCTCAGGTTAGACTATAGTATTGTGCCATTATAACATATTAAACAATTTGATATCCATGTGACACGCAACAGTATTTTATGTCACATATTGAAAAGCTCATAAATGTACAAACCTTCACAGGTTTCGCCTTTAAAACCATCAGCACATTCACACGAGAATGTACTTCCGTTGTTTGTACAAATACCGTTGTTTTTACAAGGACGCAAGTCACACGGTTTCGGTACTGGAACTACGAAGCAAAATTATTTGGTTAGGGCAAAAATAGTTTGCTTGTTTAAGGCATGCATAAATTAAAAAAAAACACGAGAAGTTCCTTATACAACAACATTTTTAATTATAAATGCAATTTACAAACAGCACACTTGACACTCTTTCAAGTTGAGCTTCAAAAAACTCAGTCAATCCAGTTACCGTCAATATAAAAAACCCATTCATTTAAATTTGTTTTACTGAGCTACTTGATCTTATTCAATTTTCTTATCAAAAACACATTATAGTTTAATAATTTTATATTTTTGACCATCGGATGAAATTGACTTATATATTAATCATGATCTTGAAAATTTGATGCTTGAGAGTCATCTATACAGAGCTGACAACTTTTCATGTAAATGCTACCAATTCATTGCCATCTAGCATTTATGTTGCAATATTAATGCCGTGACATGCGCAGTTGCATCGTTCAAAAGGGACTATATATACAAAATAACAAACCTTCACATGTTTTTCCTTGATATTCCTTGGTACAAATACAAGTGAAAATATTTCCTTTCTCCGTACAAACACCATCATTTTTACACGGGAAAGACTCACAAGGACCTATAAACGTATTTAGTTAGTTCATGACGCTTCTTAGAAAAGTGTTCATGCCAGCATTTAATGAGAAAAAGAAATCCGATGTGTTGAAAAAACTTTACAGTCCAAATGTAAAAGCCAAATGGTCAAACGACTAATCGTAATAAATTGGGTTTCAAAAATATTCACAATTACTAAAATACTTAGCTACATCTTAATTTTCCTCAAATGTTCTTTAAAACAGTACATTTTATGTGCCAATGTTTAAAAGCCTTAAAAATTTTTAAAAAGCCAATGTCATTCTTACCTTTAGAAGAACAGTTTCGATCTTCAACACAAGCCATGGCTCCCATATTACACGTACTGAAAACAAAATACAAAACAAAAAGAATTGATGGAAACAGAAAAAATACATTTATGTAACAATCTTATCGAAAAAAAATATCTACCAGGTTTTACAACGTCCAACTTTGACATTTTCGCCTGCTTTATAATATTTTCCTTCAAAGAAACATGAGCAGTTCTTCATAGGAACACAATGATTCTTGTCGTCCAAGTAAGATCCTTTTGGACAATGACATCCGGGAATACAGGTTTCACTGCATTTTATACCACGTGATATATCGCGACATGTTTTTGCACAAGCAGATCCACATTCTGTGAAAATTTCTCCTTTGTTACTGCATGTTTGCTCTACACAGAAAAAAGAATGAACATTTAGCAATGCATTTATTGATGCACAAATAACTAATTTTGTGCCATTGTATCGCAGTTTTTCACTTCAAAGAAAAAAATAGATGTTAGCAAAAAGAATATTATTTTAAACAATTATTCTTACCACATTCTTTGAGTTTTGGATATAAGTAAGTTCCCTTAAATCTCCAGTCAATAAGACCACCATATTCAACACAAAGTTTACTGTAAGCAGCAAAAGCGTTACAAACACATTCCATTGGATCGGTGCAACGACATGCGTCATATTTACAATTACTGATCAAATTTGCTGGATCTACATAACGGTTACATGCACCGTGGAATGGAGAGCTAGGATCGCTCATCAAATGACATTTATTTATCACAACTTTTTTTTTGGAATCAGGGATACATGGTGTTGGTGATGGAGCACATTTTCTACTGTAGTAATGGTCGTCGTCTTGACGACCATTGTTGTTGCCACATAAAGATGTGTTGCACATCATTCCTTTGTATTTTCCAGAAACGGTGACTTTTACGTACGACCAAAAGTTCCAACTCACGGACATTCCAATATCTGCAGTGAAAATCAGCCAACTCCAACTGGGATTGGTAATTTTGAAACCTGAAATAAAAGATGCTCCAATATAAATTAAAAACAAGTTTTTTCTATTCACTGCTTAAAGCGATTCAAAAATGAGAGGTAAAAATAGAGGATTACTTTCTATGTTGAATCAAAAGTTCCGTATTGAGCTTTGATATATTTAGTGTTAAGAATAATTTAAAAATATTTATAATAAAAACAAAAGCGTTTAAACTTATACCAGGACGAATTATTGGAAATTTTGACAGCCTAACTCCATTTACAACTGCTGTACCACGCTGACGTGTCAGCTGAATGAAGTATCCAGCTATAATGATCTTTACAGCTGCTGTACAGGTCACACGCCGTCCACAACGCACGTTTTTGGTAAGGACAGTAAAAAGTTTGTTTTTGCTACAGTCTTTTGAAAACTCGTATTCGCAATCTCCCATGAAATCAAATCTTTTGCCATCAAATGAGGTGTAATGAGGATCACCAGACGCCGAACATGTTGCTATTAAAGGAAAAAAAATTCAACTTTGTAAAATAACACGAGCTTTGATTATTTCTGATAGTAAAATAAGTAGGTATAATGAAAATGGCAGACTAGAGTGTGTGAAGTGTTCATTTACGATTGAAAATTATTTAAATAACTGATTTTGCATTTTTCACTATGTCCTCCCGGGTGCTGCATTGAAATTGCAGAGTTATTTTAGAAATGTTCCTTTGATTATGAATATCTCTTTAAAAGCTGTCTTTAAAAACAACGATGCCGGAGGCTAGCTTAAAAATCCCTAAATCGACTGAGTGCATTTATTTCAAATAGAAAAGAACAAAACAGATGCCGAATATAGACATCTCGTTTTCTTGATATTCAAGATGATACAAGAGCTTAGAAAACAGCTGTTTTCAAGATTGTGCAATATTTCGTCTTTATTCCAAAGACATCATCAGACTAATAGTTGACAATGCAAGCTGTGAAACTTATATATTATTATTTACAAGCAGAAATGAAAGTGACAGTTACATAATTGCAAAAGAGAGCTTCAAGACTTATTAGGGAATATTTACATTTAATATAGAAATAATTTCTTAGAAGCGTTGAGACAACTTTTGAGTTGTGGCATATTGCGTTTCATCAAAAGCGCTTCTAAGATGATGAGTTGGTTTGGATTATTATTATTACAGCGATAGAAGATGTTGGATGGGTTGGAATTAGATTATAAGGATTGAATGATAAGCGTGTAAGATCTTAACATGTTTCAAAATGGAGAGTCGGTTGTGAAATGATTTGTCAAATGTAAACGAACACATCACACTCGGTATTCCGCAGTGCATTTATCTTTTCAACCATATCATACAGTCATTATAGCTGAAATAATTTATAAAGAAAAAACAAAATTGACTAGCATGTACTACAAGGTATAAGGAGTGCCCCTTAAATTCAATTTTCCGTAAACAAATTTGAAAAAATCATTTAAACAAGAGAAATCATTGGTGACTTTTAAATTAGAAAAAAATTGCATATAAATATAATTTTGGTTTCGACTTACTTTGAGAATGCTCGCAATTGTTACCACCAAACGCAGGCTTGCATTTACAGGTGTAAATGTTGCCCAATACGTTGCATTGTCCACCATTTTTGCAGGGATTTGGCTTGCAGGGATTTGGAACCTCTGAAACAAGAGTAAAATACTATATTTTAGACATTTTACTTTATGTCAATAAAGTAAAAAAGAAATTGTGTAAAAAATGATCTTCCCTTAAGCAGAGTAAACCTATATTTTTTGAAGAAACAGCTATAAATAATGGAGTTGTGCTTAACTACAATAACAGAATTATAATAATGAAAATAACCCATTTATAAAGTGCTAAGGCCTCTTTCAGAGTTGTTTTGAAATGAACAGAAACGAGATATGAAAACGCAACAAGCTAAATTTTAGCAAGGCACTAAATAGCTAGGGCGTAGGAATCAAGTGAAAGTCTTTTTCTTAGGGGTGAGGGTGCTCAAGCTTTTGGGGCAATTTTTTATTCAAAAGGCCACTTTCGGGGAATTTACTTTTGATGGAAAAAGAGTGCAATACATGTCATTTAAGTTTACATACAAGAGGTATTTTATGCGACTTATATTGACACAATAAGCATTGAAATATTATAGAAAATTCTTAAATGTTTCATGTTGTATTCTTATAATATAATTATTATACATGCATTATTGTTTAAAATACCACAATATTTTCGCCCGTTGCCTAATGGTTTTAATGCTGTATTACACTCTTATTCAATTTACATTTCAGGTGCATATGTGTTTTATGAGGATAATGGAATGGTCACAACCGTCATTACATCTATTGCGGGTACATAATGGGCTTTTTGAGTATCCTCAAATGACCATAAAATTTCGTTTGAAGGTACATAATGTGTTTCATAAGGATCGGTGAGAGATCTACACAATTTCCTAATCTGATGGGAGCATAAAATAAACTACTCCAAAAACGTAAATGCTCGTTTGTAATAGTATTTCAAAAATAATAGCACCTAATTGTCGAAATTTGTGCAATAGTTGTAAAATCAAAAAGCAACTTTTTTAAAGTGAAGTTTGTTCATGACGCTGTGTGTGTGAACACAAACATTCGTTCATCGTTGTTATTAGTTTAATTACCGGAAGTGGAAATGAACTTTTGGCCTGAAGTTTAGGTAAAGATGGTGGAATTATAAATATAATATTATAGCGTAAAACAGCAAAGTCTTTACTTGAAGAAATATGATTTGTAGCTTTGTATCGCATGTTCACAATCATCTCTCGATTTGTTTAATTTGTTTAATTATTTTTTCCTTATCTTTTCTTATCTTTCGAAATATAGAGACTTAATAAGGAATTATATAAATTTAAATACCTAATTACCTTTTTCGCAGTGAGCACCAATGAAGTCAGGAAGACAAACACATTTGTACGAACTGCCACAAACAAGACATGAGCCACCATTTTTGCATGGAGAATGATCACAAACACCAACTATAATAAAAAATTATCTTAGAAGAGAAAGGAAATTTCGTTGATACATTTCAACAAACATAAAAACTAAGTTAGAACCCAAGATATTATTTCGAAAATTTTCATTGACACTACTAGTGAAAAAGCAAGTCAAAAAATTTTGAATTCGGACCACATAATTTCGATGATCAGTTTCCATATAAACATTGAAATACTGGGAACGTAAGAAAAAGATCGCAGAATATAAGTATGCTATTAAAGATCGCAGAGGATAAGTATGCATATAAACCTTATGTGGTTTTTACACTATCCATTGTAAGTGGTGTGAAAAGCTATATTTAAAATTTTATTGTAATCGGACAAATATTGTGCGCTGTACAATCAGTCAAAGTCGCAAAAATATACCATTTTAAGCGCTCGGTTTTACCGCTAAGTGGCTGGGCCTGCGCGGATGGGTCACGTCATGTAGGTAACCGCTTGTTTGAACATTATAGTGATTTAACAATTTTTTTTCTTTACTATTGTCACATTATGCCAAATGCCCATGTATTCGCAAGGAGATATACCAATTTGCAAGGACAGACACCGCTAACACACTGTCCTCCAACTCTATATCACAATTTTCATTTTTTGATGAATTTGAAGATGATGTTCCGACCCGGATAAGGACATTTAAAAAAAACGACGCAATACTCGAAAAATTGGTTAAAATATTGACTATTTTAAAAAGTAAATACTTTGATTTGAATAGAGCCTACACGACTGTGTTCCTTACAGATCCCATTAGGGGAAAAATGTAGTGAAAATCTGGACTTTTAAACCGCAAATGCGACGAAAAGTTTGATCTCAGTTCATTTGTATTTTAAATTTGTAATTTTCATGAACTGCTCTTTCAAACTATACTAAAATCCTATAAGGTTTATATGCATTTTAAGCATCACAACAAAACTTTCAAGGCGCTTTTATATCTTCGCAATATCAAGCCAAGTACAAAACTTGACAACATTTTACATTTGACTATATCTTATAATACCATTATAACGTAAAATTTTGTACTTTGCTTGATAGTGCGAAGATATAAAGCGCCTTAAAAATTTCATAGTGATACTTAATAGCAAACGTATCTTCTCTTTTCCTCGACAATTTTATAAACATGTCAGAATATTTTCGTTACACATTATCAAACAAAAACTCATAAATGAACGAACCTTCACATGTTTTGCCTTTAAAACCATCAGCACATTCACAGGAGAATGTACCTCCCATGTTTGTACAAAGACCATTGTTTTTGCAAGGACTCGACTCGCACGGTTTTATTTCTGTAAAAAGATTATCGTATCAGGGAAAATATGAATCTCCCCTAATATTTAATGTATAAACTACATACGTTTAGAATGACAATTTAAAGTACTGGCCACTCTAAATAAATTTTAAAACTGTTTCAAAAACACTGACCTTCACAAACCGTTCCGTTTCCTGTAAATCCTGCATCACAATTACATGAAAACAATCCATGGCTGTTGATGCAAGTTGAATTTTGATGACAGTTATCCATTGAAAGAGAACATTCGTCAATATCTGACGATAATAAAAGTATTCCATTAGATATTATTTACATATTAGGTATAAATGATTTTCAAAAGCATAATTATTATAACGAACCTTCACAAACATATCCATTTCCAGAATAACCAGCTTTACAATTACATGAATAATATCCATTGGTGTTGACACAAAATGAGTTTTGATGACAATTGTCGATTGAAAGAGAACATTCGTCAATATCTGACAATAATACAAGTGTTTGTATTAGATCTCACTTATATATTAGGAAAGGTTTATTTTCAAAAGAATAATTTACAAATCGGACCTTTACAAACAATTCCATTTCCAGAAAAACCAACATTGCAATTACATAAGTACGATCCATTGGTATTAACACAGGTTGAATTTTGATGACAATTGTTGATTGAAAGAGAACATTCGTCAATATCTGACGATAATAGAATTATTTGCATTAGATTTCATTTAAATATTAGGAATGGATGATTTTCAAACTCATGGTTTACAAAACGGACCTTCACAAACTGTTCCATTTCCAGAAAAACCAACATTGCAACTACACGAAAACGATCCATTAGTGTTGACACAGGTAGAGTTTTGATGACAATTATCGATTGAAAGAGAACATTCATCAATATCTACAATAACAAAATACGCACATTTGCATTTCATATATAGTTCAAAAGACCGCCTTCAATAACATAGTTTATTTACAAAACCAACCTTCACAAACAGTTCCATTTCCAGAAAAACCAACATTACAATTACATGAATATGATCCATTAGTGTTAACACAGGTTGAATTTTGATGACAATTGTCGATTAAAAGAGAACATTCGTCAATATCTGACAATAATACAAGTGTTTGTATTAGATTTCACTTATGTATTAGGAGTGTTCGTTTTCAAAAGAATAATTTACAAATCGGACCTTCACAAACAATTCCATTTCCAGAAAAACCAACATTGCAATTACATAAGTACGATCCATTGGTATCAACACAGGTTGAATTTTGATGACAATTGTTGATTGAAAGAGAACATTCATCAATATCTACAATAATAAAATACGCACATTTGCATTTCATATATATAGTTCAAAAGACCGCCTTCAAAATCATAATTTATTTACAAAACCAACCTTCACAAATAATTCCATTTCCAGAAAAACCAACATTGCAATTACATAAATACGATCCATTAGTGTTGACACAGGTTGAATTTTGATGACAATTGTCGATTAAAAGAGAACATTCATCAATATCTGAAAACAATACAAGTGTTTGTATTAGATTTCACTTATGTATTAGGAGTGTTCGTTTTCAAAAGAATAATTTACAAATCGGACCTTCACAAACAATTCCATTTCCAGAAAAACCAACATTGCAATTACATAAGTACGATCCATTGGTATCAACACAGGTTGAATTTTGATGACAATTGTTGATTGAAAGAGAACATTCATCAATATCTACAATAATAAAATACGCACATTTGCATTTCATATATATAGTTCAAAAGACCGCCTTCAAAATCATAATTTATTTACAAAACCAACCTTCACAAATAATTCCATTTCCAGAAAAACCAACATTGCAATTACATAAATACGATCCATTAGTGTTGACACAGGTTGAATTTTGATGACAATTGTCGATTAAAAGAGAACATTCATCAATATCTGAAAACAATACAAGTGTTTGTATTAGATTTCACTTATGTATTAGGAGTGTTCGTTTTCAAAAGCATAATTTACAAATCGGACCTTCACAAACATTTCCATTTCCAGAAAAACCAACATTGCAATTACATAAATACGATCCATTGGTATTAACACAGGTTGAATTTTCATCACAATTGTTGATTGAAAGAGAACATTCGTCGATATCTGACGATAATAAAAGTATTGCATTAGATATTATTTACATATTAGGTATGGATGATTTTCAAAAGCGTAATTTTTATAACGAACCTTCACAAACATATCCATTTCCAGAATAACCAGCTTTACAATTACATGAATAATATCCATTGGTGTTGACACAAAATGAGTTTTGATGACAATTGTCGATTGAAAGAGAACATTCGTCAATATCTGACAATAATACAAGTGTTTGTATTAGATCTAACTTATATATTAGGAGTGGTTCAATTTCAAAAGCATAATTTACAACTCGGACCTTCACAAACAATTCCATTTCCAGAAAAACCAACATTGCAATTACATAAGTACGATCCATTGGTATTAACACAGGTTGAATTTTGATGACAATTGTCGATTGAAAGAGAACATTCGTCAATATCTGACGATAATAGAATTATTTGCATTAGATTTCATTTAAATATTAGGAATGGTTATTTTTAAACTCATGGTTTACAAAACGGACCTTCACAAACTGTTCCATTTCCAGAAAAACCAACATTGCAACTACACGAAAACGATCCATTAGTGTTGACACAGGTAGAGTTTTGATGACAATTATCGATTGAAAAAGAGCATTCATCAATATCTGAAAATAATAGACGTGTGCACAACAAATAGTTTTAATTCAATTTATCACTGCAGAAAGCTGACTTTAAAGCTCTTACCTTTACAATTAATTCCATTTCCCGAATAACCACTGTTACATTTACATGAAAATGATCCATTGTTATTGATGCAGATCGCTTTCTTGTGGCAGTTATCGGTATAAAGTGCACATTCATCGATATCTGTGAAAAAATTAAAAATATATAAAACTTATTAGTATTCACTATGCAAGCAATGTCGGCTGTGATTGGTCATCATTCTCGATATCTGCAACTATGACTTCATATCTACAGATAACAGTTTCTACAATTATTGACGCCATTAAAAGCCGGTTTTAAAAAAATGAAATAATAGCGATGAGTACCACAGTACTTGATTAACGAAAGCTTTTGAGCAAAATCATGGGAAACACACTAAAAAAGGGACGAAACTGGTTTTGAGCACATTTACAGCATATTTAAACGAGAAGGAACTGAAAAAACTGTTTTGTTTCAGCGACAAATTAGCGAAGGTTTCAAAATGTTTTACATCTATCAGTTTTAATAATACTTCAGTTAGTTGAAGTGAATAATAAAACAAGTATTGAATTCGTTTTTCGCTTTGGCAGATAACGTTGACCTCGGTCTGAATAATTCTTGATATCATGCTCAACCTCATCCAATAATGCTTATTATCATTTATCATACGAGTATTGAATTTATGCGCAACAAAAAGGGGGAAAAAAATCATATGGCTAAAGTTTCTCAGAATCTGATTGGACATACGATTTTCTTCGCTAGTGAAAAACGTTGTATCTGCATTCTGATTGGATAGACGAATTTTTCACTAGTGAAAAAATGCATATCAACTTTTGCTTAAATCCGCCCATTTTTTTATAAATTCGTCATCAGTAGCGAAGCCAGCTTCCATATTTACTCCCGCTATGTAAATTCTGAAAGATTACCGTTATTGATTTCTTTACAAATGTATTGCTCTCACGGTCAGTGAACACAAAGATATTTGCATAGCGGGAGTAAAAAGTCGTCCTGGCTACGCTACTGTTCGTCAGATACTCCAAATAGTTTTACGAAATGCTATTGGAATTGTAAAATATCTAAGTTTTTCAAATGCTTTCCGTGTATGTTTTTCATGTGATCATCGATGGAATAAGTGAATCATAATTTTGCTACCAAATGCACCATTTTGTTCACCATCATTAAAAATAATCTACTTTGAGATATTATTCGTCTGTGATTGGCTGATTGCAGTGCAGTTCATCAGTAATTGCGTGATTAAAATGTGTTATTGGTCTGTAGAAATGTGTACCTGCACTCAGTTCTTCGGATTCACGATATTTTGTTGCAATCTTTAAAAAACTTAAAACGTGAATTCCAAAGCATTTGTATACGCACATAAAACTATATGGCTTTGACAAGGTTTGAACTTGCACCTTTCGGTACAGGACAACCGCTCTAATTTTTAGGCTACCAAGAAATTTAAAGAGTCAAATTTCTTATGGAACTGCATATGAACGAAATATTCTCTGCTGCTAGGAGATTGCTCCTGTACCCCGAAACGGAAACAGACGCAAAGGAAAATCGTAATATGTGTCAACGGGTTACAGAAATGTGGGCCCAATACTTAATTGTGGTCCAGGTCCCTTAATTTCTCAGAAAAACACGTTGAACTGAAGTGAATGGTTTGAAACCGGGAGTATCGTTACATATTTGTTAATGTATATCGTCCAGGGTAGTAGAGTCTTGAGAAGGTCTGTTGGCGTTGATGTTTACTGACGTTTCGACACTTCATTTGACTCTGATGACGACTAGCACTAAGGTTGTCGAAACGTCAGTCAACATCAGCACCAACAGTCCCTCTCAGGACTCTACTAAGCTGAACGATCTGCGTGATTCTCAACCCCCCCCCCCACTAACACGCGTGTCAGAGTTCAAATTTGGCTTCATCAAGTATAGGTATGTTTCCCTAAGGAGAGCATTCCAGTTATATATTTAGATCAATGGAACAACCCTAGTTAATCAACCGCTACTATCTTTATTCAATGAATGATCATATACCGACAGGCAGATATACCGACAGTCAGATATTTATCGGAAGTGCTACTTTTCTGCATACTACGTTCTTTAATTGAAATAGTTTGCAGTGATCGAAAATATATTTCCATTAAGGCTGAGCTGTATAGTGCTATCGATAATTGAGGGTGCTCGCATTCATGTATGTATGTTATGGCGTATTAAGTTCTTTTGAAGTCTATTGTTCTCTACGGATTATAAAATTTATACACAAATATGAGCCACCCACCCTCCCTGCGCCAATTATTGATAGTAATACTGCCAATGAGAAAGGCGAGGAAAATATTATCATAACACCTACCATTTTCGCAACATGTTCCTGTCCAACCACTTTTACATATACATCTACCATAGGCAGGTGCTCCTCCATTGCGACATTTATTTCTGTTGCATGCTCTTGTTTGTCTGAAATGATACAGACAACGTCCGCCACCCGATTCTGTCACAATCTTTCCTCTTGTTCGTGTCTGTAAACCTGCATTTCCACATTGATGACTACAAGAGCTCCAGCTGGACCATTGACTCGGTACACAATCTATTACAGATTCTAGAAAACAATTTTTTGTTGCATTCCAATGTTCTGATAACTTTTACCCAATATTTGCATATATGTGCAGACGTTTTTACAGAAACATGATAAATTGTTTAAATTCTATATTAATAGACCAACACCCAGTATCAGTATGGTTTCTTAAAGTGTACGTAATCGTAGTTGTGAAACAACCAGAGTTAAAAACTGTGGTTATGACGAGGTAGCAAATATTGAAAACTATAATGAAGGTTATGACGAGGTAGCAAATGTTCAAAACTGTAATGAAGGTTATGATGAAGCAGCAAATGTTTGAAACTATTATTAGGGTTATAACATTAAACTGATTATAACTGGATAGTTGTCTAGCTCGTCAACATCTGACAACAATACATGTATTTGCACTAAATTTCGTTTATGTATTACGAATGGAAGATTTTAAAAAATCATTGAGTTTACAAAACGGACCTTCACAAACTGTTCCATTTCCAGAAAAACCAATATGGCAATTACATGAAAAAGATCCATTGGTGTTGACACAGGTTGAATTTTGATGACAATTGTCGATTGAAAGAGAACATTCATCAATATCTATAACAAAAAGTGCACGCATTTTCATTTCATATGTGATTCATTAGACAGATTTTAAAACCATCAACTCATCAATATCCAACATTATAAAATAAAAACAATTAAACGCGTACGGTGATTGGTCTATAGCAGTGTTTGTATTAGCTAGCTTGTGCAAAACAGATCTGGGATCAACCAATTAAATCAATCAATCAAAAAGAATTTGCAAATTGATTATGAGCACATTATGGACGAGAAATTAAAACGTTTGTTTTAAATTTGTCTGCTTCGCATTATTGTTATTACATTTAAGAAATAAAAGATGTTTATCGTGTTTGCACCAGCTTATGCAAACCTCGGAGACGCTCGCTTGTGAGAACTCTCGAGCAGAAGCAACAATTGACCATCGGTCTTGGGCTTGTACTGATCTGCTATGGAGTTCTCCCAAAGGTCTCCTAGGTTTGTATAAGCCCGTGTAAGGGCAGTAAACATCTTAATTATTTCTTAAATAATACACACTTGTACAAAAATTGTTTTAATTCAATTTAGCCCAGCAGAAAGCTCATTTTGAAACACTAACCTGTACAAATAACACCATTTCCCGAATAACCACTCTTACATTCACATGAAAATGATCCATAGTTATTGATACAGATCGCATTCTTGTGACAGTTATCAGTAGAAAGGGTACATTCATTGATATCTGCAAAGAAAGCAAAATTACAAATTTTGAGATGATTGCGTCATTACGTGCTTATGATGCAAATGTTTAAAACTGTAATCATGGTTATGATGAGACAGAAAAAGTTTAAAACTGTAACCATGGTTATGATGAGACAGTAACTGTTTAAAACTGTAATCATGGTTATGATGAGACAGCAAATGTTTAAAACTGTAACCATGGTTATGATGATGCAGCAAATGTTTAAAAAATGTAACCATGGTTATGATGAGACAGCAAATGTTTAAAACTGTAATCATGGTTATGATGAGGCAGCAAGTTGTTTTAAAGTGTAGTCATGGTTATGATGAGTTTGAACACAACTTTTAAATGAACAGAACGAGGTATTCACCAATATCTAACAATAATAAACATATACACAGAAGCTCTATTCAATTCAATAGAGCACTGTCAAAAGCAGATTTTAAAACACTGACCGTTACACGCAATTCCATTTCCAGAAGAACCAACATTACATTTACATGAAAATGATCCTAAGTTATTGGTACAGGTGGCATTCTTGTGACAGTTATGGGTAGAAAGGGTACATTCATTAATATCTGTAAAGAAATACGTAAACTGTTAATTTTAGTATCGTATATCATATCATATGGTTTTTGAGATAAAAAAACAATATGGCATTTTACTTTTGTTAAAATCGTCAAAATGCTTTGCATTTCTTTAATGTCACCGGTCACCATAAGCCCCACGTAGAACTTTACGTAATTCTACTGTTATTGTAAATAATCTTAGTTTTGTGACCCTTTCCATGTATGTTTTTGATGCCATTATCAACAGAAACATTGAATTATAACTCGGTACCTAAACAAATCAGCTATTTTGTTCAATGTCATGCAATATTCATATTTTCAAGTCAAATTACCGCATTTACTTGTGCATGCAGTGTAATCATATTATGCATTTAATATATACGATGATCTTTTTAAAATTGACATGTTTCGACATCTCATGAAAATCATATTAACCACTTCTTAATGATTGGTAAAATTTTGGCAATTTCGAAAATCTAGTAAGTTAAAGAATTGATTAAAAATAGGAAATTGCAATACAAGCTTTTCTAAGGGGAAGAATGCGGTTTGCCATGAATTTTTTCCTGTTGCGGGTTTCCTTATTTGCCTAACTAAGTCCTTCAATCACTCACGTGACTCGCTTAGATCTGATTACGTCATTACATGTTTCATGAAGCCAGAGGAAAATAATAGAAATCAAAGTCTAGTAGAACTTTAGCCTGTTCAGTTAGTCAAATTTAGGACAAGGTTTGTCAAAAACCACAGATATTCATCAGCAGATCTGGGAGAAGTTCAGAAAATTACAAAAAAGATATCTTCACTTTCAAAAAACTTAGACCTTTTCTTAATGGAAGTATTTCAGCCATAAATAATCATTAGAAATTGCTAACAAACAGCCTCCTCAAAAAAGTATTTTGAATTAAAAATGAGACCCAGTAATTCACTTTGACCTGCATTAGATTCGCCACACTAGATATGTTTACACTGTGCACGTGTATGTGCACATGTAAAATATAACTGCATAATTAAATTACAGATTTAAAGCTTTGAAAACTTCTTGAAGCTTTATTCTACTTCATTTTTATCAAAAATTTGTATTAGTTTGCTCTTTTCCCCTTGTTGTTTTTACCCTTTTGCGAAGTACAATTTAAGAGAAAACTCATTTTGAACGGTATCAAAATTAATTTTGATAATAGGCCTGTTTGAAAATGTATTAGAGCTTAAATATTGTTTGTTTGCATACCTGTGTGTCGTGCTTGCAGAGTTAATTACATAGAAATACATGCAATGTTTGCTTTTTAATGCAAAAACAGTATTGCCTACACGTAATAATAAAGCATGACAACAAATTTTGAAAATCAAATTGGCTTTAGTAGAAAAGAGTGTTCCTCCAAATAATCTGTGAATCAACCGCTTGGATTTTATTCCCTCAATTGATGATTATACACGAAAGCAGATAGTTATTCATCAACAGTGCCCCTTACATACATATAGCAGTATTTAATCAAAATGGTTGGCATTGAGCACTAAACTATTCAGAGAAAGGTAAGGTGAAAAAATATCATAACACCTGCCTTTGTTGCAACATGTTCCTGTCCAACCACTCTTACAGATACATTTACCATAGGTTGGTCTTCCGCCATTATGACATTTATTTCTGTTGCATGCTTTCGTTTGTCTAAAACTGTATGAACAACTTCCACCATTAGATTCTATCCTAATCTTTCTTCTTGTTCGCGTCTGTAGACCTCCATTTCCACATTGATGACTACAAGAACTCCAACTGGTCCAACTGCTCACCACACAATTTATGGGAGATTCTTGAAAAAAATTTTTTGGTTGCAAGTCAATGTTCAAATAAATTTCACCCAAGTTAGCACTATAAATCATCTAACTACTCAATGCCCCTACGGAAAAATTGTTTGAATATTGTCTTTAAGTAGACAAGTACAGTATTTTTTCGTAAAAATACTATTGCAGTTATGAGGAGACCGCGAAAGCTTGAATTTATCATAAGGGTCATATGGCAAGGAGTGAATATTGGAAGCTGCAATCATGGTTATCACATTAAATTAAATATAACTAGATGGCTACCCTCCCCGCCACAAATTGAAGAAAGTCCCAATCTTTCCGCGCAAAGCGCAAGGAAAATAATATGATGTTACAACACGTACTTTTGTCGCAACATTTTCCTTTCCAACCACTATAACAGATACATCTACCATATGATGCCCATCCTCTATTGCGACATTTATTTCTGTTGCATGCTCTTGTTCTGCGTAAACTGTATGGACAACGTCCGCCATTAGATTCTGACCTAATCTTCCTTCTTGTTCGTGTCTGTACACCTGCATTTCCACATTGATGATTACAAGAACTCCAACTGGACCATTGACTGACTACACAATTTCTTGCACGCCCTTAAAAAAAATTTATTTGTTGTAGCTCAATGTCCAAGTAAAATTTGCCCAATACTTAGATATACGAGCAGGTGTTACAATTTTACTGAAACACAATACATTTTTTTATTTCTGTCTTTAGTATACAGGTACATCATATTTTCTTAAAAATTTAATCGCAGTTATGAGGAGACCACTAGAGCTTGAAATTATAATCCCGAATATACGACAACGTGGCAAATGTTTGAAACTGAAATCAGGGTTATTATTTTGAAATGAATAATTATATACATGGCTATTACCCAACCATAGTTTGAAGCCAGTATGGTTAATCCCAATATTTCAATGCACGGCGAAAGGTAAGGTGAAATAACATCATAACACTTACGTTTGTTGCAACATTTTCCTGTCCAGCCACTATAACAGATACATCTACCATGCCATGACCATCCTCTATTTCGACATTTATTTCTGTTGCATGCTCTTGTTTGGCGTAAACTGTAACCATAACAGCGTCCGAACCACCAGCCTGAACTAATCTTCCTTCTTGTTCGCGTCTGTACACCTGAATTCCCACATTGATGATTACACGAACTCCAACTGGACCAATGACTTAGTGTACAACGTCTCCTGTACCGTGGTCGTCTCCAACGTCGTCTTCTCCACCAACCCGCTGCATCATGCACTAACAAGATGAAAAGAAACACCAAGAAAAGTCTCATGTTGTACCGAGTAAACAGTGTAAATCTGCTGCTAATTTTCTTATATTCTCCTGTATTCCTAGTATTCAAACTTATAACGAGTAAGCTAGAAAAATGCTTCGACGTACACTGTCGGTGACGGGAGACGTCTGCAATCAAGTTTTCTAAATACAGATTTATATGACATACATGCAGGTATTTTGCTACAAAAATATTTTAAGTTGTAAAGAGCCTTTGTTTTAAAAATTAATTTTTTACAGAGCTTTGCTGAAGGAACCCGGCGTGACATGAATTACTCATAACTTTTTTTGAACATCTCATTGTTCCTTATCAAAGAAACGATTACCAACTTAGACATTTCTCCACAAAGCCCAAATTAATTTTTATCACTTCGACATTTTTGATACGTATAGGGTTCAAAATTAATAGTGGTTTTAGCTTTTCTAGGATGTAGCGCTGTCAGCCTGCAAGTTTTGGTCCCGCTGATCGAGTAAATTTCAGAACATTTAAATTATTTAGAAATTTGTTGTTTTTACATTTGTTGAACAAAAAAAATTAATACAGCACGACTAAATTTGTGGGCTTTTTACGTCACTGTGTCTAAATTTGCTAAACAGTGGCAAAGACTTTCGTCAAAAATCGAGTATATTGTTGTAAGGTAAAAGCCTTTTCTTATTCATTACTCAGACAAGCAGATTCAAGAAACGGTTAAAAATTTCCGGCAAACAAACTGATTCTAGCTACGTGAAATATGTCTAGAAAAGCATAACTTGATGAAATTCTCCGGAAAGCGTATACGAAAATAGACTTTCATGAAGTATTTTGAACGAATTCATTTTGCCATACGTAATCACTATTGCAATAAAGGCAATGTAGATTGTTTATTTAAAAAGAGTGCACGCATAAGTAGCTTACAAGCAAATAAATTTGTGCTCTTCACATCAAACTAGGACAATTAACGTAGTTAGACAAGTACTCGATGCTATAAATTATACCTAAAAGTTAGAACTGTCGTGTATTATAATAAAATAATTATGTTATGTGCATTTTAAGTTTGGTAAAAGAAAACGCTGTAATTTGCAACTATAATGATTGCAGTCACCCATGCACTTGTTATTCAGTGTAAAGTACAGTATGTATAAGTCCTGTTCAAATGAAGGTGACTCGTTTACAGTTCTTATTAATCGATGAAATCATACGATAAAATATTGCTGAAGCTAACCCTATTGAAATGCCTTATCATAATTTACTAAAGAAAAAACCGGACGTCTCCACTTACAACTGAATATTTTATCTTTTCAGATAAAATAATTGTTATTCAAAGTGTAAACAAAAATTAACAGAAACTGTAATTATCGTCAAAGGATATTCTTAACTGTATAAAGGCATGTTATGTGTACAAATATTTTCTGCTTAATGCTAATTCTCTTGTAATTTTTTGCATTCATTCGAAGAAGATTGCAGTGTTCTTTATCTATCGATGTTAATTCTAAACATTCATGTCTCTCAGGTAATTAGTGTGACAACTAGTCGCATTCAAGGTCAGAGATGGAGGTCGTAAGATGCATGAAATAAGAGGTGTAACAGGCGAAAAATAATGCGTCCTGATTTATAACATGATGATAAATAGTACAGGGGCTTTTTTCAACCCCTTCAATAGCAACACAAGGATTTTCCTTCTTTAGATGTTCATATATCACGCGTGTAAACAAAGGTTTCTTTACTTGAAGGCAACGTCGCAGCAGCGGTTGAAATTGTCAAAATTCAAATTTGTTACCTTAATTAAAATTTGCATGTGAATCAAACCGTATCTTCGATAAATTTTGAAGTTATTCTATGGTTGCTTCATAACTTCGATGTTTAGACGTCTGTCGCTTGCTGCTCGTCAATAAAAGACAACAACAACAGCAAATCACTATGAGCTTCTTTCGCGAAAATTATGTCTCGCATGGCTTGAATTCATGCAGACATTCATCAATACAATACCAATACGTCGTTTCATATTCTTGTCTGTCCTCCTATGTTTGAAATCGCACGACTGAACGCTTATTAAATGCCAATAACAATATTATCAAATAGAAACACATTCTTTTACAGAATTTAAGGCTCTCCTGCCAAACAAACGCGTTTCTAGAAAGCAACCCAATGGAACTTTTGATTTTGTCAATTTATCATTAGTACCCAGGCTCTTTATTTTGATGCTCTCGTCAGTATAACGAAAATGTGCTATAAGTACTTTGTAAAACAATTTAATTATATACCTTATTATAGAAGTTGAAAGCCATCAGTGAAGAAGCCCGCCCGAATTTCTACTCCTGGGTTACATATTTTTCATCAAAGTTATTATTCATTTCATTAGAAGATTAATTCCAATCGTTGTTTTTTCAGTAAATGAACACAAAAATATTTGACTTGCAAGAGTAAAACACGGGCAATGTTTACAATTGAACATAGCAATTTATATTTATTCTCTATTTGTACTATCTATAAATTTGCTATATACCATAGTGTACTTCATTGAGCTGACGAATAAATGACCAGTGGTGTCATCAGCTAGATATAGGTTAGGGGATTTTATTCATTATGCATGCTTTTCTGTATTAAGTTTATTTAAAATGAATTGTTTCTACGGGATTAAAGGATACATATACCAATGTTGTCCTGTAGCGTACCGAGACAATAACAGAAACGATTCCAGTTCAGGACTGACTTTATTAACGTTAGTAGCAATATTTATAATGTAACACATTAGGCGTTAACTATGACTAAAGGAAACATTTTATATCAAATATGTATATGTACAACGTAATGGAAGAGTGTATTGGAAGGGAGGATTATTTCAAGCTTATGTTATTTTTGGCAACACAAAGAGAACTATTTTACACAGCTGTTTTGAACAGATTTTCACCTTCCTCCTTAAGTGTTCTCATCCCGAGAACATGCTCACAAGCAAATTAGTTAGTTTATCCATACCAATCAGGGAGGCAAACATGTTGTCTGAGTCTAGCAGGCCTTAGTCTGCGGTTTTCCATTTGTGCATGCATATTGTCAACCACCTGGAACTCACCTACTTCCCTAGTTGGGCAAAGTGTTTCGCTCGGTCGAAAAGGGACACAAGTTAATTTAAGTTGATTATGATGAGCAACTTTGTCTTTACCACCCTGAGAAACAATTCTGTAATCAACTCCCGTACTTTTTAGAATTTTGAAACGCCCTTCCCACTTACTCCCAAATTTCCAACCTTTAGGCCTTCTCAACATGGTCGTTTGACCCTCTTGAGAGGACTGCCAAGTGTTTGTTTCTGGTATTCGACGTGTTCTTTCCTCAGTTACGCGCATTAACTGTTTCTTTGCAATCTTCCGAATGTCACGAAATACCTCTTTTAATTCCCGAATGTAATCGTTACGAGAAACCGGGTGGAACAGCGGCATCTCAATTTCTAGTTCAAGTGGCATACGGTGAGTGCCTTCGAACACGACCTCATAAGAGGAACATCCTAGAACGTCGTGTCTGCTGGTGTAATATGCATAAACAACACTGTCTAGCCGTAAATCTCAATAATTTTAACATTCGGAAACGAACGATGCAAGCATGTGCTGAAGTGTCCTATTTCGTCTTTCTGTCTGGCCATCACACTGGGGATGGTATGCAGTCATTCTGGTCTTTGTAATCCCCTTTGCATCGCATACCTCGTTCATTAGAACGCTCTCAAAATTGCGACCTTGATCAGAGTGCAAAACAGCGGGTGGACCGAAACGAGAAAATATCTTATTTGTTTAAAGTGGTGCTACTGTGGTTGCTTTTTTATTGGGGGAGGGGGGCGAATGCTTCACAACACTTTGTAAAGTGGTTGACTATGACAAGAATATGTTTATTTCCGCGACTAGTCTCTGACAATGGTCCCATAAAATCCATTGCCCAAAACGTAAATGGTTTTCCTACACTAATATTTTCCATGGGGGCTCGGTTTATTGTTCCTGGTGTTGTATTGTGAGCATATGTGGTGCATTTCTTAGTATATTGTTGAAAATCATGACGTATGCCAGGCCAGAAAACCGTTTTCTCAGTCTTTCCTCTGTACGCGTGATGCCTAAATGGCCAGCAAAGGGGTTATCGTGCACTACCGCTAAAATTGTCTCATGCAGATTCGTTGTACCGTCATGACATAATGTGGAAGCGTGGTAGTGTGCTTTCGTATGGACAGCTCTAGTAAACCGTCATGCAAGAAAAGGCGAGGGTAGTGGGTGTACCATGCTTTCAACAGGGGGCTGTCAGCCTCTGCCCGTGTTGGGCGAGTAACTCCACGCTTTTTCATGTTAATTAGTTTAGAAAGACAGGGGTCACTTAAATACTCATGATGCAACTTCAAAGTAGGATCAATGGATAAACCGCATGCTGATCTTCCAAGACTATTTGGCGGTTAAACAGGATCCTTGCAAGTTCTTTCAGTTTGCAGAGGGTAGGTTTTTGCTTTCGTTTCCTAACTTAGTAACATGGGGCACTATTAAATCTGAAATATTTAAGGGTTGCGCACTTTCAAACTTTATTATGACAATTTTTCCAGTTGAGAGCTGCAGTCGTACAGTTGTATAAACAGGTGCACTCATACTATCTGAGTGGACAGTTGCACAGGTTTTAGCTGGCTTTTCAGGCTCCCCTTGATGTGGTCTTAGTCGAGACAATAATGACATCATCAAGGTAACACAAGTAGATTTTATAAGTTAACCCGGATAACACGATGTCTGTTACACGTTGGAAAGTGGCTGGTGCAGTGGAAAGGCCTAGAGTCAGTCCAAAAGCGAGCATTAAAATAATCCTGCCTCATCAAGAATATGAAAACGCTCTGCAGTTTACTAACTTGCAACGCCTTAGCGAAAGGAGGAATGATATAACAACAGCGTTCTTTCAGAAGATAGTAGCAGATTCCTTACATAAGCTTCATGACCTTTTGCCTCCTCTTTTAGAACGTTCAACTATGGAACTTAGGACTCAATCTTCATTTAAAACTAACTTTAATACCAAACGTTTTAGAAATAGTTTATAACTTATAACTCATTGAAGATGCAATTTAGTTAATTTATTTATGTATGTATTATATGTAATCTTAAACGTATTTCAGCAATATGGCTGCCAGTTTTAAGAAATAAATCATCTATCTATCCATCTATCTATCTAACAACATATGTTCACGTTTTTGAAACTGTTTCAAAGTCATCAATTTTCTTCACGAATGCAAATCTACTTGAAGACATTTTAGTGTTGATTGCAGTGTTTTTATTTGCACTATTTTACAACAATGTTTGCCAAAGGTCAATGGTCCTCAAAGTTCTGACGTAGCTGACAATCTCGAAGGAAGCTCCCAGTCATCCCAGAAGCTTTCAATGGACGAAACGTACAACTCGTTTTCATCATTCATCACTCTCTGATCCAACGTCCCGCTTCTATCTTCATCACTGTAATTTAACGTGTCGTGTTCTTCCACAATTTCCTCAACGACCAAGCTAAAATTTTGTTCAGTTAAACGGTCGACCGTCATCAGTTCAATTATTTGGCTTGGAAGCCTGTCATCTCTAGTCTCTTCAGCATTAAGTTCACTATATCCACCTGAAACAAACTTTTATTGTGATACAGGAATGGTAAAAAATGACAGGTGTGAGAAGCATCTAATCTGTGACATGTGAAAGTCATTGTGAATATAAATTCTTAAATAACCTAAGCACACGCGCCCAGAGTAAACTGGGTCAGCGATTAGCTTCAGCCTTAGAGAAATGCAAAGATGAAGATTGCAAGTGCAACCAAATGTTTTATAGTGACGAAGCACGTATATATAAATACAGAAATAATTGAAATTGAAAGCCCTGAATAGTGTGGTGGTACCACTTCTTTAAGATTTCCATTTCTTTCATCAGCATACAGATATCTTCTTCTCTTTCGAGAAGTATTTGTAATTTTTTGTAATTTGTATTTGTCACCAATTCCATGAGTTTCAATATGTTTTTTTTTTCTGAAAAACACTATAAACATGTGAGCAATTAGAATTGACAATAATACAATATTTTTAACAAAAACATTGTAATGCAGTAAAGCGTTCACTGATATAAAATTTTTTTATCGAACAAGCTTTCGGCTGTCTGTCTACAGCTTTCGACGGGTTATAAAAGAAACGAATGGGGTGTAACACGATATAAACACATAAATAAAAAAGCGGAAATAAAGTAATATGATACAATGTTCTATGTGATAGGTATAGTCACTGTTTTTTTAAAAGAATATTATAATGTGGTGGAAGTGTTCTTGAGTTGTTATCAGCTGCTTTAGTTATTCCAGTGTGCCATGATTCTAAAGTTTTTTGTGTTCTGTAGTTTCCTCTGAAAAACTTTAGAAAAACTTTAGAACCATGCAAAAGCTTGTTCAATAAAAATTTTTTATATCAGTGAACGTTTTACTGCATTATGTATAATCCTGATATCGGATCACGCATTTTTTCTAGAAATATTGTAATTAATTAACGACCTCCGTCTTGACTCCTTTCATCTTCCTCGATCATTTCTCGAAAACTTTCAGCGCTTTTGGTGTTCTATAAAAAACGAAACGACCAAACTAGATACAAAGTGCAATGTAGTTTCCTAGATTAAAGCATGTTGAAGTACTTCTCTACAAATGCACCCCTGACGTCAGCAATTTACGTAATTGTCATTTAACCACAATAATCAAAATGACGTTGGAGATCATGATTTAAATAATTTTGCGTTTGCAAATCTATGCTTTATGAGGTAAATGAAAACTACGTCATTTATTATTGACGTAATGCATATTAAAGTGAAAGGAAACTAACTTTTTGTCATTTTCAAATTTCGAAACTACGAAATTTACATAAACATGAAATATACATATGTTGACTAAATGCTCTAAATTAAAACGCAGGCCTTTCTCAAAATGAATTTGAGGAAAAAAATTTTTCTAGTTTTTTGTCCATGCATACGTAACAAAATCATTGAAAACTTATGGAAATCGAGAATGATATCCAAAATTAACAAGTTTTTTCCGCCTGATATATTGTTCATGAAATAACTTTTTAATCATGGTTATTTTGCGTTAAAGGACACAATTCTCAACCACGCGTTACAAGGTAACTTATGTAGAACATGAATGTAGGAATGTTGTAATATACTATAATCTTAGTAACACGTGGACAAAGGCATTTGACTTTATGGCTAAATCGCATATGGTCACATTCGACTAAAAGGACATGGTGATCCGAATCTAATTGTTTTTAATTCCGGCCCTGTGCTACCTTTTTTATAGAATGATAGTTAAAATGAATATTTTTCCATTTTATCGAAATTAATAAAGTTATTAAAGAATGTCAAATTTGTTGGTCGTAATGTCTTTACAATAACCAGGACAAGCAGACAATTTCAAATAATACAAAATAAAACAAATTCCGTAGAGCGACATCTTGTTTTCTTGATATTCAAGATATTACATGAGTTTGAAACAAAAGATGGTGTAATATTTCGTCTTTATTGCAAATCAGACTTATTATGTAAAGAACAAGGTCAGTTCCTGCCGTTTCAAGAAAGCAGAAAACAAAAGTAAAAAGTTTAGACCAACATCGTCAGCAAAATGGATGAGCATCAGCGTGAGCCTAACTTTAAGAGCTATAAAATGTTAACTAATATACTTGTTTGTGATAGCGTTTAACTTTTAGAGATATACTGATGACAAATGTCCACGGAAAGAATAATTACTAACTACATATATCTGCGACTGTGCGACAAATAGGAATTCGAATTTGGGCGTTCAATCCCATGTTTTGAAGCCACTAAAATTCAATCAGTTAATAGTTATTAAACATTATTTACCCTTTGCTTAAAAAATTTAGCGCAATCTTTTCGACCACGATTTTGACAATATAATGACGTTGAATGTCCACGGAAATAATGTGTATGATGTATGATCTATATGTGACAAATATAGAAGTTCGAAGTTGGGAGTTGAATCTCTTGTTCATCTAGGCAGATAATACATGTTAAAACTAGATTTACCTTTTCTTTATGTAAAGCACTATCTTCTTAAATTGCTGCTTGACGTCTTCCTCACCATAAGCAGCAATTGAATCAACAATAAATTCCTTCATGGTAATTAAAGACAATTACTAGGAAATGAAAGTATTAATTACGTGAAAAATGTCATATGATCTCTTCGTGACTAGAAATAATAAAGACTAAATTTTATATCCATATAATTTTTACCAATAAATAATTGCAAACTTTCAGATTTTGCAGACGAATTTCTTGTTTCATCAGATGTACAACACAAGTAAAGTTGTCAATATAAATGCCCAACGGTAATTCCCCAGTTATTTTGTGGGAGTCCCCTTTCTCTTTCCTCCGTTCCTTATTTTGAGGATAACCTCAGCTAAGGCATTAGGAAATAGGATTATTAGGATACACTCAAAATATTACACGCGCAATTTTGGCTTTTTGCTAGATGTTTGTGCCATACAGGGGCGTAACTGTTGGGGGGGTGTGGGGGGGTGTGACACCCCCCCAATTGCTGAAAACAGTGTTTTTGCAGGGCATATTGCCGTAAAGTGGCAGGGCAGTGTTCAGGAAGTAGAAAAATTGACATACCATCGAAAACAACTAATTGATTACTAAGTGGAAATAATTCGATCATGGGATAAGATGAGAAGCGTGGGTAAAGATAAAAAAGGAAAGATGCAACAGCATTTCTCTTCCGAATCCCACAAAATTGCTTTGAGTGATTTGGCACACTTTGCATGCAATATGAAAAACGTTGATGTAATGTTGGAAAAGAAGTTAAGAGAAGTAAGAATACAACAAGAAGAAAACAATTTGCGAAACCAAGAAGCCATAAAGATCCTTTTAGACATCGCAAGAACATTGGCACGACAACAGCTAGCTTTCAGAGGGCATAATGAAAAGCACGAGGGAAACTTTATCCAAATATCAAATCTTGTTGCCAGGCATAACCCTAGACTTCAGTCATGGCTGTCAGACAAGAACATGAAACCTTATTCAGTAAAATACCCATCACCTATTTCACAAAATGAGTTTATTAGCCTTTTGACTGAAGACATAAGGAATCGCATCGTAAAAGATATCGTTTCATCTGAAATATACTCAGTCATGGCCGACACGTCTCCTGACACTTCAAATGCGGACCGCCTCGTAGTGGCAGTGCGCTACGTTGACGAAAACAACGTGCCCAACGAGAGAATATTGGAGATGAAAGAAACAAGGAATAAAACAGGTGAAGGCCAAGAAAAAGAGATTCTTGATTCCCTTAAATCACGATTACCTATTTGTCACGATGGGTTAGTGTATCAGTCTTACGACTACACAGCTTCAATGTCTGGGACTTTTAATGGAGTTCAACAACATTTTCAGGAAACAACATTTTCAGGAAATGTCCATTCATCCCATGTCAAGGCCATAGGTATGTGTCAAATGCACAGCATTAAACATTGCCGTATAAATTACTTAGGCATTAACTATATCTTTTTAAATATTTCTAAGACTAGTCTCTGCGTTGAATAATTTTTCAATTATATGTTTTTAGATCAAACCATTTCAATGAGCATTGCTCAAAGGCCTCTACATTTGTTGAGATGTATAGCTTGCTCGAAGAGCTGTATGTTTTTCTCAGCAGAAGTTGTAAACGAGATTCTATGTTGCAAGAACATGTGGAAAAAATTGAAAATGCTCTTAAATTGCGCAATCTCTCAAAGACGAGATGGGTGTATAGAAGTGAATCAATTGAAGCGGTATGGAGATCTTTTGAAGCCATACGAAATGCCTTAGCGGAAATAGCAAAAATTGACAACAACTCATTAACCAGAACCAAAGCAACCTCGCTCTGTAAGAAAATGGTCAAATTTGAGTTTGTTTTTGAAGTTATGTTTATGAGGTTTATCATGAGAAAGACCAAGATCCTGACAGTACAGATGCAGAAGCCAGAGCTCAATATCCTTGATGGTCTTCAACTGATTGATGAAACTTTTAGATCACTGGAAAGAATACGGCACAATGAATCGGAATTGAATGACCAAATAGATGCGAGTGTTGAGTTTGCGAAGACTCTAGGCTCTAATCCCGAGGAAGAGTTTGCTAGAAAGAGTAATAAAAGATTAAGTAGACGTTTGGATGACAACCCTGAGACTTTGGCAATTATGTCACTAAAAACTAACTATCGAAAATGCATGATTGAGGTCCTCGATTCCCTCATCAGAGAATGTAGAGATAACATAAAAAGTTGTTTGCAAAAAATAAAACCCTTAGCTGTTATCCTTCAGCCTCGACTGACTAAACCAAATTTTGAACAAGTTCAAAAGGTCACCGAACTTTTTCCTCCATCAATTAGCGTAGATTGTATGTCGCAGTATGCAGAACTTGAGATTTTTGTTAACTTTGTAAATGAGACAGAGAAAGAATGTAAGACAGTCCACGACGCCGGAAACACTGCTTTCAAAAATAAAGAAATTTTCCCAAACGTTTGTAAATGTTACAAACTTCTGTTTACTGCTCCAGTAAGTGTGGCTGATATTGAAAGATCATTCAGCAAAATGAAAATTGTCAAGAACTATTTGCGCTCAACAATGAAAGGTGAAAGGCTGGAAGAACTCATTGTCCTCTCAACCGAGAAGGATTTAACAGATACAATTCATCTGGATGTAGTACTAAAGTCTTGGGCAGCCAGAAAAAACCGTAAACTCAGATTAAAATTCAAGTAAAAAGCAACATCTCAAGACTACGTTGAGATTATTCTCACTTAAGACTCTTGATATGAGAACAAATATACATTGTTTTACTGTTATGTCCGAAACGGTTAAGGTTTATATTTCAAAAACAGATTTTGTAATAATGTATGTGTTAGAAACCTAATCTTCGATAATGTTTACTAATAAACAACGTATGCAATAATAGAAATGATTATAATTTGTTAGCCATAATGATTTAAGGGGTTTTTGTGGGCAACGCCCTTTTGCAGGGCAAATTTTCTCCACACCCCCCCATTACTTCAAGTCTAGATACGCCCCTGGACTGCCATAAGTTTTGATACAGCACCGAATTTTCTGTATTTAAACTAGGAATGAAGATTGCGCTTTAAAATCGTCAAAGAAGTCAAATGATGGCCACACTACCAGGTTTAAGTTCTCAAAAAGATCAAATTTGAATTTTACTGTATATCTTACCATCAACAACGGTAAGATATCAAAATTCAACTTATAGCTACTTGCCTTTAAATTAAAGATTTTTGAAACAGCGTAATATTATGTAAACGTTTCTTTATGTTTGGGGTGCATTGCTAACGGGGTTCACTGCACTCAAATTTATTGAAAATGTTTAGATTTAATAAATTCCTTAGAGAAAATAGTATTCCTGTTTTAATAGCGATCACTTTAGTTACACAATTAAGGTTTCCTGTTTAAGGGCGAGCCACTAATGGAATTCCCCTTCCAACTAAGACAAAGTTCTAGAAAAAGTTCCCGACTGGGGTTGGGATTTTCCAAAATCAATAGCGCAAAATAAGTGCACTGACTGATTATGTTTTTTAACATGCAATGAATTCAATTACAAATATAATGAATTAAAACCAATTATAACGCATTGGGCAGACAGTTTAAAATACAAAGATTGCTAGTATTCAAATCTTACTAAAATAAACTGTAAACCTGAACTGATAAGTCCCTCAAATTATTTTGAATTCAATTCGTGTGGATAGCATTTTTATCTTCCCAGAGATTTCCATGAGTTTCTATAACTCAATAGAAACAAGTAAATATGTTTTCTATTTCATTTATAAAGCAGCCTTTTGAAAACAATACTAAAAAGAAAAATTTGTTGATTCTCTATATTTAACAACATACTGATTATATTTTTAATGCACATTTAATATACACCACGACTTTTTTTTAGAATATTCTAAAAAGATTATATTTTTGCTAGAATAAAGTTCTCGTACATTATGTAAGCACGGTATTTATAGCATTTGACCACTCAGCACTCGTGTTTTTAAAAGGCTTTTTATAACTAACATTCATTAGTAAACTTTCATTTTACTGTGAACTAATTATATGGAATTATTAATATACAAAATCATTATTAATGAATATTTACACAAGATAAAAAGAATTAGTAAATGATTCATGCTATCTATAGTAAACATTGGTGGTGGGACGCTGGTCGATTATCATCGATGATTGATCAAAAATTTCAAGCAAAGTGACAATCGATTATGTTTTTTCTTAATCTACTATCGCCATAAAAGTTGAAAATTTATTGAATTTATTGATAAGTAAAAAGCATCAAAATCAATAAAAATGTGCATTTAATACTTTTATGTGATCGTCCGAACCAAAACACAAATTTCAACCTCACTTTTTTGGGTTTTTTCGGATGAAAGGTACAATAACGATTTAAAAGTCGCGAAATGTCGCTTCGCTAAATCCAATGGCCTTTCGAAACTCTGCCTGGTTTACCAGTTGTTGACGAATCCAACATGGCGGCTATAATGGCAGAGCAGGAGATCTGTCAGATTATAATCGACGATTTATCGGTTTGGGCAATTTCAATAACCGATTGTGAAATCTCAACCGACTCCCACCACTACAGTAAGCATGTAACTAAGAATTAATCTATTCATGTTCTGATTTACTCTATGTATTCCATAAGAATGTAACATTGTTTCTTATGGTTGCAATACAAATGAGTGACAGGGTTCGAATCAGCACATCGCATTTTACAAGCCAATATTGTGCTTTAGCGTATCGAAGATGAATAATTGGCGAACAGAAATTTGAAAATATGCAATTAGAGCGCGATTTTGAAATTTTTTATACGTGGAACAGTACGGCTGCCGTTTTCATATGCTTTGTCTGTTCAGTAGCGAATGCTTCATACGCGAGCGGAAAAAGTTTTATTGAAATAGCGCAGTACAGTGAATGTTTTGATGAAAAAGAATTTACAAAAAAACAGCAATTACATTCAACATTCAACATATAATTTACTGTAGTTACGTTAATAGCACAAATATAAATAATGCTACGCAGATAAAGACCGTGGTAAAAATAATATAAGACAAAAGGTATTACAAATTTTCAAATCCTAAAATCCTTTGCCACATGTTGGTGCTGAAGTATAGTTTGGCCCATGGATCGATGCCAAAACGTTACGACCAGTTTACAGTGACAATTTTACTGCCGTAACTTCTACTGCTGTTATCCAAATTCAAACATAAGCATATGTAGAGCCAACGTATTAGCTAGAACACAAATTTTGAACTTTCAGTGAACGCACGTTTTAAAACGTTGCAAATCGATTTTTTCTCCTAAATCGAACCCTGTCAAAAAATTACTAATATAATAACTTTTAAATGCCTTGTTCGAGTTCATTATCAAACCTCAGGCGTAGTTAATGGACAATCAAGCTCCACGCTGGAGCAAAACTCAACATCCAAATCTCTCGAGTCAACCACTTCACCCATTTCTTCATCCATATCATCAAACATCACTTCCTCTTCTCTCATGTCCTCAATAAGAAGGCTGACGTAGAGCTGCATTAATTCAGAGTTCAGCTCCCCCTGAAGGTGTGCTTCAATCTCACCCAGTAAACTGGGTTGATCAGATTCGTCAACCAAAATGATATTTTGTGTCTCTGTGTGATGAAAATTCATTGGCTGATCCCTTGTTTCTTCTTCAATGGACCAATTTTCAGCAACCAATACTCTTGAATCAAGCAATGTACCTCTCTCTTCATTCATATCATGAAACATCACTTCCTCTTCTCCGATGTCCTCAACCTGAAGGCCGACGCCGAGGTACATTGATTCAGAATTCTGCTCTCCCTGAGAGAAATCTTCTTCTGTCTCAACAAGAGAATTGGGTTGCTTTAGTTCATCAACAGATATGATATTTTGTGTCTCTGTGTCGTGAACATTCAGTTCCAGTCTACTAGCTTCAACTGAAATGCAAAAATCAGGAAAATTCATACGCTGCTCCCCAGAAACAAATTCATTACCAGGATCAACACGAATATCATCTTCATGTGGGTTTATGTGTTGGTATGCTGAAACAAATTCACTACCAGAATCAACAGGAATATCAACTTCAGTTGGGTTCATGTGTTGGTCCCCAGAAACTAGTTCACTACTGGCTTCAACAGGAATATCATCTTCAGGTGGGTTCATGTGTTGATCACCAGAAACTATTTCACTACTGGCTTCAACAGGAATATCATCTTCAGGTGGGTTCATATGTTGGTCCCCAGGAACAAGTTCACTTTCAGCATGAACAGGAATATCAACATTGGGTAGATCCATCTGTTTGTCCACATAAATCAGTTCAGTATTGGCTTCGCTAACAGGGACATCATCTATAGGTAGTCTCATATGATCCACAGGATTCAGTTCACGACGACTTTCCACTTGAATACCATTTTCACTAATATCATCTGGAACCAAGTAAAAAATACTTAGTTATGTGTTTATTAGGGAGAAATATCATGAAAAATGTTCAAATTATTATAACAACCATTAACAATTTATCATTCATTTTCATTTCAGGCTCATTCTAGAATATTTAAAACGCTATTATAATTCAACTTACTTTGGTTGCAAAAAATATTAACTTTCTCGTTACAATTGTTATCCGTCATGATTGACTATATAAAGAATAAAACGTCAAGCTTGTACATGAGCCTGCCTTAAAAAAGGCACTTAATACCCGTAATAATTTGAAGCATACTGCAATTATCATTAATATCGAATTATAACCAATACAGCAAAGCCAAATATTTCCTTCTGACGTGAAAAAGTTCTGGTTAAGGTTAAATGAAATTGATTACAATTACAAACTCATGCAGTGTCGCATTTGCAACAAAAAAATGTCATCCTTTACTGAGGTAATGTTTCAAAAATACATATTCAAAATTTTCATCGTTCTTTGATGGCGTAATGCACACTAAAAATGACAGCCGTTTATTCCTCAAAATTTTCTCAGTTTCAAAACATAGTATAATAAGAATCTACTCTTCATCGATAGATCATCAAAAACAATCGATTTTTAGACGAAAATGCCAAAACAAGAGGACATTCTGTCAAGAAGTCAAAAATATTTCTTCTCATCTATTTTGTTTACGAAAAAGAAGTTTCAAAATCAATAGTCAGGAAAACAGACTTTTAGCTATGTAAATTTATATTGCCACCAGCAATATATTTCAATTGTAGGAAAATCGACAACAGCAAACTTATTGCTAATGTATCGAATCATTTAGCCATTATATAGTCCCAATATGAACAATCATGGCAATCATGGGAAATTTATTTAATACAGGATTACAGAGTGAGGATAAACCTCACAAGCTATAGAAAATGTTAGCCTAAAGGTTAAAATTTGCAATACTATAATTTAAAAGCAAAATGTTAATGTCGAATGTTCATGGAAATAAAATGTGAAATCGATAGTCACTCAGAGACGAGTGAGAATTCGAGTTGGGAAAAATTATTACATATTTGAAAACACAAAAATTTAAATAGCTCAGTGTTATTAAATAAGATATATCTCGGCTTAGGCCGCAAGATGATGATGATGATGATGAAATAAGATATCTACCTTTAATTGATTATCTTGAGCACGACTTTCTAGAAAATTTCTTGGGACGTTTTGAAATTGCCGTTAGACTTCTTCTCCAATACAGGCAGCAATTGAATGACGAAACAGCAATGAAAACGACTAATAAAAATGAAAATATTAATCACACAAAAAATGCCGCGTCATTTCTGCGTGACCGGAAATGGTACAGGATTATGTTTGATAGCCTAAGTCACGCTATTTTATAATACTTTAATAAAATGTATGCGTGAATATTCGTCAACTGATTTCTCATTTCTCATAACCAGTAAAGCAATGTGAAAAGTTTCCCTCTGACATGAAAAAATTCTAGTTGTAGGGAATTGCGCGAATACAAGACAAATATTACATCATTCTTAACTGACGTAATGTACACTAAAATACACTCGTCATTCTCAATGGCGTATATACCAAAACCGAAAGCCATTTCTTCATCAAAACTTTCTGAGTTTCGAAAGATAACGCAATAAAAAAACTATTCATTATCGCTAGATCAGCATATGCGTATAATCACTAGGATCTTTGGACGAAAATGCCAAAACGAAAGATAATTTTGTCAAAAGTCCAAAATATTTCTTCGAATGTATTTTGTCCACGAAATAAATGGCAAAATATAAGTTTCAAAATCAATGGTAAAGAAAACAGACTTTCATATAAATTCATATAGTGACGATAAACAAGATTACAGAGTGAGGAAAACCTAACAAGCCACAGGAAATATTAGCCGAAAGCGTTACAACAATAATATAATAAACGTAAAAGCAAATAATCAATGTCGAAAGTACATGGAAATAAAACGTTCTATCTATAGACTATAGTCACTCAGTGACAAATGGAATTCGAGAATATGAAGAATAATTCCATGTTACAAAATACAAAAATTCAAACAGCTCATTGCTATTAAATAAGATCTACCTTCAATTGACAATATTGAGCACGACTTTCCGTAAGACCTTCCCTCCAACACAAGCAGGAATTGAATGACGAAAAAACTGGAAATACAACAGCTAAAAATTAAAATATAGATCACGTGAGAAGTGCCATGTGACTTCTGCGTGACAAGAAATATAGAAAATTATGTTTCATGTCCATAGTCACGCTAATTTCTCTCAATAATTGAATAAAATCTGTGAAATTTTATCAACAAATTTCTCATTTAACCAGAACTAACACTACGATATCAAATATAAAGATCGAAAATAAACAGAAAGGCCTCGAGAAATCAACTTTTTCAATAAAGTTACCCCCATTTGTTCTCTGGGTTTTACCCAGTTTTGCTTTCTTCTTTGCCCTCTTTTCATCGAAATTTCATAAAAATCAATAATGGTACATTTTTTGAGCGTCTAATTCGTGAAATTCTTGATAAAAAGCAGTAAACAAAATGAACATATTGGAGCAACTTCATCCGCGAGCGTAGAATCTTCTCGACTCGTTAAAATATCAACCAATAAATTTTTAACGATAGTGTGGAAAAAACATATTGAACAGTTTTTCAGCAATATATTTGATGTGGAATGTCTATGATTGTCTATGATTGTCTGTGAAATCACATGTGCAATCATTGATGTATCATTATCGACGACAACAAGGAATTTGAAGTAGGAGACAATCTTCTGTACAAGTCACCAAAACTCAAACAAAATCAATCAATTATTAAATAAACAAGATTTACCTTCGGTTGAATCAGTATAGCACAATCTCTTTAAAGTTTTCGAAAGACGCGTTCTCCACAACAAACAGCGATTGAATTTATAAAGAATCGACAATGATGACGATTACTAGAAAAGGAAAGTGTTGATGACGTGAGCACATCATACGACCGGAACGTCATACGGCTTATAATTTATATTCAACACGGTCACGCACGCACGCTAATTTGTGCAGTAAGGAGTTCAAAATGAAGGATAAATTCCCATTTCACCAGAACTAAGACTACGTTATCAAATAAAAAGGAATTTCGTCAATACATAGAAAGATTTCGATAAATGTATTTTTTCACTTAATGGTAATTCCCCGTTTTTTTATGCAATGGTAATTCCCCGAAATTTTTTATTAAACGGTAATTCTCCGTTTTCTGGGTTTTCCCCAATTTTCCATTCCAAGCCTTTCTTCTTTGTTCTTTTTCCTTCGAATTTCATTGAAATCGATAATAGTGAACTCATTTTTGCGCGTCTGTCTAGTTGAGCTTCAGTTCATGCTCATTTATGATTGGAGACAGCAACAAGGAAGATAAATACTTTTTAAACAGGAAGTAAATGAAATGAAATCTCACGAACCACAAAAAATACTAACTTATGTATTTTGTATGATTGGATTAACTACGACAATGCATTTTAACGAATTTTTAGCAACAAATTGACGTTGAATGTCCAATGAATTAATATGCACAACGCGCGATACCAATTAACAGTCGAATGCCATATTTCTAAAAAGTAACAATAATTGGAGCAGCTAATAGATGACAAATGATATTTACCTTCGGTTGAAATATTTAGCTGAGCAGATTTGATCTCATGGAAAGTATTTTGGTCATCTTCAAAAACAGAGAATTGCACACTCACCACTACACTTACTTGAATGTAATGAATGCGATGAATCAAACCAAGGTCATTTTCAATGACAGAGTATGAATACCATGAGCCAATAGAAAGCAAGAATACCTTAATGATTTGTGAATGACGATCACGTGCCAACATAGAGCTTGATAGAGCGATTGCAGAAAGTCATTTGCAACATTAGCCAAATTCGGAAGCAAAAACCCCGAAACCAGTGGCATTTTCACTCTGCTTTTGTATATACAAAATACCTTAATTTATATTTCTTTAACAAATATAAAAAGTAATGTTTTTTAACATACAAGGACTTCAATTACAAACATTATACATAAAAACTTAAATACCAAGCATTGCAATTGTTCAGTAATTTAATCTGCTCGCAAACCTCGATTACAGAGACACAAAATATCATAGGACATATGAACTATGATACTTTGTGTCCCTGTGATCGATAGGATTATGCATGAAAGAGGTAGTTATAAAGTTGTACTCTTCACTTGAACAGGTCTATTGTCGATTAAGGTGGTGTCTTTCGTTTGCGACAGCTCTTTAAGGTTACTAAAAAAGATTTTTCAAACATCGAACAATAAAGCAGTGATGCAAACCCAACGTACAAATTTTAATATTTTTTTGAAAATAAAATGAACAGGATCAATAGAAGACATGCAGAAAGTGCAGAAAAATCATGACTCCGTCATGTTTCTGTTACAAAATCGATCAGCCTGTTGAACTCCAGATCGTTTCTAGCCGTCCATACTTCCAAAAGGCAGTCCTTAATTCCCTAGAAGCATCAAGATTGGTCAGCATTGCTTTCAATAATTGGCAAGTGTGTTCTGCAAAACGTTGTTCAAAAAGACGTGGCTAATCAGCTACCATTTAAAGCCCTTTTATCCGAATCGCTGATGCTCAACAGTTTTAAATCAATCATCAAATATTGCCTTATACTGAATCATAAGCCAAGTCAGACCGATGACAAACACAATACGATGCAATTCGCTTTCAATTCGATTTCTACTTATGTAGCCCCCACAACCCATCTTAGGTGTCAGAATTGGTTGAGTCACTGACAGTACATAACCTAAGCTTGCTGCTGTTTATCATTGCTCGCATCTAATAGGACAGAGTAGCGTTTAGTTGCAAACACTTCGAATGACAAATTGACAAACAGATATTCATTTCTTCGCATACGACGTCTTCACATTATTCCCTCATCATTTACACCCCGTTTAATTTAACACATGCCATGTATTTTTCTTTGCATTGTCGCCATTTTTCCACTTTCGCTTATATACTATTGATAAACTACAACCTTACAAATATCAGTTTTACTATGTAGATTTTAACGATAATACGCGCGTTTTAGAAAATCGTACCGCAACATCAATGAGGCAACCGTACGAAAACTCGGTTACACAGCATACGACGTCCCCTGGCATTTTAATTACTTTTCAAGCCTTGTTTCCTCACCAATTGAAGACGATATGAAAATGTTTGGCAAACATCACTTCGTACAAACGAAGTCTTAAAAGCTTGTAAGCATCAATATTGCTTGCAAATACGCCATGTTTAAAAACTCTCAGTCTATCTGTCCTTCGTGTGTGTTGAATCAGGACTTGATGAAAACTTCCAATGTAGAAGAGTTTGGGGCAATCATAAGTAAATTGAACACAAAGATAAACGAAAGACAAATAACGAGATGATAAAGATGATCTTTAGTCTCTCTGTCCTTCATGGGTGTTCACTCAAGATGAAACGTTCCTATGTAGGAGAGTAATGCAATCAAAAAAATTAAAGAGAAAGACAACAACGCCCAAATGTTGTGCCCCTTATTTGTTGTTGGGCAACGCCCTTTTTGTGTTTGGTCTGGCAAAAGTATTCTGCATCACCTAATTAAATCACCCAAGTTAAAGGTCTGCTTCAATTTAATCCGAGAAATGTTAAAAATTGGACCCAAGGAACGACATAAAAAACGTGTTACAACCGGAAGTGATAAATTCAAGCGCATACTTTTACAACTCGAATTTTAATATTGTTTATTTATTGTCTTGCATATACGCGTTACTGTAGCGAAGTATTCGAACAATAGAACAACCCTAGAACAATTGAACATTATTTGTTCAAAGTGAAGTCTCTCAGCGGAAGTGCTATTTTATGAATATGAGGTGACATTAGCAATTTTTCAAACAGCCTTAATTTAACAACCTTTTAAGACATTAATCTCAAATTTTGTATATGTTCATTTTGTTACCAAAATGATTTATGTAAATCTGAAAAAAAACAAAAGTTCGGGATTAAATTTTGCTAAAAAATTTGCTGATTTGAGATGTAATGATGCAACATCTCCTAAAAACCATAACTTTTACAAATATCGATAATCCTCAGGTTAATGTGCTTTAATTTTGCTTATGCAGTGGAATTCTCATAGGAATCAAGATTATTCATATTTCATAGCTTTTGCATTGATAAAAATGGACAGTTAAATCAATATTAATAAGGAAATTATGTCTATCATAAATGGCAAATAAATGACAATGTGCTTGGAATTCAAATTCATCCTGCATGTCATCCCAACCTGCCTGCCATTCTGTGTATGCACATTTCACCTACCAAAATTTTATTTTCCTCCTACCTCCTCTACGACCATTTTCCTTGTTTTCCCCTACTTTTCCCATACACAATAACATATCCCTTTATTATATACCTATGTCGGGTTGGACCAGTGAACTTTTTAGTATGTTTTTAAAAAAAAGATTATATTGAAAACTAAGAACAAGTGGATGACAAAGTTAGTAATTTGGCACAAAAAGTAATGACATGCAAGTGACTTAAATGACATACTGAGTTTATCCTAAATTGGCTAAATTTCTATTGCCATATATGGTCACAAAATGTGCCAAAAGAAAGATTCTGTTATAATCACATGTTAAATGGGGAGAAAACAGGAAGAAAAGAGTATTTTGCACAAAAATGAGAATAGACATTCTCATTTCAAAAGATCCCCTACACTCCACCAACATTTTAAAGTTTTCCCCTACTACCTACAAACAACTAAATCCCCTCACTGTAGGGGAAATACCCTTACTGTGGGGAAATCCCCTTACAGTGGGGATTTCTCTGACTAGTGGTAGGCACACTCAACATCAAGCTTCATAAGCTTTCACAACAATTCCCTAAATTGTAAATTTATATAATAATCAACAATAACCATAAAACCTAAAGGTCCAATGTAGGATTCATAACCACTTCCAAATTGAAAAAAGTATTTCACTTAAATCTTAGAAGAATGCTTTCGACAGCTTAATCAAGAAAACTCATCTTCACAGATGAAATTAGTTTGAGGCATAAAAGAATGATTCGTGTATAGTCATGAATCAATATTAAAATAATAACTGCCAAGTGAAAACTCCTTTTATAAATCAACATTTTCAATATAAATGATTCTAGAAAAGGCTAATAACCTACTTGATATTTGAAATATATCACGTTTTCTTCAATTTGACAAGATTTGTGAATCATTCTTACCTTTCAATGGCCCAACATGATCATAATATAACTAGCCAAAGCTCACATATCACTAATATAGTAACAATCGATTGGTTTCTATCAATTGTGAATAAAAGCGCAATAATGTTTGTCAATTCCAACTAAATACTTTAGCAAAATGGCTGAGATTTGAATGAACACGCCATATGACTATATGTCACTTTATATACATTGGAACACGTGGCATGACCCATGTTGCTTTCAACCCTATGTGACCAAAACTCTGTTTTATATAATCCGTTCTCCTCTCTCATTACTATGCTCAACAAATATTTGAAGGAAAATGTAATAAAATATGAAATTTTAGACGATTGCTCAAAGAATGTTGCCGATAGGCAGCAAAATAAAAGAAATTATGAAATGTAAACGATCAAACTATTCATACAAAATTATAGTCAAACTTTGTCTTACCTCAAATGTTTGCCACAAAAAAAATAATAATAATAAGTAAATCATGGTAACGTTCTGCGGAGTTTATCTCGTAATTAAAAAACAAGCACATATTTTAATTTTATATGCTTAAATTCAGTCACTCTGCTACAGCGCCGTCAATTGTGTTGTACATTGTGCTGCAATAGAAATTATTGAAAGTACGCGCCCCCCAAATTTAAGTTTACTTGTCAGCGGTTTGAACCAACAATTGACGAATATTCATGTAAGCTGTGGTTACTAATTCATAGTTACTACAAACCAAGTCTGATTGCATTCATGTTGTACTTCACGTATCCATCGTTAAAATAAATTATATTTGCCATTTTCGCTATGAATTTCAAAAAAAATATTTCATCAATTAATAGGGCTGGTGTACTATAACTTGTCTAAAGCTGGTCCTCCCTAGGCAAATATACCAACAATTGTGGGCTGTTTCCGTAATATAAATCGGCACATTTTATCTATTAACGTTGCAAAAGCTTGTACACCATTAATTCTAGTAGCCATCGTTCCTCAGGAGCAAAAATCAAGAGGCTAATAGAATTATAGAAACCCAAATGAAAAAAGTCTCTTCTCACCCAAAAGGTTAAAAATCAAATGAAATCAAACTGATTTTCAGTGACGTATTTTGATTTTTTTTAAAGTACTACGAACAAAGAAGTTGAAAATCACCTTTTATAATACAGCTCAATCCCACTCAAAAAGTACTCTATAGCTAGTCCTGGTATACCCTGATACCGAGTGATCTCCTTTGACGCAAGGTCTGTCGCTCCCAGGCATAATACGCCTGGGAGCGACGATAAATTAGAAATAAGAAAAACTTCAAAATTTCGACAGTAAAAGTAGACATGCATAAGCTGTTTTAGAAAGTACGCTGTCATTTCTAAAGTTTTAGTCAATGCCAACATAAAACTAGCAAAATGTTCGCATCATAGGCACTCTAAAGAATGTGTGTCAATCAAGATGCATTGCGCGTTAATCGCAGCGTGACAGCCATTTTATTGGTTTTTTTTGTGGAAGGAATGATATGTTTTAACGCTATCTTTCTTTATAAAATGAACATCCATACTTTAAGCTTCTCTGATTCTATCTGAATTTTTTTGCCTTTGTTTTACACACCAGTTTTTCGTTTTCTCATTTTTCGTTTTCTCATTTTTCGTTTTTGCCTTTTTAATTTTACTTAAGTACTTTTTCATATGATAATGATAACTTTCCCTACTGTGTTTTGCAGTCAATACTAATTTTAAAAAACCGCGTTTCAAAAAATGAAGGGATACTAATATATATCTAATTAAGATAGTTAATACAAACATAACTTTGATTGCTGAGATTCGAGTTGAAAAAGTAGTAAAAGTTGCAAAATTCAACGAAGTTTTGTCATTTCAGTTTTTATGCTGAGCGAATTAGAAAGTGTTTAATAGCTATTTTATCATCCCAAATCCCAAATGTATCTAGACATATTTTGCAAATATTGCATTCAAAAATGTTCAGTGTTGCTTTGTATAAAATAGTAGAGGTTATTAAAAAATATTGAACAGCGTTCGCTCTTATTCTTGGATTGCAACCAACCTCCACAGAATTATAAAATGACCCCCCCACACACCACCACCATCATTCTACGACGGCCGGTGCCCACAATAGCGTACATAAAGTATTAACTTGCACGACAAGTAAATTGCCAGCCACGTTTCTTCTTTAGATAAAAGACTGCTGTGATTTGAAAGACAGAGACACACGCCTGTCGCCTTTCAAGTAAGGATGCATTAAAGCACTTGGCATATTCCTAAGCCTCTGTAACATATTGCTTTCAGTCGTATCATGATGTGCAACTGTACGAATCAACATTCCCCTTTATAGAGTCCACTCTCGACTCAATTAATATGTAACGTTCAACAAATATCATTATGTCATTTTATGAGAAACGAACTGAAGCCATTCTACACCGTAATGCCAAGCACACGCACGACATTCCGCGATAAAAGCTTATATTTTACAAAGCATCGTCCTGTTCCAAGTTATAAACTGTTATATGTAAGTAAAGGTAGTAATGAATGAACAATGGAGAACGAGAAAAATCTTTTTACTATCTAAAATGTATAAGAAATAAGATAACGTGTGTCAGTGTAGGTAGTGATGAATGAAAAAGAGAGAATGAGAACAGTCTTTTTACCATCTAAAATGTATAAGAAATAAGATAACGTGTGTCAGTGCATGAAGGGATGAATGATGAATGAACAAGAGAGAACTAGGACAATCTTTTTACTATCTAAAATATAGAGTATAAGAAATAAAATAAAGTGTATCAGTTTTTCATATAATGTTCTACCTCATTCAATAATCTTTTATAATCAGTCTCTTGACCAACACTAACACATATTACCTTATTTCTTAAATCTGAGATAATGTTAAGGCTGTTTTTTCTCTTTTTTTCATTTATCACTACCTACACTGACAAGCTTTAACTTCAGGGTTGAACTAAAAACTCACTTTGCACTTGAGTGTGGTGTCCAGGCCAAGCCTCATGCGCAGTTACGGACCACTCCGAAAACCTAGGACCATGATTTTCAAGAAAAAAAGGTAGACCAAACTTTGCTGGAAATGTACACGCCTTTGTAGTGCTCTGAAAGTACTGGGCTCCGGATGAAGGATTAAAATTAGGCTCCATTTCAATAGGACAGTTAGGTACTGTTATCCATTCACCAGTACAATAACATAAATTGATGACTTTTGGTGCAAGCATGCTCATGACCTCTCGACATGACGTCATCCACACTTTTAATGATTTGTAGCGTTCCGGACAAAACTTTCGAGCACTTTCCATGTCTGTACAGCGCTTGTGGGCGGTAGCATTTGATTCGATCTCAGGAAAAGGCTCCTTGTTATAATATAGCGTTTGATTTGCTAGTATCTTACGAAAAGCTGCTATGGCGGCGGCTTCATGTGACAGTCCAGTGACATTTTTAGCTATTTCTACAACCTATTGCAAAGGAAAGGGGAACAAAGTTTTACAGCACTTGGTACGTTTTCTAAGGCGCCAAAAGGATTTTACGTAAATAGACAGGCAAGAAGTTTTTGAAATGATAATAAAGTTGACAATCTTTAGTCTATTTGTCCTTCATTTATGTTCAACCAGTACTTGATGAAACCTTCCTATATAGGAGAGTCTGAAGTAATCATAGGAGAATTGAACGCAAAAATAAATAAAGGACAAATTATAAGATAATAAGGACATTCTTAAGTTCGTCTGTCCTTCATATGTAATAAACTAACACTCGATAAAGCCATCCTATATGGGAGAGTTTAATATTTTTTCTAAATGTGTGCCTAACCAACGCTTCTTTACGTTTAAGAGATAAAACCTTGTTTGAGATATTCCTTCATTATATCACAAAAGAATAAAATCTTCACCTGAGGATAGAGAACATTTAATCGTTTATGTCCGATTTCGTTTATTCTTTCAGGAGTAATGTCACTCGTAGTAAAAAAAGCCAAAATGTCTTTGTACGATTTCTTTCCATCAATAATCGTGTTTGTGATAGGAAGTCTCCTGGTAGTGCGATTATCTTTTCTCTTTCCATCGACATATATATACTTCACTGGAAGATTGGCAAGACCACTGGCATGATTTAATGGAAGGCAATGTCGTAGATGTACATTTTCCATGTACTTAACAAGATCGACTACAGGCATTCCAATTCCTAAAACAAGGTTTAATTTTAACGTCGTATGACTGATATACTAGTGTAGATATACTAGTATGTCCTGACTTACTATTGTAGTGTCTTTATCAGGAATGATCTAATGTTGAAAGTTGAGTTCTTATACACTTTAGTCTACTGTCTTCATTAGGAGTGATGTAATGTTAAAATTTTTTATACATTATGGCGATAAATAGTAGATATACACGATGTTTTCATAAATAGTATTAAGATGGATTTCAACCGCCACGAGACCACATTACCAGGGGCAAAACTAAAATACCAATTGGGTGAGTGGGGCGTGACGGTGAATAATAAAATCTTCAGCTATGGCTTGCTAACATACCAAATCAGTAAGGTAGAGATGACTATTTGAATATTTACTCTCCCAATTAATGTTCTAGCTTCGCTCCTGCACATTTCCAAAAAATACAGACCCAAGGAACGAGTTTAGCCGCTTTAGGTCACTTTTCAAACAATATTTGGCTATCAAATACACTGACAATATCAAACACTTGATGACTGAGAACTATTCAAGTTTCGAATTTTTTTCCCTTTAATTATCTTCGATTAATCTTTCTTTAACGGATTGGCTAAAATTTTTCTTGTACGTTACCATCCATTTCTCTCGATCTTTCGCCGAAAAATCTTTACCGAACTCGTCTCGAACGTAGACATAAACAAACCACTCGTTAACCACTTCTCTGGCGTTATTTTCACTCGAAATTTTCTTAAACATCTGTTTGAACGAGTTAATACCAGAGATACAGTTAACTTTAGAGCGAACCATTCCAGTTCGAACGCCTAGCTGCATGTTTGATCTTAAAATAAAAGATACAAATCACATTGAATTCTGCTGTGAAACAGCACTACCAGCCCACTTATGTCTTGCTATGCAATTTTTTTCTCAGTTCAATAGCCGTAAATACAATACATTTGTGCAAAGCAATGAAACTGAGCTGGCTTGTTGGCTTCGCAATGCAATAAAGCAAATACCTTGCAAAAAGCATGACCCAAGGTCAATTAAGCTCACTTTGAGACCTGATGCAAGATCTCCCCTATTCCGTTAACAAGGCTCTTACCAGCAAGTCACATTATACTATATTAATCCTAACACGGTTTTTAATATACCAAGCCATTAACATCCAGTAAAACTGCTATAGTGGCGAAAATCTCTCGTCCTTACGCAGTTTAAAAGAGATTTGACTCGTCTCCAATCCCTGTGGGCTTGGTAGCTCAACAGATAGAGCGGCGGACTCGTATCCCGAAGGTGCAATTTCAAATCTCGTCCAAGTCACATGTTTTCCATGTGCATATTAAAACTGTGTTAGGATTAATATATTATATATTCTCAGATGATGGCTTTGGAACAAGTCACATTTATATCCGGGAAAAAATATTTCCCAATGGCCTGTGACTTTATGCAATATTGAATATTAAAGACTGCAAGAAATTTGTGCAACATGTCCTGAAACTTAAAAAACTAACAATGGAGGCCTGGGGCAAAATACCCCTTCTAAGGAATTCCAATTTATGCCCGTATAATTTTGGGTAAAATTTGTTTTAATGAGAATAATTTTGAATTTTCTTTACTTTCGCCAGCTTATGGTCCGATTATACAACCTTTTACTTCACAAGTTTTTTAGTCCTTTGAGTTTTGGATGGTTCCTATGATGTTGCAATACGGCAATGCTGTGAGGGAAAGCTACTAGGCTAAACATTCATGAAAGGATCTAACATGTATAAAGCGCAAAGGTCATATAGCTAGACTCGCTGCAGGTCAATGCGGAAGGTTTATTATCAGTGACTTGTGCAATTTGGAGATATCAAGAAATTTCTGGAAGAATCGATGGCTGTTAAAGCTGGCTCTCAGTTTGTTCTAAAAATTTAAACAATACTATCCGTTCCGCAGCGACTTATTAGTCTGAATCTCAAGCTTGCTATAAACATTGATTTGGGAGAGCATTTTCTAAAAACAACGTGTTAACTTAAGGGAGATGGTCCTATTGTGTTTTCTTGTTGTTAGTTTACCTAGTTGACGCAGTTGACGTATTTGAGAAAAAAGGAAAAAACTGGTTTGCTAACGTCGAAGGAAGCAAAACAAACTGTTTGTCTGTTTAGTTGTGGTCTATTTGTTTCAATACATTATTTATTCATTAATCAATTTTATCATTCGTCAATTAATCAATTGACTTATTTATACAGATAATTAACTATTTAACATTCAAGTTCACCGTATCTGAAAATATATATACAAATTTTACCTTAAAAACAAATGTCATTGATCATTGCAATAGTTTATTTGAATAGTCAAACGTTACTTGAGCCTTGAAGGTATAAATGTTTATCGACAAAAAATATGAAGAATTTTCCCAAGTTATAGCTAACATTTAGACGATATGTTGGGCATTTATTTGTACCTTTGTCCTAAGGGTAGAACTTCAGCAATGGCTCCATGTCTTGGACTGTTCATCGAAGGAAGATATGTCCATGAGTCACTAATCTCAATATTAAAACACTCAACTGATTTAAGAAATTTACCTTCCTCATTCTGACCCCCCATCACGACGATTGTATCTCCTGTAATAATAGCACAACACTCCAATCTTTTTTCCAACATTGGTGGTAAGGTTGTGATCTTACCGGTCTTACTATCGTACATCTTGACGTCGTTTAAGAATCTCCCATGACCAGTGCGACCGCCAAGAAGGACAACCTGATCTCTCCATGTAACTGTTGACATTCCAGTCATAGAATGAGGTAACGAAGGCATTTTCTTAAATGTGTGCGTCATTGGATCAAACTCAATTACACTGGACAAAGTATTGCCATATTTTCCCCATCCACCAAAAATAAGAACTTTATCATCAACAATCTCAGCTCCAAAGTTCCTTCGTGGTTCAGGCATATGACACAACTCTTTGAAAAGATCAGACGCGGCATCGCAAATCTGCACTTTACATATCAGAGAGGATATCGAATTGTTATCCAAGTCGTACCCTCCAATGCAAATAACCTGCTGTTTAAAAACAATTATTTTGTGGCTTCCGCATTTGTAATCAAGCCCTATGGGGAATGTCTGCCATGTCAAGGGCAACAAATTGAAATTCATCATCTCGATTGACTCGATTGACTTGCAACCTCCAACAACAAATATACTATCACCATAATTGAACGACGCAGCCCGCAAACGATTGTTTTCCATTGCTGAAATTTCAAACCATTTCTTGTCCTTCCAGGAATATATTTCTGTTCTTTTCTGGGAATCATTCGGCAAACCGCCAGCAATCAAAATATTTCCTTTTACTTCGTTCGTCACATCGTAAATTTTTGACAACTCGATTTTTTCTTTCTCGTCATTTTCTTTGGTGGAAAGAGCTGAGCTTCTAAAATTTGTATGCCTTTGACGTTTGATCATGGCGGAATCGAAACCAAATACTCTTTTCATGTTGAATCTCATGTTCATCTAAGCAGATAATACTTGTTAAAAATAGATCTACCTTTTCTTTATGTAAAGCACTATCTTCTTAACCAATAAATAATTGCAAAAAAACTTTCAGATTTGACAGACGAATTTCTTGTTTCATCAGATGTACAACACAAGTAAAGTTGTCAATATAAATGCCCAACGGTAATTCTCTAGTTGTTTAGTCGGAGTCCCCTTTCTCTTTCCTCCGTTCCTTATTTTGAGGATAACCTCGGCTAAGGCATTAGGAAATAGGATTATTAGGATACACTCAAAATATTACACGCCAATTTTGGCTTTTTGCGAGACGTCTGAGCCATAAATTTCGGTACAGCACCGAATTTTCTGGGTAATTAAACTAGGAATGAATATTGCGCTTTAAAATCGTGAAAGAAGTCGAATGATGGCCACACTACCAGGTTTAAGTTCTCAAAAAGATCAAATTTGAATTTTACTGTATATCTTACCATCAACAACGGTAAGTGGATGAGTTTCCGCGAGCGTAGAATCTTCTCGACTCGTTTAAATATCAACAATAAATTTTTAACGATAGTGTGGACAAAACATATTTAACACTTTTTCAGCAATATATTTACTGTGGAATGTCTATGATTGTCTGTGAAATCACATGTGCAATCATTGATGTATCAATATCGACGACAACTAGGAATTTGAAGTAGGAGACAATCTTCTGTACAAGCTACCAAAACTCAAATAAAATCAATAAATGATTAAATAAACAAGATCTACCTTCGGTTGAATCAGTAAAGCACAATCTCTTTAAAGTTTTCGAAAGACGCGTTCTCCACAACAATCAGCGATTGAGTTTATAAAGAACTGACAATGATGGCAATTACTAGAAAAGGAAAGTGTTAAGACGTGTGAACATCATACGACCGGAATAGGCTTTGTTGTAAATTGTCATATGATATTGTATGATAAATTGTAAAATGTTAGTCATATATTACTAGACAAATAGGAAAATACGTATATAGTTATTAAACTGTGGTTTCAGTGGAAATCCTGTACGTAAATTCAAAATACTTAGGAACACTTTTTCTACCCAATGTGGCATTGAGGTAGGATGTAGGTAACGACGGTACTCTATAAACGGAATGGCGTAGTTGCAAGTCATGGAAACGCCCAAAAATCATGTCCTAATAATTATAATATAAATAAGAGCTTGCAAGCGTTGGTTCGTCGTTCGGAAAAACAGACGTTGTTAGACGTACAAAAGTGATAAGTTAGAAGTCGTATCGCAGGAGGCGATAGCATTTGAATAAGTTTCAAGTTTAAGATTGACGGTTGGCCGTAATGTCAACGTTTCAATAACATATTTGTGTCGCAAAGAACCAACGTTTGGAACTCCGTGTCACAAATCGTGCACAAACCACTGTAAATATCCTATCAAGTGTTAAATACAATTGTCAAAACACAGTCCCATCGTTCGAGTGAAGTCTCGAGAGCAGTGAACCAGCACTTCGTACAGGTTGTGCGAAAGGCTTATAATTTATATTCAACACGGTCACGCACGCACGCCAATTTGTGCAGTAAGGAGTTCAATTCGAAGGATAAATTCCCATTTCACCAGAACTAAGACTGCGTTATCAAATAAGAAGGAATTTCGTCAATACATAGAAAGATTTCGATAAATGTATTTCCTCATTTAATGGTAATTCCCCGAAATTTTTTGTTAAACGGTAATTCCCCGTTTTCTGGGTTTTCCCCAATTTTCCATTCCAAGCCTTTCTTCTTTGTTCTTTTTCCTTCGAATTTCATTGAAATCGATAATGGTGAACACATTTTTGCGCGTCTGTCTAGTTCGAACTTCAGTTCATGCTCATTTGTGATTGGAGACAGCAACAAGGAAGATAAATACTTTTTAAACAGAAAGTAAATGAAATGAAATCTCACGAACCACAAAAAATACTAACTTGTGTATTTTGTATGATAGGATTAACTACGACAATACATTTTAACGAATTTTTAGCAACAAATTGACGTTGAATGTCCAAGGAATTAACATGTACAACGCGCAATACCAATTAACAACCGAATGCCATAATTCTAAAAAGTAACTATAATTTGAGCAGCTAATAGATAACGAATGATATTAACCTTCGGTTGAAATATTTAGCTGAGCAGATTCAATCTCATGGAAAGTATTTTGGTCATCTTCAAAAACACAGAATTGCAAACTCGCCACTACGATTACTTGAATGTAATGAATGCAATGAATCAAACCAAGGTCATTTTCAAAGACATGAGTATGAATACCATTAGCCAATAGAAAGCAAGAATACCTTAATGATTTGTGAATGACGATCACGTGCCAACATAGAGCTTGATAGAGCGATTGCAGAAAGTCATTTGCAACACTAGCCAAATTAGGAAGCAAAAACCCCGAAACCACTGGCATTTTCACTCTGCTTTAAATAGTTGTACATAAAAAATACCTTAATTTATATTTCTTTAACAAATATAAGATGAAATTAGTTTGAAGCATAAAAGAATGATTGGTGTGTAGTCTTGAATCAAGATGAAAATAACTGCCAAGTGAAAGCTCCTTTTATAAATCAACATTTTCAATCTAAATGATTCTAGAAAAGGCTAATAGCCTACTTGATATTTGAAATATATTAAGTTTTCTTCAATTTGACAAGATTTGTGAATCATTCTTACATTTCAATGGCCCAACATGATCATAATATAACTAGCCATAGCTCACATATCACTAATATGGTAACAATCGATTGGTTTCTATCAATTGTGAATAAAAGCGCAATAATGTTTGTCAATTCCAACTAAATACTTTAGCAAAATGGCTGAGATTTGAATGAACACGCCATATGACTATATGTCACTTTACATACATTGAAACACCTGGCATGACCAGTGAACTCTACAACAACTTGAAGGCTAAATCACAATATACATGCCTTGATCGTGGCCAATATGTTCATATTGAAAATACATGCCTAGACTTGTATAAAGCCACTTAGAAGCTGATTTGCCGCTTCGCGTGTATCTCGCGGGGACTGTTTTACTTGCGTGACAGATTGTTTTGCAAAACTGCTAACTTGGAAATAGAATGCTAGCCTAAATGTCTTATGTTTTAAGATGCATTGTGGACGTACCAAGACATGTTTTATATACGTAACGCTGTATTGTATAAAACATAAAAGTGAGAACTTGCTTCGAAATATAAATTTTTTATTTGTCATCGAAAGACCAAAAATTTAGAAATACCGAAAGATAAAACTGATAACAGGTAGTCTGTATCTTTGAATGCTGTGCAAAATACACACAATTCGCTTAACATAACATGTTTCATAACAATTTTACTGCTTTTAAAGTTAGACTTGCTTTGTAAGAATTTCACATGCTCTTTTTGTAGTGTGCGATAGTGATGATTTGAAATTTTGAACTATGGGTGATTGTTGGTTCTTGTCACTTACTTCTCCTACTTCTCAAGAACTGGTGGAAGATTTGACATGCATCCATATTTGTGTATTGAGCATTTTATAAGCAAGTTCATGCTTATAAATAAATAGCCAAGTGTACAACATGACAAGTATTGCTAATATAACCTGCTCTACATAAATGCCAAAAAGCAACCCCCATCCTCAGTGGTTTGAACCAGGGTTTTAAAATGATTATAAAGCAAGCAAAGCTATATCATATATCAAAATCTTATAGTATATCATATTGATTGTAAAATTAGTTTTTTCTTGTAATACAAATGATGATAAATGTCTATGTGATATATTATATTTTAGGATGTGTGTTTAAAATGTTTGGTCATATTTGTGAAAATATATGATGATTCTATAATATTAGACTAATAATCTTTTTCATACTTGTATTACATTACAAGTTTTAGAAAACAGCGTTTTTTTGCCCTGACAGCTTCATTTTCAAAGATTCAAACAATATTACAAGGATAGACAAGTGTGTTTTACATCATTTTAATGAAAAAAAACGAGGAGTGTCAGTTCTGCATTCAAGTTATAAGGCATGTTTTCACGCGCCAAAGCAAAGTTCGCTTTTCATCTTTCTAAAAAGAAGCTTAAACATGTACAAATGTCGTTCAAACTTGTTTTATATTAAACTCCAAATATTGTTGAAGGTTTTTAGACATTAAGCTGGCTCGAAAACCACTGTTTTTTGCAAAAAATCAGGCAATTTCGAAGTGATGTATTTCGCCTCCGTATCCTCAATAACGGCGATCATGCAGGCTTCAAAGATGGTGGCTAAGTTAGCGTTCCAGTTGTTGTAGAGTTCACTGGGCATGACCCATGTTGCTTTCAACCCTATGTGACCAAAACTCTATTTTATCTAATCCGTTCTCCTCTCTCATTACTATGCTCAACAAATATTTGAAGGAAAATGTAGCTGCAAGCGACATTCATTTTTTAAACAGTATAAAAGATTCTTTGAGCAATCGATTCAAAATGAAAGATCTAGGCGAACTAAAATGGTTCTTAGGAACATAATTCAAAAGAAGTGAAAATTGTTATAAGATGAATCAAACACGGTATATTCAGAAAGTTCTTTTAAAATTTAAAATGTCCGATTACAAACCAAAACCGACACCCTGTGTTTTTGAATTGAAAAAGTAATGAGCGAAGAATCACCGGTACTATCAAATCCAAAATTGTATAGAGCAATCGTAGGAAGCTTAATATATGTGATGACTGGAACCAGACCAGATTTGTTATATTGTTACTAAACTATCTCAAAAAATGTCTGAACCCACACAAGCAGATTTATCCATTGCCAAAAATGTTTTAAGATATTTAAAAGGGACAGAAGAGGTTCGATTAGTCTTTCAAAAATATGATTCACAACTTAAACTTACAGGTTTCTCTGACTCAGATTGGGGAGCGTCTATAAAAGATAGACGAAGTATTACAGGTTATAATTTTCAGCTTTCACAAGAAGGTCCTCTAATATCATGGAAGAGCCGAAAGCAACCAACTGTAGCACTATCAACGTGTGAAGCAGAATATATTGCCCTAGCAAATGCAATTCAAGAAGCGTAGTTTTCAATGCAACTTTGTTTAGATATGAAGGTAAGTATAATGGAAGGTAAGTCTTTTCTTTTAATAGATAATCAAGGAGCAATGAATCTAGCTAAAAACCCAGTTCATCATCAAAGATCAAAACATATCGACATTAGATACCACTTTATCAGATCAGAAATTCAGCAAGGAAGAGTTAGCTTAAAATATGTACCTAGTGAAGACAACGTAGCAGATATTTTTACAAAACCAACAAGCAAAAACAAATTGGAAAAATTTAGGCAGACAATATTAGGAAACGTGCGGTAGAAATTTTAAAGTGCGCATAAGTAAGGCCAAAGGTAAGTATCAGTTTAGGAATAATAATAAGACAAAAAAAAATGTAGGATGCTCAGAACATAAGAGCAACAGGGGGTGTTAAGATATGCTCTCATATTCTTTCTGTCATTAGTAAATAATTAAGTCAAGTGTAATTAACTAAATGATTATATTAAGAGATACTTATGTGCAATAATCACAACATTTTTTATAGTTCCTAATAGCTTTTCGTTGATTGTAAATTAACCATATTTAGTAAAGAAACGAATATATCCATACGTAATATCTTGTATAAATAGAAGTAGTTTAACCATTGTACGATAGATCGTAGACAATAGACATTGACGTTGAACATTAAACAAATGTGATCATAACAGTTATCTGTAATATCTCCATTTGTTGGTGTAAGTCAATATATACTAAAGAAGGTAGATGGCTACATCACAAAACCTCACAAACATAACTTTGATTGCTGAGATTCGAGTTGAAAAAAGAGTAAAAGTTGCAAAATTCAACGCAGTCTTCGTCATTTCAGTTTTTATGTTGAGTGAATTAGAAAGTGCTTTATAGCTATTTTATCAGCCCAAATCCCAAATGTATCTAGACATATTTTGCAAATATTGCATTCAAAAATGTTCAGTGTTGCTTTGTATAAAATAATAGGGGTTATTAAAAAATATTGAACAGCGCTTGCTCTTATTCTTGGATTGCAACCAACCTCCACAGAATTATAAAATAACACACCACCACCACCACCACCTCCACCACCATCCTACGACGGCCGGTGCCCACAATAGCATTGATAAAGTATTCATTTGCACGAAAAATAATTTGCCAGCCACCTTTCTTCTTTATCAAAAAGACTGCTGTGATTTTAAAGACATGACTATCGCCTTTCAAGTAAGGATGCATTAAAGCACTTGGCATATTCCTAAGCCTCTGTAACATATTGCTTTCAGTCGCATCATGATGTGCAACTGTACGAATCAACATTCCCCTTTATAGAGTCCACTTTCGACTCAATATGTAACGTTCAACAAATATCATTATGTCATTTTATAAGAAACGAACTGAAGCCATTCTAAGCCGTAATGCCAAGCACACGCACGACATTCCGCGATAAAAGCTTATATTTTACAAAGCAACGTCCTGTTCCAAATTCCACGGCAATGGTTTGCGTTTGCATGTGTGATGTGGTTTCTCCGCATGCTAACATATCAATGATGACGTCACTAGCTCATTATGGTAATGTGCTCAAAAAAGCTCCTACATGCATGGTAAAAAATTTGTAAACTTTAAAAGAGCACTAATGGCGGGCATTTTGAATAAGTTTATAGATACTCAAAAATGGCCGTTTTTGCAGTAAAAATGATAGCGCATATCGACTGTGGATGAAGCAGTCTTCTACAAGTGTACAACAAAATTTTTGTGCATTGTAATGATTGTATATAAATTACATGATCTTCTAATTATAAAAACAAGATTTAGTTGACTAATTCGAAACAAGAATTTCACATCCAAAAAAACCATAAATCGCTTATATGAGATTCATTTTATTTGGTCTCGCAGTCGAAACTGTACTTAGTCAGTGGATTTAGATCGTTGCCTGTTCCACCCCAAGACTGATAAATGAATGATTCGCTTCGCATTATGTGCTGTTGTCGTCTATCAAGGCCCAGCGAAGTTGTATCAACGCTTCATTATTTGGCGCTTTCATACTTTGCTACTCAGGCCAAGTCCAGTGACGATCTTTGCATAACACTACAGGCAAAGCGAAAGACGTCTGCTGTCAAACGAAAGTTTACTCAACATTAGCAAATGACAAACAAAGAACACCTTGAAATTACGGAAAATAAATGTTTCCAGAATATTTACCGGCAACTGAATACTTTATCACTTGTGAAAAACATCCCGTTGAGTCACCTGATTTTTTCAAGTCCTGAGACGATTGCTTAAATTGTCCAGCAAAGTGCGAAGATCATTTCTTCATTTAATGGGAAAAACACTGTCGCAAAAACAAAAGCGAGTAAATCTGGGGTGTATAGTAAACTGAAGAAGGATGAAATGAAAGACGGAGCTTGAGCATCCGGGGTTTATTTAGTCGATGATAGCAAACTAATATTGTCCTCTAATATAAGGGGTTATAAATAGTGTGATATGCTGTTATTCACTAACAAGAAACGTAGAATTTTTTAAAATTTCCGAAACTATTGATTGTCAAGGTCACAGGATTTCCTCATCCCCGTTTCGAATTGAAGAAATCCTCAACAACAAAAGTTAAAGGACTCCTCGCAAAAACTACAGAAAAAACGATAAAAATCTGTTAAAAATGTTCGACCTTGTTATACGTACTAAGTTCAAAAGCTATATATCTTTTAAGTATAGGTAAAATTATATAGACGTTCTCACAATAGATAGTTTGATTGTTATTATTAGGCTCTTGATTCACTGAGGGCCCGTCCACACTAACACGGATTCGGTCAAATCCGTAAACATTTTGATACGCTTAGGCCTTCCGACCACATTAGCATGCGGATCGGATTCACCGAGTCAGTATATCAGTTTGGAAATGCTGTCGAAAGTGGATAAAAACGACATATGTTTTGAGCTAGTATGGACGGTTGGATCTGCATAAAAATTGAAACGATGTCATCAACCAAACGCAAAACATAATATAAAATATTGTTCATTGGATATTGTAACTAGAGATTTGACAGTTATTTGTAAACTTACATGTAGCCAAGATTACTCGTAGAGTTTAAGTTAACATGCCTTTGGCATACAGCGAAAGTTTTGAGAGAAAAACACTTTTCACATACGTTTTAATAGGACGTTTTGAATATCTTCATTAATCATAATATGTCAATAAGATGTTACATTACAAGATATGTCATTGATGCGTGTCAACTGTGAAATCTCTAATTCCAATATCGAAAGAACAAAATCAGAAAAACGCGATTAGAAGACATTACTCGGGATTCTAATTTGTTTTATTTTTTGTTTTTTTGAAGTGGTCTCCAAGTCTTGGTCATAATAAAATTGTATACGGTGACTCCAAATAATGTAACACATTATTCTATGTCAACACGAAGAATCAAAAGGTTAACATAATTTGGAGTTATCGTTGTTGTGTATATACTACAGTTATTATAAATGACAAAGTTTCTCTCATTCCGGTTTTCCCAGATTCCGGATTTTCTCATTCCGGGTTTTCCCATTCCTCCATTCCATTCCCCGATTCCCCATTCCTTGTTTTACAGATAACCGACTGTTATGTGGAAATAGCTTTTCCTAGGACTGCATTCGACGAAATAGCTAAAACATGCGACTAAGTGAGGCGAAAAGATTTTTGTTGAAAGCGCGAGGTGACACCAGTTTCGTTTCACAAACTTTTGTTCCGAAAAGTCGTCTTTTGCATGAGCAAAGTGCTCATTATGTCTTGCAAGGCATTCATTACATCCTTCAAAGGGTAGTAAGGACCATTGGAAGCGCAAGAAAAACGGCAGTGTGGACGCGGATCAGTTGATGCGTTTTTGATTAAACGAATCCGTATTATTTTGAATCCGCGTTATTGTGGACGGGCCCTGGCACGTGAGTGACACACATGCGCAAGTGAATGCAATGATCTTTAGGAAATAACATCCAAGGAAAAGAAAAGTGGGAAGAAATTATGACTGGGGTGTATAAATCTAGTAGGAAAAGAGAAGGTGAAAATCGCATTTTTAAAATGGAGCAAAGTCATAATTTGGGGAGATATTGGGACAAAATTTGATGTATGATGAACATGAATGGTAAAAATACTAAACATAATGGGTTCTGGGTGGTCGAGGCGGTAAATAGTCATCGACAACCTGAGGCGAGGTATTTTTCTTTGGTGGCTTTAGGATAACATCACATGTCTTTCGAGTCAGCTTCCCGAGCTTACATTTTACAAATTTCTCAATGTATTTGTTAAGATAGGCCTCAGGCGCAGAACCTTGAGACAAAACCTGATAATGAAACTCTTGAATGTTGAATGAGTCATTCAGTTGTTTCTTTGCATAGTTTCTAAGCTCAACGAGTTTCTGTTGACCCAACATGTACGCTGTAGCTTGTCCGTGAAAACCCTGGTACCGAGTTATCTCCTTTTGGGCAAGGTCTGTGTCGTCCCAGGCATAGTGGGCGAAGTACCATAAGGCTTTGCTTCTGTAAAAATAAAAATAACAAAAATATTGGTCCATGTTACTGTGGTGAAAAACATGAGACATAATGTTAAATATCGATTTTTGAATCCATGTAAAGCAAGCAACACAATTATATATAATTGGTTAAACATCTATTTCAGAGAAGGTTGAAGTGAAAACGTCTTTAATGATGTTGAAGTATCACAATGAAGAAATGCGTATAGAAACGAACAAAGTTAAAATAGCTTTCGTATTTTTACTGAAAGTGGAGGATAATTTGAGGGTTGCAGTATTTGTCTATATTCCATGAGGGGGATAATTAGAGGGCTAAATGTCAAATAGAAGAAATACGTTAGTCAAAGTGCAAACCTGTTTTTCCGCTCGTATTTTATGATGCTGAAGTATCATAATATGTAAACTTAGTCAGGGGCGGATCTAGGGTATGTCAAATCAGTCACGCGACTGATGTTTACACTTCAAAAATTATTTATCAAATTTAATGATTACAATTTTTTTTGATCATTAAATTTTCGTTCTGTAATCGTTTGGATTTCATCGTCAAAATTCTGTTTTATGTATGAAAACTTATGCAAATATCACCTTAGTAAATAAATCAGAAGATAAAAACATATCTAGAATTATATTAACTGACTGACTGATAAGCGGGGTGGCTCGACTAGTTCGACCGATAACGGAGTTCAGAAACGCTAATTTAAGTCATTCCATTGGTCAATAGCCAGATCAGTGGACGATCTGGAATAATCTCGAAGGATAAGCGGGGTGACCGGACCGATAAGGGAGTCCAATTGCTATCGTGTAATCGGTTCGTTTAAATTTTTGTCTTACTGTGATTGGTTTGATCAATTTCGACTGATAGCAAACTGAACTAACATAGTCAAGCTCTGAATTGAAGGTTTCATCGTTTCATAGTAATTTTCTAAAGCGTGATAGAAACTTAACTACAATCACATGGAATTTATGGGAATCTTTTACAAATTCATATATTGACATGAATGCTGCTTTCCAAACTGTGAATTTTTTCAAGAGGGTGAAAAATTTATGGATGAATTGTAAATGCTTGGGAAAGTCATTGATGTTCAAAAGCAAGCCAACTTTGTTTTGAGTTTTCTCAGCAGAAATTTACTTCCAAAATCGTAAGTAAAGGACAACTGAAGTGTATGCATGAATGTAAAATATCAAAGTCAATTTATGGGAGTATGTGATGCAATTTATGTCAATATGGCGTATGGTAAGCAGATTGATGCTTCTAAAATTGTTATTGCCGAAGGACTTTTAGCTATGATTTCTTCAGTGTTAGGGGAATCGTGGCCGTTATATGGCAGCGAAATCCTACATTCCTTTAATTGTATTTCAATAGAAAAAAAATCTGTAGCAGTAAGGTGCCATACTATTATTATAAACAAATGTTTGGGGCTTTTCAGTCTATGATCATTGATCATTCAATCATTGGACAGTTATACTACATATTGTTTAAGATTTGAGAAAACTAAAATTGATTACATGAGAAGCTGTTTACTATAACCTGTGATTTTGAGTCTTTTCTGATCCATGCAGCTTTTTATTTTGACAATTTTACTGGAATGGTCTTAAACCTAAGTATTTCGCATAAATGAAATGTTGTCCCATGTCACATATTGTCCCCTTTTCTAGTTGAACACATCATGTAGAGATGTCAAGGTGTGTTGATCTACGGCTCATACCAGATTGTTTGCCATAAATTCAAAATGGCTATTGATGTATGAAAAGCATTTTCTATAAAGTTAAAATGTCTTCCTATGTATGCAGATAAACCTTGAAATTTGGCAAAACAGCAAAGTATTTTTCATGGTCACTAGGTAATTTTTTTGATGATCATTATAATTTCTATAATAAATTATTTCAGATTTACATTTAAACAAGCTTTGATCATATGAAAAGATATTTATCATAACCAGTAAGCACAACACATGAACCAATTTTAACATTCATGTAATTATATAATTAAAGACATGTTGGTTACATTCTGTTTGTATTTGCAAATACAATGCTACTAGTAATTGCTATATAGCACACCTTGCATATGCTTACAGAAGATAATAGTCTAGTGAAATGCCTAATAAACATTAAGGGCATTAAGCTGTCCTTAATTGCAAATTTTCTGATAATTTTTGCTTAATCTTTGGCAGAAAAAAATTTTGAGTTTTTTCTCAAAAGGTGAATTTGCTGGCACTGTATGTGGAGATGGGTAAAGGGTTACAATAAACTTGCATGGTTTGAAGTCTGAGCTTTTCTATATCTATGAACTGTCACTTGTAGTACCAAATTTCTAACTTAACTCATTACATAGAGGTTTGAATGGGGGTCTCTAGGGGGTCTATGCCTGATAACTTTGTAGAAATTTTTAAAGACAATATCTGTTTTTGAATAGCATTATTGTAAAATAAATTTTACGTTCCTAGACATGCTAATGAGCCATATATTTGGCATGATAATGAGCCTAAATATTTGGCAAAACATTCAAGTATTGTTCACTTCAGTTTTTTTTGAAAAAAACGTAAGCAAAATGTGTTGTATTTACGCAAAACGATGCCCACTAAATGCATTTTGTATTGCTCTAAAACGCTGAAAATGGCATTTTCAAGGCTCTGAAATTCAAAATTTCCCGTGGAAGAATGCCTCGGACCCCCCCAGGTACTGAGCACCTCCGACGTTTTATGACTGATGTTTGAAAACTCCTAGATCCGCCCCTGAACTTAGTAAAAAAGAGACTTTGTCGTGGTGACAAATTTGAATATCACCTTAAAAACTAAAAAAAAGGCAATTGCGATGGCGAATGGACAGAACCAAAGAAAACCACCAAACCCAAGATAAAACCGAGAAAAAAATAGCCAGAGAAAACCAAGAAAAATAAAGAGTTCTGAAAGAACTGTTTTACAATGAGAGTACTAACACGAAAGTGCTGAAAAGAACTGTTTTAGAAATTTAAGACACTTTATTCAATTCGGCAGTCAACTCGTCAGGTGTCAACGTCTGCTATCTGTTAAGGGTGAATCAGCTTGTAAATATATGATTGATTTTGACGATGACTCATCCAGCATGGGAGATGCGTCATCGTCGAAATAAAGTCAATTTAAAAATTAACTGCTTGGGTCGACAAAGGACCGGATTATTAAACTTGATAATGACTCCTTCCATTGTTTTGAGAGAAAAAGCAGACTTGAATTTGTGTAATATCTTACAAAATTTAGCATCTGAGTATGCATCAGCACAGGATTTGTTTGAAAGAAGGTGTGTGCCAATTGCCGAGTCAAACTCTATTTCGTGATGTTGTCTACACTTTCAAACTAGTAAGGCGATATTCAAATATGTAAACTTCTCTTTTTTACGATTTACTTTTAATCCTACGTCACATACCTATTCATTCCACGATAATGTAATCCAGTATCAACAATCAAACGTAGAGCTCTCCATACCTTAAAAAAACAGAACGAACTTGAACAAGCGTAATGATTGATGAAATTATTAAATGAAGTCGCTGAACAATTTGAAGACCAAATGAATTATCTATCTGAAGATGTCTTAGCAGAGACGTCATTGAGGAGATTGGGGTGGAGAGGTGAGAGATACATAACATGATTCTTTCGAACGCAGACAGATTTTGTACAGGGCGGGGATACTGGCTTAAGTCACTAGAAATTTGTACTACTCACAGCATTCTATTTCTGTAAATAACATATATTTGAAATTTGATTCTGTTTAGACTTTAAAGTGAAATCTAATATAAAACGTTATCGTCGTCAAAACTTCAAAATCTGATAAGGTTGTGCACCATTAAATAACTTTCTCTTGCGCAACAGGCAAAAGGCTCTAGGTCAGTGACTCAGTATAAAAATTTGATAGCTATAAGTAAATACAGAGATTTAATCATCACAAGCTGTAGAGTTGTTTCCTTGCTACAAATATAGTTCAACTATAGTTATAATTATCGCACTAAGCAGAATTAGTCCAGCAAATTTGTTTGTTTGATTGAAACAAGACATTTGGATTTTATGAATTCTATTAACATTACTTCTTATTTTCTGTTTTGTACCTGCCATTTTAGCATGCCAAATTTCTGCATTGGTTCTTCTTTGTAGGTGTCTGTGTCATCGGAAATGACAGGATTTTCCGAATACAAACCCCAGCCTTCGCTGAAGAATGTGTAATCGGTTATGTCATCAAGCCATTTTGGCAGACCACCATAAGGGTCTTTGAAATATTCTATATGACCTGGAATTCAAAGTTTGCTTTTTTATGCTAAGTACAGTTAGAAGCTGTTATGTGTAAGTAATGGTAGTGATGAATGAACAATGGAGAAGGAGAACAGTCTTTACACTATCTAAAATATCTAAGAAAGAAGACAACTTGTGTCAGTGCATGTAGGGATGAATGAACAAGAGAGAACTAGGACAATCTTTTTACTATCTAAAATATAGAGTATAAGAAATAAAAGTGTATCAGTTTTTTTATATAATGTTCTACCTCATTCAATAATCTTTTATAATCAGTCTCTTGACCAACACTAACACATATTACCTTATTTCTTAAATCTGAGATAATGTTAAGGCTGTTTTTTCTCTTTTGTTCATTTATCACTACCTACACTGACAAGCTTTAACTTCAGGGTTGAACTAAAAACTCACTTTGCACTTGAGTGTGGTGTCCAGGCCAAGCCTCATGCGCAGTTACGGACCACTCCGAAAACCGAGGACCATGATTTTCAAGAAAGAAAGGTAGACCAAACTTTGCTGGAAATGTACACGCCTTTGTAGTGCTCTGAAAGTACTGGGCTCCAGATGAAGGATTAAAATTAGGTTCCATTTCAATAGGACAGTTAGGTACTGTTATCCATTCACCAGTATGATAAAATAAATTAATGATTTTTGGTGCAAGCATGCTCATGACCTCTCGACATGACGTCATCCAAACTTTTAATGATTTGTAGCGTTCCGAACAAAACTTTCGAGCACTTTCCATGTCTGTACAGCGCTTGTGGGCGGTAGCATTTGATTCGATCTCAGGAAAAGGCTCCTTGTTATAATATGACGTTTGATTTGCTAGTATCTTACGAAAAGCTGCTATGGCGGCGGTTTCATCTGACAGTCCAGTGACATTTTTAGCTATTTCTACAACCTATTGCAAAGGAAAGGGGAACAAAGTTTTACAGCACTTGGTACGTTTTCTAAGGCGCAAAAAGGATTTTACGTAAATAGACAGGCAAGAAGTTTTTGAAATGATAATAAAGTTGACAATCTTTAGTCTATTTGTCCTTCATTTTCGTTCAACCAGTACTTGATGAAACCTTCCTATATAGGAGGGTCTGAAGTAATCATAGGAGAAATGAATGCAAAAATAAATAAAGGGCAAATCATAAGATAATAAGGACATTCTTAAGTTCATCTGTCCTTCATATGTAATAAACTAACACTCGATAAAGCCCTCCTATATGGGAGAAATTATTATTTTTTTTAAAATGTGTGCCTAACCAATGCTTCATTACGTTTAAGAGATAAAACCTTGTTTGAGATATTCCTTCATTATATCACAAAAGAATAAAATCTTCACCTGAGGATAGAGAACATTTAATCGTTCATGTCCGATTTCGTTTATTCTTTCAGGAGTAATGTCACTTGTAGTAAAAAAAGCCAAAATGTCTTTGTACGATTTCTTTCCATCAATAATCGTGTTTGTGATGGGAAGTCTCCTGGTAGTGCGATTATCTGTTCTCTTTCCATCGACATATATATACTTCACTGGAAGATTGGCAAGACCACTGGCATGATTTAATGGAAGGCAATGTCGTAGATGTACATTTTCCATGTATTTAACAAGATCGACTACAGGCTTGCCAATTCCTAAAACAACGTTTAATTTTAACGTCGTATGACTGATATACTAGTGTAGATATACTAGTATGTCCTGACATACTAGTGTAGTGTCTTTATCAGGAGTGATCTAATGTTGAAAGTTGAGTTCTTATACACTTTGGTCTTCTGTCTTCATTAGGAGTGATGTAATGTTAAAATTTTTTATACATTATGGCGATAAATAGTAGATACACACGTTGTTTTCATAAATAGTATTAAGATGAATTTTAACCGCCACTAGACCACATTACCAGGGGCAAAATTAAAATATCAATTGGGTGAGTGGGGCGTGACGGTGAATAATAAAATCTTCAGCTATGGCCTGCTAACATACCAAATCAGTAAGGTAGAGATGAATATATGAATATTTACTCTCCCAATTAATGTTCTAGCTTCACCCCTGCACATTTCCAAGTAATGCAGACCCAAGGAACGAGTTTAGCCTCTTTTGATGGAATTTGATCACTTTTCAAACAATATTTGGCTATCAAATACACTGACAAAATCAAAAACTTGATGACTGAGAACTATTCAAGTTTCGAATTTTTTTTTCTTTTACCTACCTTCGATTAAACTTTCTTTAACGGATTGGCTAAAATTTTTCTTGTACGTTTCCATCCATTTCTCTCGATCTTTCGTCGACAAATCTTTACTGAACTCGTCTCGAAGGTAGACATGAACAAACCACTCGTTAACCACTTCTCTGGCGTTATTTTCTCTCGAAATTTTCTTAAACATCTGTTTGAACGCGTTAATACCAGAGATACAGTTAACTTTTGAGCGAACCATTCCAGTTCGAACGCCTAGCTGCATGTTTGATCTTAAAATAAAAGATACAAATCACATTGAATTCTGCTGTGAAACAGCACTACTAGCCCACTTATGTCTTGCTTTGCAATTTTTTCCTCAGTTCAATAGCCGTAAATACAATACATTTGTGCAAAGCAATGAAACTGAGCTGGCTTGTTGGCTTCGCAATGTAACAAAGCAAATACCTTGCAAAAAGCATGACCCAAGGACAATTAAGGTTACTTTGAGACCTGATGCAAGATCTCCCCTATTCCGTTAACAAGACTGCTACCAACAAGTCACATTTATATCGGGGAAAAAATATTTCCCAATGGCCTGTGACTTTATGCAATTTTGAATATTAAAGACTGCAAGAAAATTGCGCAACATGTCCTGAAAGTTAAAAAACTAACAATGGAGGCCTGGGGCCTCCATTGGTTTGGAGGCCTGGGGCAAAATACCCCTTCTAAGGAATTCCAATTTATGCCCGTATAATTTTGGGTAAAATTTGTTTTAATGAGAATAATTTTCTTTACTTTCGCCAGCTTATGGTCCGATTATTCAACCTTTTACTTCTCAAGTTTTTTTAGTCCTTTGAGTTTTGGATGGTTTCTTTAATGTTGCAATTCGGCAACGCTTAGAGGGAAAGCTACTAGGCTAAACATTCATGAAAGGATCTAACATGTATAAAACTTAAAGGTCATATAGCTAGACTTGCTGGAGGTAAATGTGGAAGGTTTATTATCAGTGACTTGTGCAATTTGGAGATATCAAGAAATTTCTGGAGGAATCGATGGCTGTTAAAGTTGGCTCTCAGTTTGTTCTAAAAATTTAAATAATACTATCCGTTCTGCAGCGACTTATTAGTCTGAATCTCAAGCTTGCTATAACCATCGATTTGGGAGAGCATTTTCTGAAAGCAACGTGTTTTCCTAAGGGAAATGGTCCTATTGTGTTTTGGTGTTGTGAGTTTGGTTTACCTAGTTGACGCAGTTGACGTATTTGAGAAAAAAGAAAATAAAACCTGGTTTGTTAAATTCGAAGGAAACAAAACAAACTGTTTGTCTGTTTAGCTGTGATCTATTTGTTTCAATACATTAATTATTTATTAATCAATTTTATCATTCGTCAATTGATCAATTGACTTATTTATACAGATAATTAACTATTTAACATTCAAGTTCACCGTATCTGAAAATATATATACAAATTTTACCTTAAAAACAAATGTCATTGATCATTGCAATAGTTTATTTGAATAGTTTATTCAAACGTTACTTGAGCCTGGAAGGTATAAATGTTTGTCGACAAAAAATATGAAGAATTTTCCCAAGTTATAGCTAACATTTAGACGATATGTTGGACATTTATTTGTACTTTTGTCGTAAGGGTAGAACTTCAGCAATGGCTCCACGTCTTGGACAGTTCATCGAAGGACGATATGTCCATGAGTCACTTCTCTCAATATTAAAACACTCAACTGATTTAAGAAATTTACCTTCCTCATTCTGACCCCCCATCACGACGATTGTATCTCCTGTAATAATAGCACAACACTCCCATCTTTTTCCAACATTGATGGTAAGGCTGTGATTTTTCGGTCTTACTATCGTACATCTTGACGTCGTTTAAGAATCTCCCATGACCAGTGTGACCGCCAAGAAGGACAACCTGATCTCTCCATGTAACTGTTGACATTCCAGTCATTGAATGAGGTAATGGAGGCATTTTCTTAAATGTGAGCGTCATTGGATCAAACTCAATTACACTGGACAAAGTATTGCCATCTTTTCCACATCCACCAAAAATAAGAACTTTATCGTCAACAATCCCAGCTCCAAAGTTCCTTCGTGGTTCAGGCATATGACACAACTCTTTAAAAAAAATCAGACGCGGCATCGTAAATCTGCACTTTACAGATCAGAGAGGATGTTGCCTTGTTATCGAAGTCGTACTCTCCATTGCAATTAACCTGAGTCAATCATCTCGATTGACTTGCAACCAACAACAAATATACTAGCGCCATAAATGAACGCTGCAGCCCGCAAACGATTGTTTTCCATTACTGAAATCTCAAACCATTTCTTGTCCTTCCAGGAATATATTTCTGTTCTTTTCTGGGAATCATTCGGCAAACCGCCAGCAATCAAAATATTTCCTTTTACTTCGTTCGTCACATCGTAAATTTTTGACAACTCGATTTTTTCTTTCTCGTCATTTTCTTTGGTGGAAAGAGCTGAGCACAGAACATTTTCGTTTCCACCTTCGCCATTTATTTTCTAAAATTTGTATGCCTTTGACGTTTGATCATGGCGGAATTGAAACCAAATACGCTTTTCACTTAATAGGGAAAGACAATGGTAAAAACTCCAGCCTTCAGGCATACATCAACAAAATGAAATTGGTAGATTACAGCACAGTTTGTGCAGTAGACTATTAAGCAATAATACTTCATTGAGTATTGATTCAAAGTTTCATGGACCGACAATATGATACAATGCTGAAGATATTTGTTGAAACTTGATAGTTCTGCTCCATTTAAATAAACTGCCTCCTACGTATTGAATGATATTAAGTATGCTGATTTCGTGAAATAAAATGAACTGTGACTTATCCTAATTGCTCATGGCTTTTAAAACACAAATCAATAATTTGTTCAACGCACGCAAAGACTAATACACCAAAGCGACAAATGCAAGTCGAAGACTAATAATCTTTTGGTTACGAATTAATTACTTCTGCATCACTTTGTTGGCTTTGGTAAATTCTCTTCACAGTTCGTGATTTATTACTAAAGATTAATAAATTAAGTTGATTTCGAAAGATCGAAATGCTTTCGGCTTCCCGGTGCCGGAAGTCTCAAGTTTTTCTCCAAAATCGTCAGTTTTTGGTGCGGAAAGTCTCAAGTTTTTCCTCGAAAATCTTTAGTTTTTTTAATGGCACAAGTCGAAATCTTCAATTGCATGGTCTTCTAATGTTGGCGAGCCTGGTAAAACTCTGCTTTTTCATTAAAGTTCTTAACAATTCTAACATGCATGGTTATATGCGAGTGTTCTAACTGTCGCGGGCAGAAAACACTTATATGACTTGCTCAAAAACTTTTGCCTTCCTGTCTTACCTGATAGAGTGGCAAACTAGCATATCCGGGAGTGTATCGAACTGTCGCGGGTCGCATAATAAAGACGCGTTAAATTCTCAGGAATTCTTTATGTCTATGTATGCCCACTTGAATGTGCTCTATAAATCAACGTTCTCTGCTGTCAAAATATGTCACCGGTGCTTTGGATATTTAAGATGTGTTTTGTTTTACCTATCCAAATATACAAAACGATGCGTTGTCAATAAGAGAGGAATTATTATTATAAAACATATTATTGCTAAGTAAAAGAAACTTGCCAATCGTGCGCAAGGAAAAGTGGAAGCGGTTTTACTTATATAATCTATCCATAGCTTATGAAATATGATCATAAACGAAATGTGTTTACAACTTTAAGTGGATGTACGGAGTTTTCAACGACAATGTCCTCAAACCTTGCAGCCTCTAATTATAGAATTTACATACTGGTTACATTGTGTATATCGTAAGTATAACTTACACTTTACGTCTGTTGGAAATTTGCGTTTCCCTTATAACTACCAGTAATTCAATTTCTAATGCATGCAAATTTTTACATTTGGCAATGCTTTTCATGATCGATGTTTTAATTCTGGGTGTCATGTTAACAACATATCTAGAGTTACCATAACTTAGTAAAAGCACTATTAATATTGCGCATTTAATGAATACGACAAGTTTTTTTAAATAAACATGTTTCAACATCTCATGATGCCATTTTAGTATATAGTTGTACACGAGTAATTCCTTGAATTGTTGACTGTTGTTAAGCGCACAACTATATGCACGATTATAGCAATAAAGTACTTTGAAGTTTAATCCAACACATGTATATTTGGATAGATAAAACAAACACAAATCTTAAATATCCAAAGTACCGTTGACATATTTTAATGTTGACAGCAGAGAACGTTGATTCATAGAGCACATTCAAGTGGGCATACATAGACATAAAGAATTCCTGAGAATTTAACATCGACTTCTTTCAAACTTTTCCATGCAAAAGAGTGTTTTTATTCCGCGACTTTACCCGCGACACGCGTCTTTTTATCCGCGACCCGCGACAGTTCGATACACTCTCGGACGTGCTAGTTTGCCACTCTATCAGGTAAGAAAGGAAGGCAAAAGTTTTTGAACAAGTCATACTTCTGATGTAGTGTTATAGTCCGTTTCATAAACACCGGAATATTCATTCTCAATTGTACCGTGATTTGAGTGTATTTCAAAACCATTGGCAGTACGTTTTTAAATCCCATCTAAGCTACATTTTTCTCAAGCTGTATCCTCTATGTTGAAGTAAAGTGACTACTTGTTACGAACCGTTCACAAGATCCGATTTGTTGGATCGTATAAAAACGGATCATGTGAACACATATAAAATGAGCCTCCGACAGTCGGACAGTCAGTCAGAAAAATTGGATGGAAATAGAACTTGGTCTTTTTTCATCCGATAAGATCAGAGGAAGCCAACCAGCCCCAGACTTTGCACTCTCCATACTTCCAAATTTGATTAGGCGTAAAAAATTACATAAAAAAGACTTGCAAACAAGAACAAAAATACGCAAAATATATCGATAAATGTACTGGAAAACATAAATCTCTGCCACCACGACTGGAAATATCTAAACGAATATAAATATCAACATAATTGTCGGACCGTCTGAACAAGAAACCGAAAGTCGAAACCGAAACAAACAGATCCGACAATCGGATCCTGTGAACGGGCCTTTGGTGTTTTATATATGAACGAGTCTCCCGATTGGTTCCATCTGACAATGACAATGAACATTACCTATTCGCTTTTTAGATACAAAACTTCAATACCATATTGTACTTTATTGTACTCCGAACTAATCGTAAGCCCGATTTCATAAGTTAATACACCATTTAGGCGTTTTGTGTTATTTTGTGAGAATTTTAAAATCATACAAGACTTACTTGAATTGCATAATAGAATGCCTGTTCGATAAAATTTTCTCTATAATTTCCTTAGCGTCTTCAAAACTTTGTGGTGTAACACGGCTTCCGTAAGAGACGATGTGGTAAGGAATTGAACAGATTGCTTGCCAACAAAAATGGTTTGGACCCATCATCCAATCTGCATTATAAAAGTTTTCGTTGTAAGGAGCACCAAAAATCGTTTTCAGAAAGTGCTTTACCTGAAAGGAGTGTCATAAAATGGCTTGTTTTATACAAAAGCTAAACCTTGCTGTCAAGATTGTGAGGTAAGTATTTATTTTGCCCAACAAAAGAGCATGGCAAAAGAGTACGCATGTTATCTACAATACATGGTTGCCTCGAGATCTTATGTTATCACAGGGATTTTTACTGACGTATTTCCCTCAATCTTAGGGATGAGGTTTAGTTCTAAATATTCCTCATCAATATTAAAACAATACGCCTTGTTTTTACATCTTATTTTATATTTTGGTCATGTAGAAATTACTTTAGCTTGCATCTTAACTTTTCGACGGCTGAATAATTCTGCTAAATGAAAATGGTTAATTGCACAATGTCTTCCGCAAGTCCTTTGAAACCACGACACTTTGTGGGCAATTTTACCAAATCGAATATCGTTTTGCTCGACTGTTGTTACATCGTTAATTTTTCAGAATCAGAGACAAGGTAAATCTTTTGACCTATAGTTCAAATCGACAAACTTACGTTATTACAAGCCTTAGTGCCTTACAATTAATGTCGTTGAGTGGTAACAGAAATCGTCCTTCCTTAGGGTCAGAAAATTTCTTGTCACTTACTTGGGAGAACCAATGATGAACCATCAATAACTTCAACAATAATGAATATTTGCAAAGCAAATTTAAAACAGATTCACTGAAGCAGTTCAAAAATAAAATTCACAATTCAAAAGCTACATGAATTTCTTTATTTCATCACTAACCATAAACAATGTACGCTACAAACAACATCATTATGATTGTCAATATTTGAATGAACGAGCTCAAAATTCGATAAAATTATTATCAAACGGAAGAGTCTAATGCATTGATTATTCCCTCTGCAACCATGTTATTACACAGTAAACCCATGATTTCAGTGTATTAAATATTCGTTTAAGCCTCGAGAGGTTTAGAAAAAGCCCTCGAACTTTTACTAAGCCTCCCTCGGTTTGCAGGACAAAGAATTAATCACTAATACCCTGACAGCATGCGTTTACTTATAATGAAATCGTTTTTGTATAAGATATTATGGACAGAGGCGTAATCTCAAAAAGGGATGGGATTGGACTTTTTCAACCTCAACACCACAATTTACACTCTTGGTTTTAAAGCCAAGGCTACAATGAACTACTGTATATTGTGATAATTAAATGCGATTATTCAGGAGTTGGGGCGAGGGGAAATAATACCTGCTCCAAAGCTTTAACTTCGCGAGGGGTCATTTTATTTTCATCGATGTTTTTTGCGTTGATTTCATCTAAAAGTTTTAATACAGCATCCGTTTTTTCCTTAAGATATTCTGGAGTTGCGTTGTAAGGAAGATGTCTGTAGAAGTAAACCACAAAATATAAATATGACGCTTGAACTGAACGCACAATATCTGTTACATATGGATAAAGGGGTGTAACATTTGAGTACAGAGTTTAAGCACATGGATATATGGGTGTAACATCTGGATAAAGAGGTGTAAAATCTGGGTAGAGAGGTATAACATCTAGGTAGAGAGGTTAGATATCTGGATAGAGGTATGTGGCACATGGGTATAGGGGTGTAACATCTAGAGAGAGGGATAGAGAGGTGTAACATATGGATGTAACATCAGATGGACAGGGAGAGGTAACATTTGGGTGGAACATGAGAGATAAAGATATCTGGGAGGGGAAGTGTGGAAGTAGGAGTGACAGATGGATGTGTAACATCTGAGTGAAACAACTGGGTAAGTAACAAGTGCGTGACCATTGTCAACTTTCTTGACAAAGTTTATAGCGATACAATATAAAAAATTTATGACAGTTTGTTATACATGCATTGTCAACACAGCATCTAAAGACAAACACCATGCCATTAAAGTATAGCACATGAGATATATATTGATGGCAGCCCTATCCGAAGGAGTTAAAGGCCAAAAGAGATTTTCGATAAATTTGAATTGTAAACAAGACAAATCTTTTGTTTAATTCAACTGGCAAGATGGCGGCCGTATCGTAACAAGCAACTAAACTATATGTTGTTATCTGTTGTTGAATTTCGATGGTTCAAGGAGAAGTTGGGAATTAGGAGATGTTGGGAAAAACAAATTAACAACAAAGCCAATTCTGGCTTACAACCAGTGACTAACGAGTAACAGCATGAACGAAACAAACCTGCGTTTCAGTTCGTCGGTTCGTATCTGAGGTTCCCAAGTAAGCGTGTGTGGATTATACTTGAAATATGTATCTTGAACCCTTTGTAAGAAATTTTGTAATTTGATGCGTTGAGCTTCATCAGAATAAACGTATATGCTCTTAGTTGAATCTAAAGAAAAAACACTTGAAGGTAAAAATGCCAAATATTTCGGTGGGAATACACAATACCATGATGTTTATTAGGAGTATACAGGATAATACAGTAAGATACATTTGTTATTAACACGCTACCATGTTTTATATTATAGGTGTATTGCGCTGTAGGATACATTTAGCGTTAAGCTTGTTTTCCACTAGCCACGTATCGTAACGTATCGTAGCAAAACGTAACATGGCGCATGCGTGCTTATAAATTTGATGGTCAATATGCACAAGCACGCATGCGCCATGTTACGTTTTGCTACGATACGTTACGATACGTGGCTAGTGGAAAACAGGCTTTAGCGTCAATCCGAAATAACTTGGGGGGGGACCATATTCATATATTCTGCTATGCCTAGGTAAAACTTTAGAATCCAAATGAATAGGTAACGAAAGTTTTATTATCATTTGCCGTCAACAAAGTGTATTGGCAAATTTGATTAATATCTGCAGTTGTCAGCACCTCATTAAAACGACTTTTTTGTTGACGTTAAATAAAACGGCGAGGCGAAATGCGATTTCTTATCGCAGATAAATGGTCAAATTTAAGCAATACAACGCGAAATTACATTGTTGCTTTGCTTTTACACTGTATTTTTCAAATGGTTTGCTACATTTAAACAATTTCATTGGGATGGAACTCGAAGTCAAAAACCTCAAAACAAATTTTGTCAGGTTTAAAACGTTTAACGGGTTGCTTTGTGAGAAACATTTGCCTTAACTTACGTATACTTAACACACATAGTTAAAACAAACAAATATTATCTAAGACTGAAAGCTCTAAAGAAATGCTTAGAAACAGTTAAACAAACATTTCCACAACAGCCACCGATGTACGCGAATCTTTCACCTCCCTATATTTAGCATTTCTAATCGCCAAAAACCATATTTTATTAGAGTCATATGAATGAAATATCAGGTCTGAAAGACTGTGCGAACTTGTGATTTGTGAAAAGTGTTTCTCCATTGGGTTTTAACACTCATGCTAATTACGATTCTGCTAAATATTTGTAAACTATTCAACTACGTACACGGACACGGTACAATTCACTTTAAATACTAGAAGAACAATTGCCACTAGATAGCATTGTTGAAAAATAACTAGAGTGTTTAAATAACAAGCCCTTGATAACCGAGCTCGAGGTCTTTACGGAGAAATATCGGACCAAAGTTTTTTTTGTACAGAAAGCGAGGTTATTAAAGAGTCTATTATATGGCATTATTTGATCTGAAACGAAGCTTGCTTTTATTCTCGTCCTTGCTGTTTTTGACCGGTTGGCTTTCACTTTTCTAGTTTTCGTCCATAAAAAATAAATCTTTTCAATTTGTATTGTCTGGATAGTTGAACTGTTTTCCAAGTGCTTTTCCTTCGAATCACATTCGTAAATGGTTTTTGTTTCGTTTTTCATGCGTTTTGCTGTTTGCTTTGCGATGTTTGTTTACATTTGACTGTAAAATTACGCGTTTTGGACCGTGGTCGATTACAGAAAAATAATGGACAAGCAAAAACGTTTCTGAGCCAATCAAAGCGTGCCATTCTACCGGATGGGACGCTTGCTATATAATAATACAGATTAATGAATTGATAACCTATCTATTCGTAAAATATTTTCTGCTAAGTGCATATATTGCAAATCTTTGTCTGTATGGCACAAAAGTTTTCTTCTCCTGGTGAATTAAACACATCTTTAACGGTTCTAAACGCAAAACATGCAGAGTTATAATGCAGGAATTATAGAAAGTGATTAGTCATCGAAATTCTAACAATTGGCAAATATCCTAGGATTCTTATTTAATACATCCTGTAGATATGAGTATGTTAGTTTAAGCATGAAGGATCGTCATAATAAAATAAACTATTTTTTATTTGGTCCTAATTTGCAATCCGCTTTCGAGGTCTTTGTTTATAATAACAACAATTAATAATGAACAAAAACTCAAAATTGAACTACATGAAATCATCAAACCTTTCAGAAATTTCAATATTTAACGTCAAGCTCTTTCATTAAGTCCGTTGTCGGGCAGTGCACCATAAAACCTGGTTTCCACTATTAACACGACAAACGCGACATGGATTAATTTTAATCGCGATAATCCCATATGAGAATGTGGTAATAATCGCAATAAACGACGACTAACAATCGCGACAAACGCGATAAAATATCAAAAATTTTTGATATTTATTCGCATTAATCGCCAAAATGACGTCATCTTAAATGAAAATTTAGGAATTTAAGATGGCGAAGCCAAAACGTTGTTTTCTTTTCTTCGATGCCTTTTAACGGTGTCTTTGTCGCCTCCATAAAACATAAGCTACTGTAATTACTACCAGATCGTATTTTTTTACTGACGCCATTTCACAAATAATCGCCATCCGACATAATGTAAACAACACGTTTAATCGCACAACCATTGCGAATAAAAGTTATCGCTATCGCTTTTATCGTGATAAACCAATAGTAGAAACCAGGCTTAATGGTCGAGATTTGCAACACTTTATAATTGTTTACAAATAGCACAATGAGGCAAACATTAGCTAGAACGTTGAGACAGTTAAAATATTTCAAATGTAATTTAAAGAAACCTTTAATCCTTAAAGCATCCAAAGCATGTATTATTGATGTGAAATTAGTAAACTTCTGTTGTCGAAGGCTCTTATTTTAAAGTGATGACTATCTTTGTGATGACACTCAGCTAATTAGTTAAAAATATTATATTTCGAGTTTGTTTGTGAAATTGTCGTGCGTGAAATAAGTTGCATGTAAACAACACAAGAAAGGCAATTCTACATTTGATTTCAAAAGGCTTTTACAGCTTAATCCAAACCATACAGTTCCTTAAAATTGGTATAAATCTTTAATGAACTGTTTCGACGGTTTAACATTTTGATTTCCTAATTCAATTAAGACGCTCAAACCACACATTTTTTTAGTGGAACTAATTTAAAAAATTCAATTGGGAATTTGCTTTCATGAAGAAGTAACACATAAAATAATCGCGGAAGGGTTGACATTTCAGTTAGTTAAAAAATTCCCAAGTTTTTTTTATTTCTTTCCTTTTTACCTAAAAACTAAACGTTTCTCCTGAAGATTATACTTCTACGCTATAGTTTCAAAAACGATAGCGTAAGACCACAAGTAATGTGTTCCTCTCTCGCGCATACAAAATCAACAGGATGTATTTTTTTCTAATTAGTGTAGTAGTGGCGTTCATGCATTTAGACTCTCACGCTTTATCCCATCTCATCAAACATAACCACATACAATGTTTCTCATGCTGACATCCTATCCTTAAAAATAAACTTCTTCATTCATCTATGGTCAAGCCTGACAATTTCATGGATATTATCTAAAATACGTGCAATTAACGCGACTATGCTATTTCCGCTAGTCGATTTGTTTATAATGAAAATTGCAACAAAGAACGACTTATGCTTAGAAAGTAAATCTGCCTCGGCGTTGAGTTGTCTTGCCATTTTTCTATTACATCTACTAATTACAACATCCACATTGTCACTATAGATTGAATTGTATAATCGCTTTAGATTTCACAACAATTAATGCAACTTAAGAATTAAGCGCCCCCATAAAGAGTTGACAAACCACACAGTACTGGAAGATTATTTGTTTCAATAGAAGCAATAATCGTTTCCTCACCCATTGCCGCAAGCAAACGCACAAACAATTGATGAATCCATTCATCGACATCAATCTAAAATCGTTGTTACCAATCATAACAATCGCCTATTTATATCAATTGAACCATTCAGAAATAAAGCGGCGCTAAAACAAATTTCCCCACTTGCTAGAATCGTCGCCCACAACTCATGGTGGCCTCAAGCAGGTATTTTCATGACAATGCAAACCTTCAAACAACTAATAAACTATACGATTGAGAAAAGTAAGCAACGAACAAAGATAACATTGTATATGCACCAATAATTACAAACCGACCTTCATTTTCTGAATTTGAAACATCCTTCGCAGATTTTGTCACCAATAAAGCCATGAGCACTATGCAGATTATAAACAAGATAACAGCAACAGAAACAGAAATAAGGAGTCGCAGATTTTTCTTTAAACTCCGAAAAGCGAAAGTTTTTTCTTTTAAATCTCCAGTCAGTTTCGTCTCAGACAAGCCACGAGCGTGCTTCGATCCTTTCATTTCAAATTCCAACTCGGTAGCGTCGTTTTCTGCAGCCATTGCTTTGTTAGTTGTTCCTATCGCGATAAGAGGGAGTTTATTACTTCATTAACAATTCATCCAAATGACCTTTTCAACTTTATTCGAGGCTTAGAGGGCTGGCCTGTAATTTGATAACGTAAAATCCAAAATGTTTCTAAATCTAAGGAAGTGTTTTAAACGAAGAAGCCACACGAATTATATTTGTTTAGCCATAAAAGCACTCAACTGAGACAAAAAGACGTAATGTATACAATTTAAAGGAAAACTTACGCAGCAAATTCAAACGCGCCACTTTTTCCGACAAAACACAACGTGCAACTATTTTGATTATGTGAAAGTAATCCAAAATGAAACTGGCGTCAAATAGACGTTGCAATTTCCTTTCGATAAATTGAAATACAACATCGAAAGAATATTTGAGTCATTAAAGAATTTGCTATAAATGCTACATAAATGAAAACTTGGCGAATGGCGGGAAACATGATTCTTAACGAAATTTGTCATTTAACCACATTAAATAGCAGCGGATTTGAGTTTTGCAAAAAGTAATCGAAGGTCTAATGGCTTTTCTTAGTTAAAAAGCATTTGGTATTTTATAAGCTTGTACTATTAATGTTGCATTTTATTTAGCAACTCACCGCGAGCAAGAAAACTTCCTTATGTAAACAAACTTTCTACAATTTACCTTCTTCCTTTTAAGATGAACGAGCAAATACGAAAAAGTCAATCAGACAATAACGATGAACAGTAACTACTTTAATAACTCCTCTAATCTACTCTAATCGGACTAAGGAGTTATTAAATAATAGAATTATTTAATAACTCCTTAGTACGATTATTTCTATAGCGTAGTAGCTAAGTACGTCATGGTTTTTTGAACCAATCATAACCGCCTACCATATATATGGGCACTGAACCAGATGAAGTTGACTTGATAGCGTTATCGTCATATCATTAGCCAAGCAGGTTGCATCTGGGTCGCATGATCTGAGCATAATAAAGTAATGTCAAGTCTAGGTATCAAAAGGAAGAGACATTCCGAATTTTGAATAGCATCACAAAGCCAATTTTAAAGCAACGTATTTCTTCTAAAATTTCTCTTGCTAAAGAGGAATTTTAGAAGCAAATTTTATACATCAAATAAATGTAAATCGAAACCACGACAGTTGTTCACAAATGACGAATGTTAACTGGCCGAAGAGGGATGTTAGCTAAAAGTGATGATGTCATCCAAGAAATGTGTTGATGTCATCCAAGGGATTTTTCTCTGCATGCATCTCTCTCCTATGTTAATTGCTCTCCTATGTTAAAACGTTATCAATGATAAAATATTAATGACCAACAAAGTTTTGACTAGAGCCATAGAAATAGTCCAAGAATTGTCTTTTAACTTCTCTTTATTTTACTTCCTAACTTCCTTATCATATATCCATTTGACACCGCCTCTTTTAGTAGTAATTTAACACTCAATTGTAATAAATATATCTTGTCTTAACATCCTATTTATTAATTGTCTGAAGATGTCTTGAGTAAAGACGAAACGTCACAATAAATTCAATTTTACAATTTTTTGGTCTATTTCTATGGCTCTAATGAAAACTTATGTTGGGCATTGATTTTTATTACACGAATTCGATTTCCGCTGGGCAAGTCTCTCGCTACAATGATAAAAGAGTTCTTTCTATATTAATACTCCTCGGCATTTTCGAAGCATTCCTTTTGAAATAGTGTATCCTGTAGAAACTAGAATCAACGATGAATGCTCTTGACAAACAAGTAAAGATTTTAATGCCAAATTTGCTATCAAAACTAGGGAGCACGCTACTGAAAACTATAATTTGAGAAATAAATATTTATGTCTAAATATTCTGAAGTAAATATTGTCCATCTATGGGCAAACTTACCTATAAACGTATGCCTTATGCCGTGTAATAAATATGAATACTTTACGTATACCACAACAGTTAAAAAAAACTCCTCGAAAAAACTATTGGGGAAACGAAAAAACAACTTTTTCACAAACCTTGGCAAATGGAAGAAAAACAACCTCTACTCACGTGATTATAGATCTCTTAAAAATTGTCAATTCTTGTCATATATATATATCAAATGCAATGAATTTCGATGGAGCTCTCAATGACCCTAACCCGTGTTATCACTCTGACAACAAAGAATATTGATTATGCATTTGCGCGTTTGTGTTTGTGTGACGATAACAGAATGTAAAAGGCGAAAGACGAAGGGAATGGTAAGAAATTATGACTAAGAGTACAAAGCTAGTCACTATGCGGAGGTAGAAGGTGATAGAATATAAATGCATAACGTACATGAATGGTAAAAATACTAAATATAATGAGTTCTAGGTGGTTGGGGCGATTCATAATCATCGACGACCTGGGGCGAGTTACTTTTCTTTGGTGGTTTTAGGATAACATCACATGTCTTGCCAGTCAGCTTCCCAAGCTTACACTGCACAAATTTTTTAACATGTTTGTTAAGATATGCCTCAGGCGCAGAACCTTGAGACAAAACCTGATAATGAAACTCTTGAATCTTGAATGTATCATTCAGTTGTTTCTTTGCATAGTTTCTAAGCTCAACGAGTTTCTGCTGACCCAACATGTACGCTGTAGCTTGTCCGGGAGAACCCTGGTACCGAGTTATCTCCTTTCGAGCAAGATCTGTCTCGTCCCAGGCATAGTGCGCGAAGTACCATAAGGCTTTGCTTCTGGGAAGTCCAAATAATAAAACTATTATTCATAGTTAAACGTTTGTGGTGGATAAAAATGAGTCTATGACTTAAAAGTATGCAATTGTAAAGCATGTATTACAATTCAAAATAATAGGCTAAACATCCATGTATCGTATTTTCTCCATTTGTCCCCCTGAAGGTTTTATTTCACTGGAATCGTTTCTATTATTGTCTTGGTACGCTACACTGGGGCCTAAATAGATTTTCACGCCAAAGTGCAAATGCGATTCTGGTTTCAATATTAATTTCTAATCATTAAAATACCTAATTCAGTAAGTACAAAAGTGCATTTTAAAATGAAAACCTAAACACATTTGATTTGTTTGAAATTTTGATACAAAGGAAGTGATTATTTTGATCTTTACATGTAACTTTCAGACAAAAATACAAACGCCTAAATCAATGAATAGCATTCCTATTTTGTTACAATTTCACAGCGAGATTGATTTCCCGTTGAGTTTTAATTTACTGAGAGTGGGAGATAAAAAGATGGTCGGAGTTTTTTACGGCCTTTCGTGTGGGAAATTATTATGATGTAAAAAAAGGCTGGAGATGAATAGAGGAATATAGATACGTTAGTCAAAGTGAACACATTCTTTCCTAATCCAATTTCAGTCTCTCCAACTTCTCTCTATTAGTCTAACTTGATTTTCTAGTATACTCGGGATTTTGCAATTTTTTTCACTTTATAGCAAGTGCACGTGCAGAAAACATCAATGCCATGTAATACATGAAGAGAGTCCATAACCGCTACGTCACATACCTATTCATTATAAAAGGCATGGGGAGAGCATAACTGCCTCGTCACATACCTAATCATTATCTAAAGCATAGGAAGAGTATAACTGCTACGTCACATACCTAATCATTATCTAAAGCATGGGAAGAGTATAACTGCTACGTCACATACCTATTCATCATCAAAGGCATGGGGGAGTATAACTGCCACGTCATATACCTATTCATTATCTAAGGCATGGGAGAGTATAACTGCTACGTCACATACCTATTCATTCCACGATAATGTAATCCAGTATCAACAATCAAACGTAGAGCTCTCCATACCTTTAAATGAAAATAATAATTGATAAAATTGTCATATTAAATTGTTTAATGTACACCCAACAAAAATTGATGGGAATTATTTCTAGACAAAAAACACAAACCTACACACATATGCTAGTTGATTTAAACATTTAGGAAGCACGGTTCGAATGGGATTTTTTGATTTTCAGACTATTTCTTACAAAATAACTAATGATATCCAAGGATACTGCAATGTTTTCAACAGCTTGTATATTCAGGCAACCTTATATATATTTTGCTTGCAGTTTCCATTGGTATATACCACTTCCACGATATATCTCTCTCGTAAATGGCTTCATGTATCATGAGCAAACCATGGCCTTCATGACAAATAAAGATCATTCTACTTTCCTACACAATTGCAATGCTATTCATTATGAAAAGCGCTACAAATATCATGAAGTAGATCATCATTCTCATACATCAATTTATTTGTGTAGCTTAATGTGATTAGTTTCTTAGTAGTTTAATGTAATCAGTTTAGTAGTAGTTTAATGTAATCAGTTTAGTAATAGTTTAATGTAATCAGTTTGGTAGGACCTTTGTCATACTAATCGCACGACACATAACGATAGTGTGGAACGTTGCCTGGCAACATATAGCTTGTTTTAACGAGTACAACTGTGACTCACCCAGAATCTATTATTTTGTTTTGTACCTGCCATTTTAGCATGCCAAACTTTTGCATCGGCTCTTCTTCGTAGGTGTCGGTGTCCTCGGCAATGACGGGGTTTTCCGAATACAAACCCCAGCCTTCGGTAAAGAATGTGTAATAGGTTCTATCGTCCAACCATTTCGGCAGACCACCGTAAGGGTCTTTGAAATATTCTATATGACCTTAAAATAAAAGTCTCCTTTCTTGAGCTCAGAGCAAAAATAACTATTTAACTTGACGTTTTCTTTTGTTTATTCATCACTACCTACATCAACACACGTTATATTATTTCTTGTAAAGATTGTTGTCGTTCTCTGTTGTTCATTTATTACTACCTACACTGACACACGTTATCTTATTTCTTATCTATTTAAAATACTGTAGAGACTGTTCTAGCTTTCTGTTAATCATTCATCACTTGCTACGTTCACACACGTTATCTTGATTGTTATACATTTTAGACGATGCAAAAACTATTCCCGTTCTCTGTTGTTGATTAACACCTATACTCAGACTAACATGCATACGCTACTTTCTGGCCACACAAGAAACTAAACTAGATTAATACATGGAAAACCCACTTTGTATTTGAGTGTGGTGTCCAGGCCACGACTCGTGCGCTGTTACGGACCACTCCGAAAACCGAGGACCATGATTTTCTAGAAAGAAAGGTAGACCAAACTTTGCAGGAGTTGTACACGACTTAGCAGTGCGTCGGAAGAACTGCGCTCCTGCCGAAGGATTAAAACTAGGCTCCATTTCAATAGGGCAGTTCGGAACTGTTATCCATTCACCAGTATGATAAAACAAATTGATAATTTTTGGTGCTAGCATGCTCATGACCTTTCGACAGGACGCTATCCAAGCCTTCAATGACTTGTAGCGTTCGGGACAAAACTTTCGAGCACTTTCGATGTCTGTGCAGCGTTGGTGGGCGGTAGCATTTGATTCAATCTCGGAAAAAGGCTTCTTGTTGTAATATGTCGTTTGATTTGCCAGTATCTTACGAAAAGCTGTTATGGCGGCGGTTTCATTTGACAGTCCCGTGACATTTTTAGCGATTTCTACGACCTATAACAAACAATTTTGTAGGGAGCCAAAGCATAATTTGACAAGGATTTTACGAAAACAGACAGGAAAGAACTGATATGATAATAAAGACATTTTTTAATTTATTTGTCCTTCAGATTCGTTCAAATAGGACTTGATGAAACATTCCTATGTAGGAGAGTTTAATATAATTTAAAAATGAGTGCATAACAAAGATTTCTTTACGTTTAAGAGATAAAACCTTTCTTGAGATATTCCTTTATTAAATCACAGGAAAAAACTTTACCTGAGGATAGAGGACATTCAATCGTTCATGTCCGATTTCGTTTACTCTTTCAGGAGTAATGTCACTCGTAGTAAAAAAAGCCAAAATGTCTTTGTACGATTTCTTTCCATCAATAATCGTGTTTGTGATAGGAAATCTCCTGGTAGTGCGATTATCTGTTCTCTTTCCATCGACATATATATACTTCACTGGAAGATTGGCAAGACCACTGGCATGATTTAATGGAAGGCAATGTCGTAGATGTACATTTTCCATGTATTTAACAAGATCGACTACAGGCTTGCCAATTCCAAAAACAATGTTTATTTTAGAAAGTTTAAATTTCTGAATTGCTTTATAAAATGTCTTTATGAAGAGTGACTCAATTTTGATACTTGAGTTCTTGTCTTGGTATTTTCCTAAAAAGTGATCTTATATTGAATCTTCAAATACTCCAATCCAGTGCCTTTATCACAAGTGATCTTATGTTGAAACTTGAGTTCTTATACACCATATACTCCAGTCTAGAGTCTTCCTCAGGAGTGCATGATCTGATGCTGAAACTTGAGTCCTTATGAACTCCAATCTAGTGTCTTCATCAGGAGTGAAACTTGAGTCCTTATGAGCTCCAGTCTAGTGTCTTCATCAGGAGTGATCTGATGTTGAAACTTGAGTCCTTATGAACTCCAGTCTAGTGTCTTCATCAGGAATGATCTGATGTTGAAACTTGAGTCCTTATGAACTCCAGTCTAGTGTCTTCATCAGGAGTGATCTGATGTTGAAACTTGTGTTCTTATATACTCCAGTCTAGTGTCTTCATCAGGAGTGATCTGATGTTGAAACTTGTGTTCTTATATACTCCAGTCTAGTGTCTTCATCAGGAGTGATCTGATGTTGAAAATTTTGTGCTTATATATTCCAGTCTAGTGTATTTACCAAGAGTGATCTGAAGTTTGGAAGCTCAGTCCTTATGTATTCCAGTCAAGTGTCTTCAACAAGAGTGATCTGATGTTAAAACTTGAGTCCTGATATACCATATACTCTAGTCTAGTAACTTCACTAAAAGGGCCATGATCTTAAAACTTTCCTAGGTCTATCGACTAACAAGGCTTTGAAGTTTTTTTTTGACTCTGCTCATTACCTTCAATCAAACTTTCTTTAACTGACTGGGTAAAATTTTTCTTGTATGTTACCATCCATTTCTCTCGATCTTTCGTCGACAAATTCTTGATGAACTTTTCTTTAGTGTACACATCTACAAACCACTCGTTCACCACTTCACTAGCGTTATTTTTACTTGAAATTTTCTTGAAAATCTGTTTAAACGCGTTGATGCCGGCGATACAGTTGAATTTGGAGCGAACCATTCCAGTTCGAACGCCTAGCTGCATGTTTGATCTTAAAATACAAATTGTATACTTTCCTGTGAATGTTATTTTTAAATTAAAAAGGTTAACGTGCAGCAAGCCAGATTATTTAATTCTGTTAAATCATTCTGTATTTTAAAAAAATGAATGATGACAATATCCTGTACTTTACATAGCAGGACCATCCCAAAACTAATCAGAGGGATTAGAACATGGAAATATCAGAACATAGAGCTAATCCCAAGGACTAGAACGTTAAGGCTGATTTCAATTCAGGGCAAATTGTCGCGCAATCGACTTTTTCCGATCACTTTCTTTTGAATTGTGTGTAGCAGTATGAAACTGCTCCGGTCGAGAGTATATAACAGAATTATCCCAGGAATGAGAACAACAAATACCTAATCCCAGTGATCAGAACATTATAGAACTAGTCCCAGTGATCAGAACATTATAGAACTAATCCTAGTGATTAGAACATTATAGAACTAATCCCAGTGATCAGAACATTATAGAGCTAATCCTAGTGATCAGAACATTATAGAACTAATCCCAGTGATCAGAACATTATAGAACTAATCCCAATGATCAGAACAATATAGAACTAATCCCAGTGATCAGAACATTATAGAACTAATCCCAGTGATCAGAACATTATAGAACTAATCCCAGTGATCAGAACATTATAGAACTAATCCTAGTGATCAGAACATTATAGAACTAATCCCTGTGATCAGAACATTATAGAACTAATCCCAGTGATCAGAGCTTTCTAAAGATATGAATGGTGAAAATGTAGTCAAATTTAAATAATAGGGAAAAAATATTAGGCTGACAACGCCACCGAGAAAATCAAACCCTGACAACTGTAACCTGTTAACTCAAGCCAATTCCTTCAAGAGCAAAAGTTGTGATGAAACTTGGTTTGAAAGGCAAAAACGAAAAATTTTAAGTTTTAATGACCTTGTTTTGAAATGCCACCATGTAATCAGATTGTTTGAAATTTTGATAGCTTGTGCAACACAATCCATATTTTGACTGAGGGTGATTAAATTACTTTTCTAATGGCTGATTGCAAAGTTGTATTGCCGCAAATTCAGAACAGAGGGAATGTCTAATCTCATCTAACCGAATCTGGTAAAAAAACTTGTCTGGTCACACTGCTCACAACACTTACTTGAATTGAAAAATCGAATGCCTGTTCGATAAAATTTTCTCTATAATTTTCTCAGCGTCTTCAAAACTTTGTGGTGTAACACGGCTTCCGTAAGAGGCGATGTGGTAAGGAATTGAACAGATTGCTTGCCAACAAAAATGATTTGGACCCAACATCCAATCTGCATTATAAAAGTTTTCGTCGTAAGGGGCACCAAAAACCGTCTTCAAAAAGTGCTTCACCTGAAAGAAATGTAATTATAAGATTGACGGTTGGCCGTAATGTCAACGTTTCAATAACATATTTGTGTCGCAAAGAACCAACGTTTGGAACTCCGTTCCACAAATCGTGCACAAACCACTGTAAATATCCTATCAAGTGTTAAATACAATTGTCAAAATACAGTCCCATCGTTCGAGTGAAGTCTCGAGAGCAGTGAACCAGCACTTCGTACAGGTTGTGCGAAAGGCTTATAATTTATATTCAACATGGTCACGCACGCACGCCAATTTGTGCAGTAAGGAGTTCAAATGCTATTCAAAGGATAAATTCCCATTTCACCAGAACTAAGACTGCGTTATCAAATAAAAAGGAATTTCGTCAATACATAGAAAGATTTCGATAAATGTATTTTTTCATTTAATGGTAATTCCCCGAAATTTTTTGTTAAACGGTAATTCCCCGTTTTCTGGGTTTTCCCCAATTTTCCATTCCAAGCCTTTCTTCTTTGTTCTTTTTCCTTCGAATTTCATTGAAATCGATAATGGTGAACTTATTTTTGCGCGTCTGTCTAGTTCGAACTTCAGTTCATGCTCATTTGTGATTGGAGACAGCAACGAGGAAGATAAATACATTTTAAACAGGAAGTAAATGAAATGAAATCTCACGAACCACAAAAAATACTAACTTGTGTATTTTGTATGATAGGATTAACTACGACAATACATTTTAACGAATTTTTAGCAACAAATTGATGTTGAATGTCCAAGGAATTAACATGTACAACGCGCAATACCAATTAACAACCGAATGCCATAATTCTAAAAAGTAACTATAATTTGAGCAGCTAATAGATAACGAATGATATTTACCTTCGGTTGAAATATTTAGCTGAGCAGATTCAATCTCATGGAAAGTATTTTGGTCATCTTCAAAAACACAGAATTGCAAACTCGCCACTACGATTACTTGAATGTAATGAATGCAATGAATCAAACCAAGGTCATTTTCAATGACAGAGTATGAATACCATGAGCCAATAGAAAGCAAGAATACCTTAATGATTTGTGAATGACGATCACGTGCCAACATAGAGCTTGATAGAGCGATTGCAGAAAGTCATTTGCAACATTAGCCAAATTCGGAAGCAAAAACCCCGAAACCACTGGCATTTTCACTCTGCTTTAAATAGTTGTACATAAAAAATACCTTAATATATATTTCTTTAACAAATATAAGATGAAATTAGTTTGAAGCATAAAAGAATGATTGGTGTGTAGTCTTGAATCAAGATTAAAATAATAACTGCCAAGTGAAAACTCCTTTTATAAATCAACATTTTCAATATAAATGATTCTAGAAAAGGCTAATAGCCTACTTGATATTTGAAATATATTACGTTTTCTTCAATTTGACAAGATTTGTGAATCATTCTTACATTTCAATGGCCTAACATGATCATAATATAACTAGCCATAGCTCACATATCACTAATATGGTAACAATCGATTGGTTTCTATCAATTGTGAATAAAAGCGCAATAATGTTTGTCTATTCCAACTAAATACTTTAGCAAAATGGCTGAGATTTGAATGAACACGACATATGACTATATGTCACTTTACATACATTGAAACACGTGGCATGACCACTGAACTCTACAACAACTTGAAGGCTAACTCACAATATACATGCCTTGATCGTGGCCAATATATTCATATTGAAAATACATGCCTAGACTTGTATGAAGCCACTTAGAAGCTGATTTGCCGCTTCGCGTGTATCTCGCGTGGACTGTTTTACTTGCGTGACGGATTGTTTTGCAAAACTGCTAACTTGGAAATAGAATGCTAGCCTAAATGTCTTATGTTTTTCAAAACCGTTAGCAAAATTTGGTTATTAATGTGTTAAGATGCATTGTGGACGTACCAAGACATGTTTTATATACGTAACGCTGTATTGTATAAAACATAAAAGTGAGAACTTGCTTCGAAATAGGAATTTCTTATTTGTCATCGAAAGACCAAAAATTTAAGATAAAGCTGATAACAGGTAGTCTGTATCTTTGAATGCTGTGCAAAATACACACAATTCACCTAACATAACATGTTTCATAACAGTTATCTGTAATATCTCTATTTGTTGGTGTAAGTCAATATATACTAAAGAAGATAGATGGCTACATCACAAAACCTAACAAACATAACTTTAATTGCTGAGATTCGAGTTGAAAAAGTAGTAAAAGTTGCAAAATTCAACGCAGTCTTCGTCATTTCAGTTTTTATGCTGAGCGAATTAGAAAGTTCTTTATAGCTATTTTATCAGCCCAAATCCCAAATGTATCTAGACATATTTTGCAATTATTGCATTCAAAAATGATCAGTATTGCTTAGTATAAAATAGTAGAGGTTATTAAAAAATATTGAACAGCTTTCGCTCTTATTCTTGGATTGCAACCAACCTCCACAGAATTATAAAATGAACCCCCCCCCCACCACCACCACCTCCACCATCATCCTACGACGGCCGGTGCCCACAATAGCATTGATAAAGTACTCACTTGCACGAAAAGTAAATGGCCAGCCACGTTTCTTCTTTAGAAAAAAGACTGCTGTGATTTGAAAGACAGAGCCACACGCCTGTCGCCTTTCAAGTAAGGATGCATTAAAGCACTTGGCATATTCCTAAGCCTCTGTAACATATTGCTTTCAGTCGTATCATGATGTGCAACTGGGCGAATCAACATTCCCCTTTATAGAGTCCACTCTCGACTCAGTTAATATGTGACGTTCAACAAATATCATTATGTCATTTTATAAGAAACGAACTGAAGCCATTCTAAACCGTAATGCCAAGCACACGCACGACATTCCGCGATAAAAGCTTATATTTACAAAGCAACGTCCTGTTCCAAATTCCACGGAAATGGTTTGCGTTTGCATGTGTGATGTGGTTTCTCCGCATGCTAACATATCAATGATGACGTCACTAGCTCATTATGGTAATGTGCTCAAAAAAGCTCCTACATGCATGGTAAAAAATTTGTAAACTTTAAAAGAACACCAATGGCGGGCATTTTAAATAAGTTTATATATGCTCAAAAATGGCCGTTTTCACAGTAAAAATGATAGCGCATTTCTACTGTGGATGAAGCAGTCTTCTACAAGTATACAACAAAATTTTTGTGCATTGTAATGATTGTATGATTGTATATATATTACATGACCTTCTAATTATAAAAACAAGATTTAGTTGACTAATTCGAAACAAGAATTTCACATCCAACAAAACCATAAATCGCTTATATGAGATTCATTTTATTTGGTCTCGCAGTCGAAACTGTACTTAGTGGATTTAGATCGTTGCCTGTTCCACCCCAAGACTGATAAATGAATGATTCGCTTCGCATTATGTGCTGTTGTCGTCTACCAAGACCCAGCGAAGTTGTATCAACGCTTCATTATTTGGCGCTTTCATACTTTGCTACTCAGGCAAAGCGAAAGACGTCTGCTGTCAAACGAAAGTTTACTCAACATTAGCAAATGACAAACAAAGAACACCTTAAAATTACGGGAAATAAATGTTTCCAGAATATTTACCGGCAACTGAATACTTTATCACTTGTGAAAAACATCCCGTTGAGTCACCTGATTTTTTCAGGTCCTGAGACGATTGCTTAAATTGTCCAGCAAAGTGCGAAGATCATTTCTTCATTTAATGGGAAAAACACTGTCGCAAAAACAAAAGTGAGTAAATCTGGGGTGTATAGTAAACTGAAGAAGGATGAAATGAAAGACGGAGCTTGAGCATCCGGGGCTTATTTAGTCGATGATAGCAAATTAATATTGTCCTCTAATATAAGGGGTTATAAATAGTGTGATATACTGTTATTCACTAACAAGAAACGTAGAATTTTTTAAAATTTCCGAAACTATTGATTGACAAGGTCACAGGATTGCCTCATCCCCGTTTCGAATTGAAGAAATCCTCAACAACAAAAGTTAAAGAACTCCTCGCAAAAACTACAGAAAAAACGATAAAAATCTGTTAAAAATGTTCGACCTTCTTATACGTACTAAGTTCAAAAGCTATATATCTTTTAAGTATAGGTAAAATTATATAGACGTTCTCACAATAGATAGTTTGATTGTTATTATTAGGCTCTTGATTCACTGAGGGCCCGTCCACACTAACACGGATTCGGTCAAATCCGTAAACATTTTGATACGCTTAGGCCTTCCGACCACATTAGCATGCGGATCGGATTCACCGAGTCAGTATATCAGTTTGGAAATGCTGTCGAAAGTGGATAAAAACGACATATGTTTTGAGCTAGTATGGACGGTTGGATCTGCATAAAAATTGAAACGATATCAACCAAACGCAAAACATAATATAAAATATTGTTCATTGGATATTGTAACTAGAGATTTGACAGTTATTTGTAAACTTACATGTAGCCAAGATTACTCGTAGAGTTTAAGTTACATGCCTTGGGCATACAGCGAAAGTTTTGAGAGAAAAATACTTTTCACATACGTTTTAATAGGAGGTTTTGAATATCTTCATTAATCATAATCTGTCATTAAGGTGTTAAATTACAAGATATGTCATTGATGCGTGTCAACTGTGAAATCTCTAGTTCCAATATCGAAAGAACAAAATAAAAAAAACTCGATTAGAAGACATTACTCGGGATTCTAATTTGTTTTATTTTTTGTTTTTTTTTGAAGTGGTCAGTAAGTTTTGGTCATAATAAATTTGTATATGGTGACTCCAAATAATGTAACACATTATTCTATGTCAACACGAAGAATCAAAAGGTTAACATAATTTGGATTTATCGTTGTTGTGTATATACTACAGTTATTATAAATGACAAAGTTTCTCTCATTTCGGGTTTTACAGATTCCGGCTTTTCCCATTCTGGGTTTTACAAATTCCGGCTTTTCCTATTCCGGCTTTTACAGATTCCAGCTTTTCCCATTCCGGGTTTTACAGATTCCGGTTTTTCTCATTCCGGGTTTTGCAGATTCCGGCTTTTCTCATTCCGGGTGTTACAAATTCCGGCTTTGATGATTCCGGGTTTCAAAGATTCCGGCTTTTCTCATTCCGGGTTTTCCCATTCCTCCATTCCATTCCCCGATTCCCCATTCCTTGTTTTACACACAGCCGACTGTTATGTGGAAATAGCTTTTTCTAGAGCTGCATTCAACGAAATAGCTACAACATACGACTAAGTGAGGCGAAAAGATTTTTGTTGAAAGAGCGAGGAGACACCAGTTTCGTTTCACAAACTTTTGTTCCGAAAAGTCGTCTTTTGCATGAGCAAAGTGTTCATTATGTTTTGCAAGGCATTCATTACATCCTTCAAAGGGTAGTAAAGACCATTGGAAGCGCATAAAAAAAGGCAGTGTGGACGCGGATCAGTTGATGCGTTTTTGATTAAAGGAATCCGTATAATTTTGAATCCGCGTTAGTGTGGACGGGCCCTGGCACGTGAGTGACACACATGCGCAAGTGAATGCAATGATCTTTAGGAAATAAGATCCAAGGAAAATAAAAGTGGGAAGAAATTATGACTGGGGTGTATAAATCTAGTAGGAAAAGAGAAGGTGAAAATCGCATTTTTAAAATGGAGCAAAGTCATAATTTGGGGAGATATGGGGCCAAAATTTGATGTATGATGAACATGAATGGTAAAAATACTAAACATAATGGGTTCTGGGTGGTCGAGGCGGTAAATAGTCATGGACAACCTGTGGCGAGTTATTTTTCTTTGGTGGCTTTAGGATAACATCACATGTCTTTCGAGTCAGCTTCCCAAGCTTACATTTTACAAATTTCTCAATGTGTTTGTTAAGATAGGCCTCAGGCGCAGAACCTTGACACAAAACCTGATAATGAAACTCTTGAATCTTGAATGTATCGTTTAGTTGTTTCTTTGCATAGTTTCTAAGCTCAACGAGTTTCTGTTGACCCAACATGTACGCTGTAGCTTGTCCGGGAAGACCCTGGTACCGACTTATCTCCTTTTGCGCAAGGTCTGTCTCGTCCCAGGCATAGTGGGCGAAGTACCATAAGGCTTTGCTTCTGTAAAAATAAAAATAACAAAAATATTGCTCCATGTTACTAAACTGTGGTGGAAAACATGAGACATAATGTTAAATATCGACTTTTGAATCGATGTAAAGTAGGCAACACAATTATATATAATTGGCTAAACATCTATTTCACATGGTTGAAGTGAAAACGTCTTTTAATGATGTGAAGTATCACAATGAAGAAACGCGTATAGAAACGAACAAAGTTAAAATAGCTTTTGTATTTTGTGATGATTTGATCGTGAGATAAACTTCACGCTGATTTTTTAATTCACTGAAAGTGGACGATAATTTGAGGGTTGCAATGTTTGTCTACATTCCATGAGGGGGGTAATTAGAGGGATGCGTAATTTAGTACTTAGTCAGGGGCGGATCTAGGGTATGTCAAATCAGTCACGCGACTGATGTTTATAGTTGAAAAATTATTTATCAAATTTAATGATTACAATTTTTTTTGATCATTAAATTTTCGTTCTGTAATCGTTTGGAATTCATCGTCAAAATTCCGTTTATTTATAAAACTTATACAAATACCATCATATAAACAGATCAGTATATAAAAACATATCTATAGAATTATATTAACTGACTGACTGATAAGCGGGGTGGCTGACTGGTTCTACCAATAACGGAGTTCAAAAACGCTAATTTAAGCAATTCCAATGGTCAATAGCCAGATCAGTGGACGATATGGAATAATCTCGACCGATAAGAGGGGTGGCCAGACCGATAAGGGAGTCCAATTGCTATCGTGTAATCAGTTCGTTAAAATTTTTGTCTTACTGTGATTGGTTTGATCGATTTCGACAAATAGCCAACTGAACAAACATAGTCAAGCTCACTGTCTGAATTGAATGTTTGATCGTTTCATAGTAATTTTTAAAAGCATGATAGAAACTTAACTACAATCACATGGAATTTATGGGAATCTTTTACAAATTCATATATTGACATGAATGCTGCTGTCCAAGCTGTGAATTTTTTCAAGAGGGGGCAAATTTATGGATGAATTGTAAATGCTTGGCAAAGTCATTGATGTTCAAAGGCAAGCCAACTTTGTTTTGAGTTTTCTCAGCAGAAATTTATTTCCAAAATCGTAAGTAAAGGATAACTGAAGTGTATGCATGAATGTAAAATATCAAAGTCAATTTATGGGAGTATGTGATGCGATTTATGTCAATATGGCGTATGGAAAGCAGATTACATGTTTGTAAATGTAGATTGTCCAGGATGGTATAGTCCCGAGAAGGACTGTTTTTGTTGTTGTTGACTGACGTTTTGACAACCTTAGTGGTAGTCATCTTCCCGAGTCAAATGAGGAGTAAAAGTCAGGTTAGCCGTATTTGTTATCTGGTTCTTACGTCATTGTATGGTGTGTACAGGAAATGTGTATTGTCATTGTGAATTAGTGTGTAGTGAAATATTCTTAGTTGTAATGTGTGATTTAGGTGTGATGTTTTTACTTGTAATGTGTGGGTGTCAATTGTGTATTTTCATTGTGAATTAGTGTGAAGTGTAATGTTTTAAGTTGATCGTTGTTTTGATTGTGAATAAGGCGTTTGTAAGGCGTCGGTAATTGCTGTGATCTGTTCAGGGGGGTTTGTTCCAAGTTGATATACCAACTTTCTAATGTAAGCCGTTGTCTATAGTCAGTACTGTAAGCGATGCATTTTGCCGAGTCCCAGTCAATGTTGTGCTTTGTGATTCGGTGATGTTCGGCAATGTGATTAGTTTTGTCTTGTTTCTTAGAAGCTCATTTGTGTTCAGTAAGTCTTATGTTTAAGTTCCTGCCAGTTTCCCCGATATAGGAGGCGTGGCAGTCGGAGCAGTTTATTTTGTAAACTACACCTTGTCGTTTGTTGGGTTGTTCTTTGTCCTTTATGTTCGTTAGTACTTGTCGTAACGTTGTGATTGGTTTATGTGCGACACGTATGTTGTATGGTCGTAAGATACGCGAGATAGTCTCAGACGTACCTTTGATATAAGGTACCGTTGCTGTTGTCACTGAGTTGTTCGTTTCGTTGGGTTCGTTGGGTTTGTAAGTGTTGCGTTTGATAAAGTCAGAGTTATAGTTGTTTTTGTCAAAAACTCGTTTGAGATAGTTGTTTTCGTTGTGTAGAGCGTCCGGTGAATCACATATGATTTGTGCACGTCTTGTTAATGTTCTGATTGTGGTGGCTTTGTGTAATGTTGGGTTGTAAGATGATTGGTCTAGTAGTCGGTCAGTATGTGTTGGCTTGCGATAAACTGTCGTTCGTAGTTTTTGATTGTCATGTTTTACCAAACAGTCGAGAAAAGGAAGAGTTCCGTTTTCTTCGACATCTTTGGTAAATTGTATGTGGCTGTTCTGTTTGTTGATATGAGTGTGAAAGTCATCAATCTCGTCGGCATGTAGTGCTGTGATTGTGTCATCTACGTAGCGAAACCAAAAAGGTAGTGCATGTTTGTAAGTCGTGAGCACCCGTTCCTCTATAGATTGCATTACAATTTCAGCAACTACAGCAGAAACGGGCAAGCCCATTGCTGTCCCATGTAATGGTTTGTAGTGTGTGCCTTTGTACTGGAAGTAAGTTGATGTGAGGCAGAGCTCCAGTAGCTCCATAATGTCTTCTATCGGTAATGGCAGTACGTCCGTGGTGTTTGTAATGAGGGTTTTTGTACAATTAAGTGCCAGATTAAGTGGAATACTGGTGAACAGCGATTTCACATCAAAAGACACTAGTATATAGTTTTCCGGTATATGTATAGTGCTCAGTTTTTTAAAGGAAGTTTCAGCGAATTGTAGCTTGTGCTTTGATTTGTTTATAAGTGGTTGAAGTATGTCAGTCAAGTACTTTGAAAGTTCGTACGTAGGCGAACCACAGAATGATACAATTGGTCGCATGGGTATTTGTGGTTTGTGAAGTTTTGGTAGTCCGGATCGTCTGGGTGGTCGTGGTACTAGTACTGACTATAGACAACAGCTTACATTAGAAAGTTGGTATATCAACTTGGAACAAACTCCTGAACAGATCACAGCAATTACCTGCACCTTACAAACGACTTATTCACAATACAAACAAACGATCAACTTAAAACATTACTCTTCACACTAATTCACAATGGCAATACACAATTGACACCCAAACATTACAACTAAAAACATCACACCTAAATCATACATTACAACTAAAAATAAAAATATTTCACTACACACTAATTCACAATGACAATACACATTTCCTGTACACACAATACAATGACGTAAGAACCAGATAACAAATACGGCTAACCTGACGTTTACTCCTCATTTGACTCGGAAGATGACTACCACTAAGGTTGTCAAAACGTCAGTCAACAACAACAAAAACAGTCCTTCTCAGGACTATACAAACCTGGACGATCTACATTTACAAACATGTAACGATACTCCCGGGTTCAAACCATTTACTTTGGTATGCAGATTGATGCTTCTAAAATTGTTATTGCCGAAGGACTTTTAGCTATGATTTCTTTAATGTTTGGGGAATCGTGGCCGTTATATGGCAGCGAAGTCCTACATTCCTTTAATTTTATTTCAATGGACAAAAAAAATCTGTAACCGCAAGGTGCCATACTATTATTGCAAACAAATGTTTGGGGCTTTTCAGTTTATGATCATTGATCATTCAATCATTGGACAGTTATACTACATATTGCTTAAGATTTGAGAAAACTAACATTGATTACATGAGAAGCTGTTTACTATAACCTGTGGTTTTGACTGTAATGGTCTTAAACCTAAGTATTTCACATACATGAAATGCCGTCCCATGTCACATATTGTCCCCTTTTCTAATTAAACACCTCAGGTAGAGATGTCAAGGTGTGTTGATCTACGGCTCATACCAGATTGTTTGCCATAAATTCCAAATGGCAATAAATGTATGAAAAGCATTTTTTCTAAAGTAAAAATGTCTTTCTATGTATGCAGATAAACCTTGAAATTTGGCAAAACAGCAAAGTATTTTTCATGATCACTAGGTAATTTTTCTGGTGATCATTATTATTTCTATTCTAAATTGTTTCAGATTTACATTTAAACAAGCTTCGATCATATGAAAAGATATTTATCATTTACCCATTAAGCATGACACATGAACCAATTTTAACATTCATGTAATTATATGATTGAATGCATGTTGGTTACATTCTGTTTGTATTGGCAAATACAAAGCTACTGGTGATTGCTATATAGCTCACGTTGCATATATCTACAGAAGATAATAGTCTAGTGAAATGCCTAATAAATATTTATGGCATTAAACTGTCCTTAATTGCAAATTTTCACTCTGATATTTTTGTTTAATCTTTGGCAGAAAAAAAATTTTGAGTTTTTTCACAAAAGGTGAATTTGCTGGCACTGTATGTGGAGATGGGTAAAGGGTTACAATAAACTTGCATGGTTTGAAGTCTGAGCTTTTCTACATCTATGAACTGTCACTTGTAGTACCAAATTTCTAATTTAACTCATTACATATGAATGTTTTATGCAGTGCGGTGTTTGAAATTATCATATCTTCATTTAATTAACTCACTACATAGATGTTTGAATGGGGGTCTCTAGGGGGGTCTATGCCTGACAACTTGGTAGAAATTTTTAAAGACAATATCGTTTTTGGAATAGCTTTATTGTAAAATAAATTTTATGTTCCTAGACATGTAAATGAGCCATATATTTGGCATGATGATGAGCCTAAATATTTGGCATGATGATGAGCCTAAACAGTCAAGTATTGTTCACTTCAGTTTTTTTGAAAAAAAGTAAGCAAAATGTGTTGTTTTTACGCAAAACGATGCCCACAAAATGCATTTTGTATTGCTCTAAAACGCTGAAAATGGCATTTCCAAGGCTTTGAAATCAAAATTTCCTAGGGGAGAATGCCTCGGACCCCCCAAGGTCCTGAGCGCCTCTGACTTTTTATGACTTATGTTTGAAAAAATCCTAGATCCGCCCCTGAACTTAGTGAAAAAGAGATTTTGTAGTGGTGACAACTTTAAATATCGCCTTAAAAACTAAAAAAAGGGCAATTGCGAGTGTGAATGGACGGAACCAAAGAAAAACCACGAAATCCAAGATAAAACCGAGAAAAAATAGCCAGAGAAAACCAAGGAAAATAAAGAGTTCTGAAAAGAACTGTTTTACAATAAGAGTACTAACACGAAAGTGCTGAAAAGAACTGTTTCAGAAATATAAGACACTTTATTCAATTCGGCAGACAACTCGTCAGGTGTCAACGTCTGCTATCTGTTAAGTGTGAATCAACTTGTATATATATGATTGATTTTGATGATGACTCATCCAGTATGGGAGATGAGTCATCATCGAAATAAAGTCAATTTAAAAATGAACTGCTTGGATCGACAAAGGACCGGATCATTAAGCTTGATAATGACTCCTTCCATTGTTTTGAGCGAAAAAGCAGACTTGAATTTGTGTAATATCTTACAAAATTTAGCATCTGAGTATGCATCAGCACAAGATTTGTTTGAAAGAAGGTGTGTGCCAATTGCCGAGTCAAACTCTATTTCGTGATGTTGTCTGCACTTTCTAACTAGTACAGCGATATTCAAATATGTAAGCTTCTCTATTTCACGGTTTACTTTTTTTGCACTAAAATCCCGTGTTCCTGCGCGCAATTCGAGCAAATTTACAAAGACACCTCAGGAACATAATATAAAGTTTTTGATTAATGTAAGACAGTATAAAGGAAAATAGTGATTAAGTCAGACTGATTGAAAAGAAAATCACATTCTAATGGCAGAGAGATAGGTTTCCATGAGAAATTTTGGTCTGTCCCACAACTTTTTGTGATTTCCGTTCGACTGCTACATCACATACCAATTCATCATCTTAGACATGGGGAGAGCTTGACTGCTACGTCACATACCTATTCATCGTCTTATGCATGGAGAAAGTTTGACTGCTACGTCATATACCTATTCATTATTTAAGTCATGGGGAGAGTTTAACTCATACGTCACATACCTATTCATTCCACGATAATGTAATCCAGTATCAACAATCAAACGTAGAGCTCTCCATATCTTAAAAAAACAGAACGAACTTGAACAAGCGTAATGATTGATGAAATTATTAAATGAAGTCGCTGAACAATTTGAAGACCAAATGAATTATCTAGTTGAAGATTTTTTAGCAGAGACGTCATTGAGGAGATTGGGGTGGAGAGGTGAGAGATACATAACATGATTCTTTCGAACGCAGACAGATTTTGTACAGGGCGGGGATACTGGCTTAAGTCACTAGGAATTTGTACTACTCACACACTTGAAATTTGATTCTGTTTTGATTTTAATGTGGAATCTAACATAAAACGTTATCGTCGTCAAAACTTCAAAATCTGATAAGGTTGTGCACCATTAAATAACTCTCTCTTGCGCAACAGGCAAAAGGCTCTAGGTCAGTGACTTGGTGTAAAAAATTGATAGCTATAAGTAAATACCGAGATTTAAACATCACAAGCTGTAGAGTTGTTTCCTTGCTACAAATATAGTTCAACTATAGTTATAATTATCGCACTAAGCAGAATTAGTCCAGCAAATTTGTTTGTTTGATTGACATAGGACATTTGGACTTTATGAATTCTATTAATATTACTTCCTATTTTTTGTTTTGTACCTGCCATTTTAGCATGCCAAATTTCTGCATTGGTTCTTCTTTGTAGGTGTCGGTGTCCTCGGAAATGACGGGGTTTTCCGAATACAAACCCCAGCCTTCGCTGAAGAATGTGTAATAGGTTCTATCGTCCAACCATTTCGGCAGACCACCATAAGGGTCTTTGAAATATTCTATATGACCTTAAAATAAAAGTCTCCTTTTTTGAGCTCAGTGCAAAAATAACTATTTAACTTGACGTTTTCTTTTGTTTATTCATTACTACCTACAGCAACACATGTTATCTTATTTCTTGTAAAGATTGTTCTCGTTTTCTGTTGTTCATTCATCACCACCTACACTGACACTCGTTATCTTATTTCTCATATATGTGTAAAGACTGTTCTCGTTCTCTGTTAATCATTCATACAAACCCCAGCCTTCGCTGAAGAATGTGTAATAGGTTCTGTCATCAAGCCATTTTGGCAGACTATCATAAGGGTCTTTAAAATATTCTATATGACCTGGAATTCAAAGTTTGCTTTTTTATGCTAAGTACAGTTATAAACTGTTATGTGTACGTAAAGGTAGTGATGAATGAACAATGGAGAACGAGAACAGTCTTTACACTATCTAAAATATTTAAGAAATACGCTAACTTGTGTCATTGCAGTAGTGATGAATGAAAAAGAGAGAACGAGAACAATTTTTTTACTATCAAAAATGTATAAGAACTAAGATAACGTGTATCAATGCAGTAATGATGAATGAAAAAGAGAGAACGAGAACAATTTTTTTACTATCTAAAATGTATAGGAAATAAGATAACGTGTGTCAGTACATGTAGGGATAAATGAACAAGAACTAGAACAGTCTTTTTACTATCTAAAATATAGAGTATAAAAAATAAAATAAAGTGTATCAGTTTTTTATATCATGTTCTGCCTCATTTAATAGTCGTTTATAATCAGTCTTTTGACCTACACTAACACATATTACCTTATTTCTTAAATCTGAGATAATGTTAAGGCTGTTTTTTTCTCTTTTGTTCATTTATCCCTACCTACACTGACAAGCTTTAACTTCAGGATTGAACTAAAAACTCACTTTGCACTTGAGTGTGGTGTCCAGGCCAAGCCTCATGCGCAGTTACGGACCACTCCGAAAACCGAGGACCATGATTTTCAAGAAAGAAAGGTAGACCAAACTTTGTTGGAAATGTACACGCCTTTGTAGAGCGCTGAAAGTACTGGGCTCCAGATGAAGGATTAAAAGTAGGCTCCATTTCAATAGGACAGTTAGGTACTGTTATCCATTCACCGGTATGATAAAATAAATTGATGATTTTTGGTGCAAGCATGCTCATGATCTCTCGACATGACGCCATCCAAACTTTTAATGATTTGTAGCGTTCCGGACAAAACATTCGAGCACTTTCCATGTCTGTACAGCGCTTGTGGGCGGTAGCATTTGATTCGATCTCAGGAAAAGGCTCCTTGTTATAATATGACGTTTGATTTGCTAGTATCTTACGAAAAGCTGTTATGGCGGCGGTTTCATCTGACAGTCCAGTGACATTTTTAGCGATTTCTACAACCTATTGCAAAGCAAAGGGGAACAATGTTTTACGGCACTTGGTACGTTTTCTAAGGCGCCAAAAGGATTTTACGTAAATAGACAGGCAAGAAGTTTTTGAAATGATAATAAAGTTGAAAATCTTTAGTCTATTTGTCCTTCATTTATGTTCAACCAGAACTTGATGAAACCTTCCTATATAGGAGAGTCTGAAGTAATCATAGGAGAATTGAACGCAAAGATAAATAAAGGACAAATTATAAGATAATAAGGACATTCTTAAGTTCATCTGTCCTTCATATGTAATAAACTAACACTCGATAAAGCCATCCTATATAGGAGAGTTTAATATTTTTTTAAAATGTGTGCCTAACAAACGCTTCTTTACGTTTAAGATATATAACCTTGTTTGAGATATTCCTTCATTATTTCACAAGAGATAAAATCTTCACCTGAGGATAGAGGACATTCAATCGTTCATGACCGATTTCGTTTACTCTTTCAGGAGTAATGTCACTCGTAGTAAAAAAAGCCAAAATATTTTTGTACGATTTCTTTCCATCAATAATCGTGTTCGTGATAGGAAGTCTCCTGGTAGTGCGATTATCTGTTCTCTTTCCATCGACATATATGTACTTCACTGGAAGATTGGCAAGACCACTGGCATGATTTAATGGAAGGCAATGTCGTAGATGTACATTTTCCATGTACTTAACAAGATCGACTACAGGCTTGCCAATTCCTAAAACAAGGTTTAATTTTAACGTCGTATGACTGATATACTAGTGTAGATATACTAGTATGTCCTGACATACTAGTGTAGTGTCTTTATCAGGAGTGATCTAATGTTGAAAGTTGAGTTCTTATACACTTTAGTCTACTGTCTTCATTAGGAGTGATGTAATGTTAAAATGTTTTATACATTATGGCAATAAATAGTAGATATACACGATGTTTTCAAAAATAGTATTAAGATGGATTTCAACCGCCAGGAGACCACATTACCAGGGGCAAAACTAAAATACCAATTGGGGTGGAGGAGATGTGACGGTGAATAATAAAATCTTCAGCTATGGCCTGCTAACATACCAAATCAGTAAGATAGAGATGAATATATGAATATTTACTCTCCCAATTAGCGTTGTAGCTTCGCCCCTGCATATTTCTAAGTAATGCAGACCGAAGGAACGAGTTTAGCCTCTTTTGATGGAATTTGGTCACTTTTCAAACAATATTTGGCTAATACATTGACAAAATCAAACACTTGATGACTGAGAACTATTCAAGTTTCGAATTTTTTCTTCTTTTACTTACCTTCGATTAAACTTTCTTTAACGGATTGGCTAAAATTTTTCTTGTACGTTACCATCCATTTCTCTCGATCTTTCAACGACAAATCTTTACTGAACTCGTCTTGAACGTAGACATTAACAAACCACTCGTTCACCACTTCTCTGGCGTTATTTTCACTCAAAATTTTCTTAAACATCTGTTTGAACGAGTTAACACCAGAGATACAGGTAACTTTTGAGCGAACCATTCCTGTTCGAACGCCTAGCTGCATGTTTGATCTTAAAATAAAAGATACAAATCACATTGAATTCTGCTGTGAAACAGCACTGCCAGCCCACTTATGTCTTTCTATGCAATTTTTTCTAAGTTAAATAGCCGTGAATACAATACATTTGCGTAAAGCAATGATGCTGAGCTGGCTAGTTTGCTTTGCAATGCAACAAAGCAAATACCTTGCAAAAAGCATGACCCAAGGTCACTTTGGTCACAATTAAGGTCACTTTGAGACCTGATACAAGATCTCCCCTATTCCAAGACTGCTACCAACAAGTCACATTTATATCGGGGAAAAAATATTTCCCAATGCCCTGTGACTTTATAGAATTTTGAATATTAAAGACAGCAAGAAATTTGCGCAACATGTCCTGAAAGTTAAAAAACTAACAATGTGATCGTTTGGAGGCCTGGAGCAAAATACCCGTTATAAGGAAATCCAATTTTTGCCCGTGTAATTTTGGGTAAAATTTGTTTTAATAAGAATAATTTTGGATTTTCTTTACTTTCGCTAGCTTATGGTGCGACTATTCAACCTTTTACTGCGCAAGTTTTTTTGGTCCTTTGAGTTTTGGATAGTTTCTTTAATGTAGCAATACGGCAACGCTGAGAGGGAAAGCTACTAGGCTAAACATTCATGAAAGGATCTAACATGTATAAAATGCAAAGGTCATATAGCTAGACTCGCTGGAGGTAAATGTGGAAGGTTTATTATCAGTGACTTGTGCAATTTGGAGATATCAAGAAATTTCTGGAAGAATCAATGGCTGTTAAAGTTGGCTGTCAGTTTGTTCTAAAAATTTAAACAATACTATCCGTTCTGCAGCGACTTATTAGTCTGAATCTCAAGCTTGCTATAACCATCGATTTGGGAGAGCATTTTCTAAAAACAACGTGTTTTCCTAAGGGAGATGGTCCTATTGTGTTTTCGTGTTGTGAGATTGGTTTACTTAGTTGACGCAGTTGACGTATTTGAGAAAAAAGAAAAAAACCTGGTTTGTTAACGTCGAAGGAAACAAAACAAACTCTCTAAACGTCTGTTTAGTTGTGATCTATTTGTTTGAATACCTTAATCATTCCATTAATCAATTTTGTCATTCGTCAATTGATCAATTGACTTATTTATTCAGATAATTAACTATTTAACATTCAAGTTCCCCGTATCTGAAACTATAAATACAAATTTTACCTTAAAAACAAATGTAATTGATCATTGCAATAGTTTATTTGAATAGTCAAATGTTACTTGAGCCTTGAAGGTATAAATGTTTATCGACAAAAAATATGAAGAATTTTCCCAAGTTATAGCTAACATTTAGACGATATGTTGGACATTTGCTTGTACTTTTGTCCTAAGGGTAGAACTTCAGCAATGGCTCCATGTCTTGGACAGTTCATCGAAGGAAGATATGTCCATGAGTCACTAATCTCAATATTAAAACACTCAACTGATTTAAGAAATTTACCTTCATCATTCTGCCCCTCATCACGACGATTGTATCTCCTGTAATAATAGCACAACACTCCAATCTTTTTTCCAACATTGGTGCTAAGGTTGTGATCTTACCGGTCTTACTATCGTACATCTTGATGTCGCTTAAGAATCTCCCATCACCAGTGCGACCGCCAAGAAGGACAACCTTATCTCTCCATGTAACTGTTGACATTCCAGTCATAGAATGAGGTAACGAAGGCATTTTCTTAAATGTGAGCGTCATTGGATCAAACTCAATTACACTGGACAAAGTATTGCCATCTTTTCCCCATCCACCAAAAATAAGAACTTTATCATTAACAATCTCAGCTCCAAAGTTCCTTCGTGGTTCAGGCATATGACACAACTCTTTAAAAAAAATCAGACGCGGCATCGCAAATCTGCACTTTACAGATCAGAGAGGATATCGAATTGTTATCCAAGTCGTACCCTCCAATGCAAATAGCCTGCTGTTTAAAAACAATTATTTTGTGGCTTCCGCATTTGTAATCAAGCCCTCTGGGAAATGTCCGCCATGTCAAGGGCAACAAATTGAAATTCATCATCTCGATTGACTCGATTGACTTGCAACCTCCAACAACAAATATACTATCTCCATAATTGAACGACGCAGCGCGCAAACGATTGTTTTCCATTGCTGAAATCTCAAACCATTTCTTGTTCTTCCAGGAATATATTTCTGTTCTTTTCAGCGAATCATTCGGCAAACCGCCAGCAATCAAAATATTTCCTTTTACTTCGTTCGTCACATCGTAAATTTTTGACAACTCGATATTTTCTTTCTCGTCATTTTCTTTGGTGGAAAGAGCTGAGCACAGAACATTTTCGTTTCCACATTCGCCATTCATTTTCTAAAATTTGCATGCCTTTGACGTTTGATCATGGCGGAATTGAAACCAAATACGCTTTTCACTTAATAGTGAAAGACAATGGTAAAAACTCCAGCTTTCAGGCATACATCAACAAAATTAAATTGGTAGATTACAGCACAGTTTGTGCAGTAGACTATCAAGCAACAATACTTCATTGAGTATTGATTCAAAGTTTCATGGACTGACTATATGATACAATGCTGAAGATATTTGTAGAAACTTGATAGTATTGCTCCATTAAAATAAAACTGCCTCCTACGTATTGAATGACATTAAGATTGATGGTTTCGTGAAATAAAATGAACTGTGCACTTATCGTAATTGCTCATGGCTTTTAAAACACAAATCAATAATTTGTTCAACGCACGCAAAGACTAATACACAAAAGCGACAAATGCAAGTCGAAGACTAATAATCTTTTGGTTACGAATTAATTACTTCTGCTTGACTTTGTTGGCTTTGGTAAATTCTCTTCACAGTTCGTGATTTATTACTAAAGATTAATAAATTAAGTTGATTTCGAAAGATCGAAATGCTTTCGGCTTCCCTGTGCCGAAAGTCTCAAGTTTTTCTCCGAAATCGTCAGTTATTGGTGCGGAAAGTCTCAAGTTTTTCCTCGAAAATCTTCTGTTTTTTTAATGGCACAAGTCGAAATCTTCAATTGCATGGTCTTTTAATGATGGCGAGCCTGGTAAACACTGCTTTTTAATTAAAGTTCTAAACAATTCTAACATGAATGCAGGGGCGGATCTAGGATTTTTCAAACATCAGTCATAAAACGTCGGAGGCGCTCCGCGCCGGGGGGGTCTGAGGCACTCTCCCCTGAGAAATTTTGAATTTCAGAACCTCTAAAATGCCATTTTCAGCGTTTTAGAGCAATACAAGATGGATTTTGTGGGCATCGTTTTTCGGTAAAAACAACACATTTTGCTTACGTTTTTTTCAAAAAAAAATGAAGTGAACAATACTTGAATGTTTTGCCAAATATTTAGGCTCATTATCATGCCAAATATATGGCTCATTAGCATGTCTAGGAACGTAAAATTTATTTTACAATGCTATTCAAAAACAGATATAGTCTTTAAAAATTTCTACCAAGTTGTCAGGCATAGACCCCCCTAGAGACCCCCATTCAAACCTCTATGTAATAAGTTAAGTTAGAAATTTGGTACTACAAGTGACAGTTCATAAATATAGAAAAGCTCAGACTTCAAACCATGCAAGTTTACTGTAACCCTTTACCCATCTCCACATCAGAGCCAGCAAATTCACTTTTTGAGAAAAAACTCAAAATTTTTTTCTGTCAAAGATTAAGAAAATTATCAAAGTGAAAAATTGCAGTTAAGGACAGCTTAATGCCATGAATATTTCTTAGGCATTTCACTAGACTATTATCTTCTGTAATAATATGTAAGGTGTGCTATATAGCAATCACTAGTAGCATTGTATTTGCAAATACAAACAGAATGTAACCAACATGTCTTTAATTATATAATTACATGAATGTCAAAATTGGTTCATGTGTCATGCTTACTGGTTATGATAAATATCTTTTCATATGATCAAAGCTCGTTTAAATGTAAATCTGAAATAATTTAGTTTAGAAATTATACTGATCATCAGAAAAATTACCTAGTGATCATGAAAAATACTTTGCTGTTTTGCCAAATTTCAAGGTTTATCTGCATACATTGGAAGACATTTTTACTTTATAGAAAATGCTATTCATACATCAATAGCCCTTTGGAATTTATGGCAAACAATCTGGTATGAGCCGTAGATTAACACACCTTTACATCTCTACATGAGGTGTTCAGTTAGAAAAGGGGACAATATATGACATGGGACAACATTTCATGTATGTGAAATACTCAGGTTTAATACCATTCCAGTCAAATTGTCAAAATAAAAAGCTTCATGGATCATAAGACTCAAAATCACAGGTTATAGTAAACAGCTTCTCATGTAATCAATGTTAGTTTTCTCAAATCTTAAACAATATGTAGTATAACTGTCCAATGATTGAATGATCAATGATCATAAACTGAAAAGCCCCAAACATTTGTTTATGATAAAGTAAATAATAGTATGGCACCTTATGGCTACAGATTTTTTGTCCATTGAAATATATTTGCAGAAATGTAGGATTTCGTTGCCATATAACGTCCACGATTCCCCAAGCATTAAAGAAATCATAACTAAAAGTCCTTCGGCAGCAACAATTTTAGAAGCATCAATCTGCTTACCATACGCCATATTAACATAAATCGCATCACACACTCGCATAAATTGACTTTGATATATTGCATTCATGCATACACTTCACTTGTCCTTTACTTACGATTTTCGATGTAAATTTCTGCTGATAAAACTCAAAACAATGTTGGCTTGCTTTTGAACATCAATGACTGAAATGTCGCTCGCGAGATCGTCTTTGCCAAGCATTTACAATTCATCCATAAATTTTTCACCCTTTTAAAAAAATTCCCAGTTTGGAAAGCAGCATTCATGTCAATATATGAATTTGTAAAAGATTTCCATAAATTCCATCTGATCGTAGTTTAGTTTCTATCATGCTTCAGAAAATTACTATGAACGATGAAACATTCAATTCAGACAGTGAGCTTGACTATGTTAGTTCAGTTGGCTATCAGTCGAAATCGGTCAAACCAATCACAGTAAGACAAAAATTCAAATGAGCCAATTGTAAGATAGCAATTGGACTCCCTATTATCGGTCGAGATTATTCCAGACTGTCCACTGATCTGGCCATTGACCAATAAAATAGCGTTTCTGGCGTTCATAGACTCCTTTATAAGTCGAACCAGTCAAGCCACCCCGCTTATCAGTCGGTTATTCCAGGTCAATTAAAATTCAACTGATCTGGTTACCAAGGAGATATTCGTTGCATTAGTCATTAGTTTTCAATAATAAATAAAGCTGGATTTTTATCACGAAGTAAATGGGATAATAAAGTAAGAATAATTAATGATTTTTAATTAATATGAATAGGTAATTTTTGAATTTCAAACATCAGTCGCGCGACGGATTTGACATACTCTAGATCCGCCCCTGCATGAATGGTTATATGCGAGTGTATCTACTGTCGCGGGTAAAAAGTCGCGGGTAGAAAACACTTTTTTTGCATGGAAAAGTTTAAAAAAAGTCGATGTTAAATTATCAGGAATTCTTTATTTCTATGTATGCCCGCTTGAATGTGCTCTATGAATAAACATTCTCTGCTGTCAACATTAAAATATGTCACCGGTGCTTTGCATATTTAAGATTTGTTTTGTTATACCTATCAAAATATACAAAACGATGCGTTGTTAATAAAAGAGGAATTATTATTAGTTTTGAGGGCCGTTAAAATTCTTATAAAATTGAAGTTGTAAAACCTGGTTCATATAAATTATTAGATATGGTTTATTTGTATGTATAACTTGCACTTTCTCACGATTATAAATTTGCTTTTCTCTAGCAACTCAGATCTCATTACCATTAAAACAGTTGTATCCAAGTAAATCTTGAATGGTTAGTGATGCTTGGTATTAATGAAAAGCTAACTATGTTTTTCATAGTGATTAGTGTATAAGTTCTTTATATTAACATTATATTTGGTACATAGAACAAACACACATTGCTCATGAGTCACGATTTTACGCAACGCAAATGAGGTATTTCTTTTGACAAAAGAGAACGTGTCTCTTATACACCCTGGCTCTAAGTGTCGAAGTCATAACAAATATCAACCATTAATTCAAGATTTATTTGGATAGAGCTCATATAACGGATATAAAACATATCATTGCTAAGTAAAAGAAAGTTTCTTGCCAATCGTGCGCAAGGAAAAGTAGAAGCGGTTTTACTTATATAATCTATCCATAGCTTATGAATTATGATGCTAAACGAAATGTGTTTACAACTTGAAGTGGATGTACGGAGTTTTCAACAGCAATGTCCCCAAACCTTGCAGTCTCTAATTATAGAATTTCCATACTGGGTACATTGTTTATATCATAAGTATAACTTACACTTTCCGACTATTGGAAAGTTGCTTTTCCTTTATAACTATAAGTAATTCAATTTCCAATGCATGCGAATTTTTACATAAAGCAATGCTATTCAATAACTTCTGAGTATCATGTTAACAACATCTCTAGAGTTACCGTAACTTCGTAAAAGCACTATTAATATTGTGCGTTTAATGAATACGACAATTTTTTTTAAATAAACATGTTTCAACATCTCATGATGCCATTTCAGTATATGGTTGTACACGAGTAATTCCTTGAATTGTTGACGGTTGTTATGCGCACAACTATATGCATGATTATAGCAATAAAGTACTTTGAAGTTTAAATCCAACAAATGTATATTTGGATAGGTATAACAAACACAAATCTTAAATATCCAAAGCACCGGTGACATATTTTAATGTTGACAGCAGAGAACGTTGATTCATAGAGCACATTCAAGTGGGCATACATAGAAATAAAGAATTCCTGAGAATTTAACATCGACTTCTTTCAAAGTTTTCCATGCAAAAAAGTGTTTTTATTCCCGCGACTCTACCCGCGACACGCGTCTTTTTACCCGCGACAGTTCGATACACTCCCGGACATGCTAGTTTGCCACACTATCAGGTAAGACAGGAAGGCAAAAGTTTTTGAATAAGTCATATTTCCGATGTAGTGTTATAGTCCATTTCATAAACACCGGAATATTCATTTCAAAACCACTGGCAGTACGTTTTTAAATCTCATCTAAGCTACATTTTTCTCAAGCTGCATCCTCTATGTTGAAGTAAAATGACTACTTTTTACGATTTTCACAAGATCCGATATGTTGGATCGTATAAAAACGGATCATGTGAATACATATGAGATGAGCCTCCGACAGTCGGATCAGTCAGTCAGAAAAATTGGATGGAAATAGAACTTGGTCTTTTTTCATCCGATGAGATCAGAGAAAGGCAACCAGCCCCAAACTTTGCACTCTCCATACTTCGAAATTTGATTAGGCGTAAAAAATTACATAAAAAAAGACTTCCAAACAAGAACAAAAATACGCAAAATATATCGCTAAATGTACCACGACTGGAAATATTTAAACGAATACAAATATCAACATAATTGTCGGACCGTTTGAACAAGAAACCTAAAGTCGAAACAGAAACAAACAGATCGGATAATAGGATTCTGAGAACGGGCCTTTGGTACTTTATATATGAACGAGTCTCCCGATTGGTTCCATCTGACAATAACAATGAACATGACCTATTTGCTTTTTAGATTTAAAACTTCAAAACCATATTGTACTTTATTGTACCCCGAACTAATCGTAAAACCGATTACATAAGTTAATACATCCATTTAGGCGTTTTGTGTTATATTGTGAGAATTTTATAAGCATACAAGACTTACTTGAATTGCATAATTGAATGCCTGTTCGATAAAATTTTCTCTATAATTTTCTCAGCATCTTCAAAACTTTGTGGTGTAACACGGCTTCCGTAAGAGTTGATGTGGTAAGGAATTGAACAGATTGCTTGCCAACAAAAATGGTCTGGACCCATCATCCAATCTGCATTGTAAAAGTTTTCGCCGTAAGGAGCACCAAAAATCGATTTCAGAAAGTGCTTTACCTAAAAGGAATGTCATAAAATGGCTTGTTTTATACAAAGGCTAAACCTTGGTGTCAAGATTGTGTGGCGAGGATTTATTTGTGGCAAAAGAGTACGCATGTTATCTACAATACATAATTGCCTCGAGATCTTATGTTATCACAGAGACGGTTACTGACGTATTTCCCTCAATTGTAGGGATGAGGGACGTTTAGTTCTAAATATTCCTCATCAATATTAAAACAATACGCCCTGATTTTACATCTTATTTTATATTTTCGTCATGTAGAAATTGCTTTAGCTTGCATCTTAACTTTTCGACGGTGAATAATTCTGCTAAATGAAAATGGTTAATAGCACAATATGTTCGGCAAGTCCTTTGAAACCACAACACTTCGCTGGCATTTTTACAAAGTCGAAAATCGTTTTGCTCGACTGTTGTTGCATCGTTATTTCTTCAGAATCAGACACAAAGTAAATCTTTTGACATATAGTTCAAATCAACAAACTTGCGTTATTACAAGCCTTAGTGCCTTGCAATTAATGTCGTTGAGTGGTAACAGAAATCATCTTTCCTTAGTGTCAGAAACTTTCTTGTCACTTACTTGGGAGAACCAGTGATGAACCATCAATAACTTCAACAATAATGAATATTTGCAAAGCAACTTTAAACACAGATTAACTGAAGCAATTCAAAAACAAAATTCACAATTCAAAAGCTACATGAATTTCTTCATTTCATCACTGACCATAAATAATGTACGCTTCAAACAACATCATTACGATTGTCAATATTTGAATGAACGAGCTCAAAATTCGATAAAATTATTATCAAACGGAAGAGTCTAATGCATTGATTATTCCTCTGCAACCATGTTATTACACAGTAAACCCATGATTTCAGTGTATTAAATATTCGTTTAAGCCTCGAGAGGTTTAGAAAAAGCCCTCGAACTTTTACTAAGCCTCCCTCGGTTTGCAGGACAAAGAATTAATCACTAATACCCTCTCTGATTATGGAAAATTTGTACGTAACAATTTTTCACGTTTAAATCTCAAAAAGGGATGGGATCGGTCTTTTTCAACCTCAACACCACAATTTACCCTTTTGGTTTTAAAGCCAAGGCTACAATGAACTACTGTATATTGTGATAACTAAAAGCGATTATTCAGGAGTTGAGGTTAGGGGAAATAGTACCTGCTCCAAAGCTTTAACTTCGCGAGGGGTTATTTTATTTTCATCGATGTTTTTTGCGTTGATTTCATCTAAAAGTTTTAATGCAGCATCCGTTTTTTCCTTAAGATATTCTGGAGTTGCGTTGAATGGTAAATGTCTGTAGAAGTAAACCACAAAATATTAATATGACGCCTGAACTGAACGCACAATATCTGTTACATATGGATAAAGAGGTGTAACATTTGAGTACGGAGTTTAAGCACATGGATATATGGGTGTAACATCTGGATAAAGAGGTGTAAAATCTGGGTAGAGAGGTATAACATCTAGGTAGAGAGGTTAGATATCTGGATAGAGGTGTGTGGCACATGGGTATAGGGGTGGAAAATCTGGATAGAGAGGTGTACCATCTGGATAGTGAGGTGTAACATATGGGTAGATAGATGTAACATCAGAGTAGAGAGGATAACATTTGGGTGGAGAGGTGCAACATTTGGGTAGAGAGTTGTAACATCTAGGGAGAGATGTTAGATATCTGGAGAGAGAGAAGTAACATCTGAGTAGGCAGGTGCAACATTTGGATAGAGAGGTGTAACATCTAGGCAGAGAGAGGTGTAACATCTGGGTAGGAGTGAAACAACTGGGGAGCTAACAAATACGTGACAGTTGTTCACTTTCTTGACAAAGTTTATAGCGATACAATATAAAAAATTTATGACAGTTTGTTATACATGCATTGTCAACACAGCATCTAAAGACAAACACCATGCCATTAAAGTATAGCACATGAGACATAGATTGATGGCAGCCCTATCCCAAGGAGTTAAAGGCCAAAAGAGATTTTCGCCATTTTGAATAAAATTTGAATTGTAAACAAGACAAATGTTTTGTTTAATTCAACTGGCAAGATGGCGGCCGTATCGTAACAAGCAACTCAACTATATGTTGTTATCCATTGTTTACGAAAAATTGGAATTAGGAGATGTTGGGAAAAACAAATTAACAACAAAGCCAGTTCTGGCTTACAACCAGTGTCTAACGAATAATAGCATGAGCAAAACAAACCTGCGTTTCAGTTCGTCGGTTCGTATCTGAGGTTCCCAAGTAAGCGTGTGTGAATTATACTTGAAATATGTATCTTGAACCCTTTGTAAGAAATTTTGTAATTTGATGCGTTGAGCTTCATCAGAATAAACGTATATGCTCTTAGTTGAATCTAAAGAAAAAAGCACTTGAAGGTAAAAATGCCAAATATTTAGGTGGGAATACACAATACCATGATATTTATTAGGAGTATACAGGATAATACAGTAAGATACGCTACCATGTTTTATATTATAGGTGTACTGCGCTGTAAGATACATTTAGCGTTCGCGTCAATCCGAAATTACTTGGGAGGAGGGACCATATTCATATATTCTGCTATGCCTAGGTAAAACTTTAGAATCCAAATGAATAGGTAACGAAAGTTTTGTTGTCATTAGCCGTCAACAAAGTGTATTGGCAAATTTGATTAATATCTACAGTTGTCAGCACCTCATTAAAACGACTTTTTTGTCAACGTTAAATAGAACGGTGAGGCGAAATGCGATTTCCTATAGCAGATAAATGGTCAAATTTAAGAAATACAACGCGAAATTACATTGTTGCTTTGCTTTTACACTGTATTTTTTAAATGGTTTGCTACATTTGAACAATTTCATTGGGATGGAACTCGAAGTCAAAAACCTCAAAACAAATTTTGTCAGGTTTAAAACGTTTAACGGGTTGCTTTGTGAGAAAGAATTTGCCTTAACTTACGCATACTTAACACACATAGTTAAAACAAACAAATATTATCTAAGACTGAAAGCCCTAAAGAAATGCTTAGAAACAGTTAAACTAACATTTCCACAACAGTCACGGATGTACGCGAATCTTTCACCTCCCTATATTTAACATTTCTAATCGCCAAAAACCATATTTTATTAGAGTCATATGAATGAAATATCAGGTGTGAAAGACTGTGCGAACTTGTGATTTGTGAAAAGTGTTTCTCCACTGGGTTTTAACACTCATGCTAATTACGATTCTGCTAAATATTTTGTAAAATATTCAACTACGTACACGGACACGGTACAATTCACTTTAAATACTAGAAGAACAATTGCCACTAGATAGCATTGTTGAAAAATAACTAGAGTGTTTAAATAACAAGCCCTTGATAACCGAGCTCGAGGTCTTTACGGAGAAATATCGGACCAAAGTTTTTTTTGTACAGAAAGCGAGGTTATTAAAGAGTCTATTATATGGCATTATTTGATCTGAAACGAAGCTTGCTTTTATTCTCGTCCTTGCTGTTTTTGACCGGTTGGCTTTCACTTTTCTCGTTTTCGTCCATAAAAAATAAATCTTTTCAATTTGTATTGTCTGGATAGTTGAACTGTTTTCCAAGTGTTTTTCCTTCGAATCACATTCGTAAATGGTTTTTGTTTCGTTTTTCATGCGTTTTGCTGTTTGCTTTGCGAAGTTTGTTTACGTTTGACTGTAAAATTACGCGTTTTGGACCGTGGTCGATTACAGAAAAATAATGGACAAGCAAAAACGTTTCTGAGCCAATCAAAGCGTGCCATTCTGCCTGATGGGACACTTGCTATATAATAATACAGATTAATGAATTGATAACCTATCTATTCGTAAAATATTTTCTGCTAAGTGCATATATTGCAAATCTTTGTCTGTATGGCACAAAAGTTTTCTTCTCCTGGTGAATTAAACACACCTTTAACGGTTCTAAACGCAAAACATGCATAGTAATGCAACAGTGGAATTATAGCAAGTGATCAGTCATCGAAATTCTAACAATTGGCAAATATCCTAGGATTCTTATTTAATACATCCTGTAGATATGAGTATGTTAGTTTAAGCATGAAGGATCGTCGTAATAAAATAAACTATTTTTTATTTGGTCCTAATTTGCAATCCGCTTTCGAGGTCTTTGTTTATAATAACAACAATTAATAATGAACAAAAACTCAAAATTGAACTACATAAAATCATCAAACATTTCAGAAATTTCAATACTTAACATCAAGCTCTTTCATTAAGTCCGTTGTCGGGCAGTGCACCATAAAGCCTGGTTTCCACTATTAACACCACAAACGCGACATGGATTAACTTTAATCGCGATAATCCCATATGAGAATGTGGTAATAATCGCAATAAACGGCGACTAACAATCGCGACAAACGCGATAAAATATCAAAAATTTTTGATATTTATTCGCATTAATCGCCAAAATGACGTCATCTTAAATGAAAATTTAGGAATTTAAGATGGCGAAGCCAAAACGTTGTTTTCTTTTCTTCGATGCCTTTTAACGGCGTCTTTGTCGCCTCCATAAAACATAAGCTACTGTAATTACTACCAGATCGTATTTTTTACTGACGCCATTTCACAAAATAATCGCCATCCGACATAATGTAAACAACACGTTTAATCGCACAACCATTGCGATAAAAAGTTACCGCTATCGCTTTATCGTGATAAACCAATAGTGGAAACCAGGCTTAATGGTCGAGATTTGCAACACTTTATAATTGTTTACAAATAGCACAATGAGGCAAACATTAGCTAGAACGTTGAGACAGTTAAAATATTTCAAATGTAATTTAAAGAAACCTTTAATCCTTAAAGCATCCAAAGCATGTATTATTGATGTGAAATTAGTAAACTTCTGTTGTCGAAGGCTCTTATTTTAAAGTGATGACTATCTTTGTGATGACACTCAGCTAATTAGTTAAAAATATTATATTTCGAGTTTGTTTGTGAAATTGTCGTGCGTGAAATAAGTTGCATGTAAACATCACAAGAAAGGCAATTCTACATTTGATTTCAAAAGGCTTTTACAGCTTAATCCAAACCATACAGTTCCTTAAAATTGGTATAAATCTTTAATGAACTGTTTCGACGGTTTAACATTTTGATTTCCTAATTCAATTAAGACGCTCAAACCACACATTTTTTTAGTGGAACTAATTTAAAAAATTCAATTGGGAATTTGCTTTCATGAAGAAGTAACACATAAAATAATCGCGGAAGGGTTGACATTTCAGTTAGTTAAAAAATTCCCAAGTTTTTTTTTATTTCTTTCCTTTTTACCTAAAAACTAAACGTTTCTCCTGAAGATTATACTTCTACGCTATAGTTTCAAAAACGATAGCGTAAGACCACAAGTAATGTGTTCCTCTCTCGCGCATACAAAATCAACAGGATGTATTTTTTTCTAATTAGTGTAGTTCATGCATTTAGACTCTCACGCTTAATCCCATCTCATCAAACATAACCACATACAATGTTTCTCATGCTGACATTCATCTATCTTCTTCATTCATCTATCAATAAACTTCTTCATTCATCTATCGTCAAGCCTGACAATTTCATGGATATTATCTAAAATACGTGCAATTAACGCGACTATGCTATTTCCGCTAGTCGATTTGTTTATAGTGAAAATTGCAACAAAGAACGACTTATGCTTAGAAAGTAAGTCTGCCTCGGCGTTGAGTTGTCTTGCCATTTTTCTATTACATCTACTAATTACAACATCCACATTGTCACTATAGATTGAATTGTATAATCGCTTTAGATTTCACAACAATTAATGCAACTTAAGAATTAAGCGCCCCCATAAAGAGTTGGCAAACCACACAGTACTGGAAGATTATTTGTTTCAATAGAAGCAATAATCGTTTCCTCACCCATTGCCGCAAGCAAACGCACAAACAATTGATGAATCCATTCATCGACATCAATCTAAAATCGTTGTTACAATCATAACAATCGCCTATTTATATCAATTGAACCATTCAGAAATAAAGCGGCGCTAAAACAAATTTCCCCACTTGCTAGAATCGTCGCCCACAACTCATGGTGGCCTCAAGCAGGTATTTTCATGACAATGCAAACCTTCAAACAACTAATAAACTATACGATTGAGAAAAGTAAGCAAGGAACAAAGATAACATTGTATATGCACCAATAATTACAAACCGACCTTCATTATCTGAATTTGAAACATCCTTCGCAGATTTTGTCACCAATAAAGCCATGAGCACTATGCAGATTATAAACAAGATAACAGCAACGGAAACAGAAATAAGGAGTCGCAGATTTTTCTTTAAACTCCGAAAAGCGAAAGTTTTTTCTTTTAAATCTCCAGTCAGTTTCGTCTCAGACAAGCCACGAGCGTGCTTCGATCCTTTCATTTCAAATTCCAACTCGGTAGCGTCGTTTTCTGCAGCCATTGCTTTGTTAGTTGTTCCTATCGCGATAAGAGGGAGTTTATTACTTCATTAACAATTCATCCAAATGACCTTTTCAACTTTATTCGAGGCTTAGAGGGCTGGCCTGTAATTTGATAATGTAAAATCCAAAATGTTTCTAAATCTAAGGAAGTGTTTTAAACGAAGAAGCCACACGAATTATATTTGTTTAGCCATAAAAGCACTGAACTGAGACAAAAAGACGTAATGTATACAATTTAAAGGAAAACTTACGCAGCAAATTCAAACGCACCACTTTTTCCGACAAAACACAACGTACAAGTATTTTGATTATGTGAAAGTAATCCAAAATGAAACTGGCGTCAAATAGACGTAGCAATTCCCTTTCGCACTTAAGTGCTTTCTTTCTCTTAATTTGTATAATATTTTGCCCAATCATAATTGAAATAGATTTGCAAAAATTAGTTTTTTTGTATAGCTTTCAACACAATTACGTTCGCAAAGTGATCATACTGTCTAGGAGACGTTACATTAGTTAAAACAGCAGGTCATTTAAATCGTTATAAGTCCAGCGCAGGTGGAAGTCGCACACGAGTCCATTAAGATGCACGAGAAAAAATATAGAAAACATTCAAAGAGATTATAAATTAGTAAACACGGTTTGCAATACATACGTGCGAACTTTATCGGTCCGATAAATTGAAATACAGCATCGAAAGAATATTTGAGTCATTAAAGAATTTGCTATAAATGCTACATAAATGAAAACTTGGCGAATGGCGGGAAACATGATTCTTAACGAAATTTGTCATTTAACCACATTAAATAGCAGCGGATTTGAGTTTTGCAAAAAGTAAACGAAGGTCTAATGGCTTTTCTTAGTTAAAAAGCATTTGGTATTTCATAAGCTTGTACTATTAATGTTGCATTTTATTTAGCAACTCACCGCGAGCAAGAAAACTTCCTTATGTAAACAAACTTTCTACAATTTACCTTCTTCCTTTTAAGATGAACGAGCAAATACGAAAAAGTCAATCAGACAATAACGATGAACAGTAACTACTTTAATAACTCCTCTAATCTACTCTAATCGGACTAAGGAGTTATTAAATAATAGAATTATTTAATAACTCCTTAGTCCGATTATTTCTATAGCGTAGTAGCTAAGTACGTCATGGTTTTTTGAACCAATCATAACCGCCTACCATATATATGGGCCCTGAACCAGATGAAGGTTGCATCCAACCAAGCAGGTTGCATCTGGGTCGCATGATCTGAGCATAATAAAGTAATGTCAAGTCTAGGTATCAAAAGGAAGAGACATTCCGAATTTTGAATAGCATCACAAAGCCAATTTTAAAGCAACGTATTTCTTCTAAAATTTCTCTTGCTAAAGAGGAATTTTAGAAGCAAATTTTATATATCAAATAAATGTAAATCGAAACCACGACAGTTGTTCACAAATGACGAATGTTAACTGGCCGAAGAGGGATGTTAGCTAAAAGTGATGATGTCATCCAAGAAATGTGTTGATGTCATCCAAGGGATTTTTCTCTGCATGCATCGAGCAGAATTTACTCTCCTATGTTAAAACGTTATCAATGATAAAATATTAATGCCCAACAAAGTTTTGACTAGAGCCATAGAAATAGTCCAAGAATTGTCTTTTAACTTCTCTTTATTTTACTTCCTAACTTCCTTATCATATATCCATTTGACACCGCCTCTTTTAGTAGTAATTTAACACTCAATTGTAATAAATATATCTTGTCTTAACATCCTATTTATTGTCTGAAGATGTCTTGAGTAAAGACGAAACGTCACAATAAATTCAATTTTACAATTTTTTGGTCTATTTCTATGGCTCTAATTAAAACTTTATGTTGGGCATTGATTTTTATTACACGAATTCGATTTCCGCTCGGCAAGTCTCTCGCTACAATGATAAAAGAGTTCTTTCTATATTAATACTCCTCGGCATTTTCGAAGCATTCCTTTTGAAATAGTGTATCCTGTAGAAACTAGAATCAACGATGAATGCTCTTGACAAACAAGTAAAGATTTTAATGCCAAATTTGCTATCAAAACTAGGGAGCACGCTACTGAAAACTATAATTTGAGAAATAAATATTTATGTCTGAAGTAAACATTGTCCATCTATGGGCAAACTTACCTATAAACGTATGCCTTATGCCGTGTAATAAATATGAATACTTTACGTATACCACAACAGTTAAAAAAAACTCCTCGAAAAAACTATTGGGGAAACGAAAAAACAACTTTTTCACAAACCTTGGCAAATGGAAGAAAAACAACCTCTACTCACGTGATTATAGATCTCTTAAAAATTGTCAATTCTTTTCATATATATATCAAATGCAATGAATTTCGATGGAGCTCTCAATGACCCTCCCCCGTGTTATCACTCTGACAACAAAGAATATTTATCATGCATTTGTGCGTTTGTGTTTGTGTGACGATAACAGAATGTAAAAGGCGAAAGACGAAGGGAATGGTAAGAAATTATGACTGGGAGTACAAAGCTAGTCACTATCCGGAGGTAGAAGGTGATAGAATATAAATGCATAACGTACATGAATGGTAAAAATACTAAATATAATGAGTTCTAGGTGGTTGGGGAGATTCATAATCATCGACGACCTGGGGCGAGTTACTTTTCTTTGGTGGTTTTAGGATAACATCACATGTCTTGCCAGTCAGCTTCCCAAGCTTACACTGCACAAATTTTTTAACATGTTTATTAAGATATGCCTCAGGCGCAGAACCTTGAGACAAAACCTGATAATGAAACTCTTGAATCTTGAATGTATCATTCAGTTGTTTCTTTGCATAGTTTCTAAGCTCAACGAGTTTCTGTTGACCCAACATGTACGCTGTAGCTTGTCCGGGAGAACCCTGGTACCGAGTTATCTCCTTTCGAGCAAGATCTGTCTCGTCCCAGGCATAGTGCGCGAAGTACCATAAGGCTTTGCTTCTGGGAAGTCCAAATAATAAAACTATTATTCATAGTTAAACGTTTGTGGTGGATAAAAATGAGTCTATGACTTAAAAGTATGCAATTGTAAAGCATGTATTACAATTCAAAATAATAGGCTAAACATCCATGTATCGTATTTTCTCCATTTGTCCCCCCCCCCTGAAGGTTTTATTTCACTCAAATCGTTTCTATTATTGTCTTGGTACGCTACACTGGGGCCTAAATAGATTTTCACGCCAAAGTGCAAATGCGATTCTGGTTTCAATATTAATTTCTAATCATTAAAATACCTAATTCAGTAAGTACAAAAGTGCATTTTAAAAATGAAAAACCTAAACACATTTGATTTGTTTGAAATTTTGATACAAAGGAAGTGATTATTTTGATCTTTACATGTAACTTTCAGACAAAAATACAAACGCCTAAATCAATGAATAGCATTCCTATTTTGTTACAATTTCACAGCGAGATTGATTTCCCGTTGAGTTTTAATTTACTGAGAGTGGGAGATAAAAAGATGGTCGGAGTTTTTTACGGCCTTTCGTGTGGGAAATTATTATGATGTAAAAAAAGGCTGGAGATGAATAGAGGAATATAGATACGTTAGTCAAAGTGAACACATTCTTTCCTAATCCAATTTCAGTCTCTCCAACTTCTCTCTATTAGTCTAACTTGATTTTCTAGTATACTCGGGATTTTGCAATTTTTTTCACTTTACAGCAAGTGCACGTGCAGAAAACATCAATGCCATGTAATACATGAAGAGAGTCCATAACCGACCGCTACGTCACATACCTATTCATTATCAAAGGCATGGGGAGAGCATAACTGCCCCGTCACATACCTAATCATTATCTAAAGCATAGGAAGAGTATAACTGCTACGTCACATACCTAATCATTATCTAAAGCATGGGAAGAGTATAACTGCTACGTCACATACCTATTCATCATCAAAGGCATGGGGGAGTATAACTGCCACGTCATATACCTATTCATTATCTAAGGCATGGGGAGAGTATAACTGCTACGTCACATACCTATTCATTCCACGATAATGTAATCCAGTATCAACAATCAAACGTAGAGCTCTCCATACCTTTAAATGAAAAGAATAATTGATAAAATTGTCATATTAAATTGTTTAATGTACACCCAACAAAAATTGATGGGAATTATTTCTAGACAAAAAACACAAACCTACACACATATGCTAGTTGATTTAAACATTTAGGAAGCATGGGATTTTTTGATTTTCAGACTATTTCTTACAAAATAACTAATGATATCCAAGGATACTGCAATGTTTTCAACAGCTTGTATATTCAGGCAACCTTATATATGTTTTGCTTGCAGTTTCCATTGGTATATACCACTTCCACGATATATCTCTCTCGTAAATGGCTTCATGTATCATGAGCAAACCATGGCCTTCATGACAAATAAAGATCATTCTACTTTCCTACACAATTGCAATGCTATTCATTATGAAAAGCGCTACAAATATCATGAAGTAGATCATCATTCTCATACATCAATTTATTTGTGTAGCTTAATGTGATTAGTTTCGTAGTAGCTTAATGTAATCAGTTTAGTAGTAGTTTAATGTAATCAGTTTAGTAGTAGTTTAATGTAATCAGTTGAGTAATAGTTTAATGTAATCAGTTTGGTAGGACCTTTGTCATACTAATCGCACGACACATAACGATAGTGTGGAACGTTGCCTGGCAACATATAGCTTGTTTTAACGAGTACAACTGTGACTCACCCAGAATCTATTATTTTGTTTTGTACCTGCCATTTTAGCATGCCAAACTTTTGCATCGGCTCTTCTTCGTAGGTGTCGGTGTCCTTGGCAATGACGGGGTTTTCCGAATACAAACCCCAGCCTTCGGTAAAGAATGTGTAATAGGTTCTATCGTCCAACCATTTCGGCAGACCACCGTAAGGGTCTTTGAAATATTCTATATGACCTTAAAATAAAAGTCTCCTTTTTTGAGCTCAGAGCAAAAATAACTATTTAACTTGACGTTTTCTTTTGTTTATTCATCACTACATACATCAACACACGTTATATTATTTCTTGTAAAGATTGTTGTCGTTCTCTGTTGTTCATTTATTACTACCTACACTGACACTCGTTATCTTATTTCTCATATATGTGTAAAGACTGTTCTCGTTGTCTGTTAATCATTCATCACTACCTACATTGACACTCGTTATCTTATTTCTTATCTATTTAAAATACTGTAAAGACTGTTCTAGCTTTCTGTTAATCATTCATCACTTGCTACGTTCACACACGTTATCTTGATTGTTATACATTTTAGACGATGCAAAAACTATTCCCGTTCTCTGTTGTTGATTAACACCTATACTCAGACTAACATGCATACGCTACTTTCTGGCCACACGAGAAACTAAACTAGATTAATACATGGAAAACCCACTTTGTATTTGAGTGTGGTGTCCAGGCCACGACTCGTGCGCTGTTACGGACCACTCCGAAAACCGAGGACCATGATTTTCTAGAAAGAAAGGTAGACCAAACTTTGCAGGAGTTGTACACGACTTAGCAGTGCGTTGGAAGAACTGCGCTCCTGCCGAAGGATTAAAACTAGGCTCCATTTCAATAGGACAGTTCGGAACTGTTATCCATTCACCAGTATGATAAAACAAATTGATGATTTTTGGTGCTAGCATGCTCATGACCTTTCGACAGGACGCTATCCAAGCCTTCAATGATTTGTAGCGTCCCGGACAAAACTTTCGAGCACTTTCGATGTCCGTGCAGCGTTGGTGGGCTGTGGCATTTGATTCAATCTCGGGAAAAGGTTTCTTGTTGTAATATGACTTTTGATTTGCCAGTATCTTACGAAAAGCTGTTATGGCGGCGGTTTCATGTGACAGTCCAGTGACATTTTTAGCGATTTCTACGACCTATAACAAACAATTTTGTAAGGAGCCAAAGCATAATTTGACAAGGATTTTACGAAAACAGACAGGAAACAACTGATATGATAATAAAGACATTTTTTAATTTATTTGTCCTTCAGATTCGTTCAACTAGGACTTGATGAAACATTCCTATGTAGGAGAGTTTAATATAGTTTAAAAATGAGTGCATAACAAAGATTTCTTTACGTTTAAGAGATAAAACCTTTCTTGAGATATTCCTTTATTAAATCACAGAAACAAAACTTTACCTGAGGATAGAGGACATTCAATCGTTCATGTCCGATTTCGTTCACTCTTTCAGGAGTAATGTCACTCGTAGTAAAATAAGCCAAAATGTCTTTGTACGATTTCTTTCCATCAATAATCGTGTTTGTGATAGGAAATCTCCTGGTAGTGCGATTATCTGTTCTCTTTCCATCGACATATATATACTTCACTGGAAGATTGGCAAGACCACTGGCATGATTTAATGGAAGGCAATGTCGTAGATGTACATTTTCCATGTATTTAACAAGATCGACTACAGGCTTGCCAATTCCTAAAACAATGTTTATTTTAGAAAGTTTAAATTTCTGAATTGCTTTATATAATGTCTTTATAAAGAGTGACTCAGTATTGACACTTGAGTTCTTGTCTTGGTATTTTCATAAAAAGTGATCTTATATTGAATCTTCAAATACACCAATCCAGTGCCTTTATCACAAGTGATCTTATGTTGAAACTTGAGTTCTTATATATACCATATACTCCAGTCTAGTGTCTTCATCAGGAGTGCATAATCTGATGTTGAAACTTATGTTTTTATATACTCCAGTCTAGAGTCTTCCTCAGGAGTGCATGATCTGATGTTGAAACTTGAGTCCTTATGAACTCCAGTCTAGTGCCTTCATCAGGAGTGATCTGATGTTGAAACTTGTGTTCTTATATACTCCAATCTAGTGTCTTCATCAGGAGTGATCTGATGTTGAAAATTTTGTGCTTATATATTCCAGTCTAGTGTATTTACCAAGAGTGATCTGATGTTGGAACTTCAGTCCTGATATACCATATACTCTAGTCTAGTAACTTCACCAAAAGGGCCATGATGTTAAAACTTTCCAAGGTTTATCGACTAACAAGGCTTTGATTTTTTTTTTGACTCTGCTCATTACCTTCAATCAAACTTTCTTTAACTGACTGGGTAAAATCTTTCTTGTATGTTACCATCCATTTCTCTCGATCTGTCGTCGACAAATTCTCGATGAACTTTTCTTTAGTGTACACATCTACAAACCACTCGTTCACCACTTCACTAGCGTTATTTTTACTTGAAATTTTCTTGAAAATCTGTTTAAACGCGTTGATGCCGGCGATACAGTTGAATTTGGAGCGAACCATTCCAGTTCGAACGCCTAGCTGCATGTTTGATCTTAAAATACAAATTGTATACTTTCCTGTGAATGTTATTTTTAAATTAAAAAGGTTAACGTGCAGCAAGCCAGATTATTTAATTCTGTTAAATCATCCTGTATTTTAAAAAAATGAATGATGAGAATATCCTGCACTTTACATAGCAGGACCATCACAAAACTAATCAGAGGGATTAGAACATGGAAATATCAGAACATAGAGCTAATTCCAAGGACTAGAACGTTAAGGCTGATTTCCATTCAGTGCAAATTGTCGCGAAATCGACTTTTTCCGATCACTTTCTATTGAATTGTGTGTAGCAGTATGAAACTGTTCCGGTCGAGAGCTTATAACAGAATTATCCCAGGAATGAGAACAACAAATACCTAATCCCAGTGATCAGAACATTATAGAACTAATCCCAGTGATCAGAACATTATAGAACTAATCCTAGTGATCAGAACATTATAGAACTAATCCCAGTGATCAGAACACTATAGAACTAATCCCAGTGATCAGAACATTATAGAACTAATCCCAATGATCAGAACATTATAGAACTAATCCCAGTGATCAGAACATTATAGAACTAATCCCAGTGATCAGAACATTATAGAACTAATCCCAGTGATCAGAACATTATAGAACTAATCCCAGTGATCAGAACATTATAGAACTAATCCCAGTGATCAGAACATTATAGAACTAATCCCAGTGATCAGAACATTATAGAACTAATCCCAGTGATCAGAACACTATAGAACTAATCCTAGCGATCAGAACATTATAGAACTAATCCCAGTGATCAGAGCATTATAGAACTAATCCTAGTGATCAGAACAGTATAGAACTAATCCCAGTGATCAGAACATTATAGAACTAATCCCAGTGATCAGAACATTATAGAACTAATCCCAGTGATCAGAACATTATAGAACTAATCCTAGTGATCAGAACATTATAGAACTAATCCTAGTGATCAGAACATTATAGAACTAATCCCAGTGATCAGAACATTATAGAGCTAATCTTAGTGATCAGAAACTTATAGAACTAATCCCAGTGATCAGAGCATTATAGAACTAATCCTAGTGATCAGAACATTATAGAACTAATCCCAGTGATCAGAACATTATAGAACTAATCCCAGTGATCAGAACATTATAGAACTAATCCCAGTGATCAGAACATTATAGAACTAATCCCAGTGATCAGAACATTATAGAACTAATCCCAGTGATCAGAACATTATAGAACTAATCCTAGTGATCAGAACATTATAGAACTAATCCCAGTGATCAGAACATTATAGAACTAATCCTAGTGATCAGAACACTATAGAACTAATCCTAGCGATCAGAACATTATAGAACTAATCCCAGTGATCAGAGCATTATAGAACTAATCCTAGTGATCAGAACATTATAGAACTAATCCCAGTGATCAGAACATTATAGAACTAATCCCAGTGATCAGAACATTATAGAACTAATCCCAGTGATCAGAACATTATAGAACTAATCCCAGTGATCAGAACACTATAGAACTAATCCTAGCGATCAGAACATTATAGAACTAATCCCAGTGATCAGAGCATTATAGAACTAATCCTAGTGATCAGAACATTATAGAACTAATCCCAGTGATCAGAACATTATAGAACTAATCCCTGTGATCAGAACATTATAGAACTAATCCCAGTGATCAGAACATTATAGAACTAATCCCAGTGATCAGAACATTATAGAACTAATCCCAGTGATCAGAACATTATAGAACTAATCCCAGTGATCAGAACATTATAGAACTAATCCTAGTGATCAGAACATTATAGAACTAATCCCTGTGATCAGAACATTATAGAACTAATCCCAGTGATCAGAACACTATAGAACTAATCCTAGCGCTCAGAACATTATAGAACTAATCCCAGTGATCAGAACATTATAGAACTAATCCCAGTGATCAGAACATTATAGAACTAATCCTAGTGATCAGAACATTATAGAACTAATCCCAGTGATCAGAACATTATAGAACTAATCCCAGTGATCAGAACACTATAGAACTAATCCTAGCGATCAGAACATTATAGAACTAATCCCAGTGATCAGAGCATTATAGAACTAATCCTAGTGATCAGAACATTATAGAACTAATCCCAGTGATCAGAGCATTATAGAACTAATCCTAGTGATCAGAACATTATAGAACTAATCCCAGTGATCAGAACATTATAGAACTAATCCCAGTGATCAGAACATTATAGAACTAATCCCAGTGATCAGAACATTATAGAACTAATCCCAGTGATCAGAACATTATAGAACTAATCCCAGTGATCAGAACATTATAGAACTAATCCCAGTGATCAGAACATTATAGAACTAATCCTAGTGATCAGAACATTATAGAACTAATCCCTGTGATCAGAACATTATAGAACTAATCCCAGTGATCAGAACACTATAGAACTAATCCTAGCGCTCAGAACATTATAGAACTAATCCCAGTGATCAGAGCATGATAGAACTAATCCCAGTGATCAGAACATTATAGAACTAATCCCAGTGATCAGAACATTATAGAACTAATCCCAGTGATCAGAACATTATAGAACTAATTCCAGTGATCAGAGCTTTCTAAAGATATGAATGGTGAAAATGTAGTCAAATTTAAATAATAGGGAAAAAACATTAGGCTGACAACGCCACCGAGAAAATCAAACCCTGACAACTGTAACCTGTTAACTCAAGCCAATTCCTTCAAGAGCAAAAGTTGTGATGAAACTTGGTTTGAAAGGCAAAAACGAAAAATTTTAAGTTTTAATGACCTTGTTTTGAAATGGCACCATGTAATCAGATTGTTTGAAATTTTGATAGCTTGTGCAACACAATCCATATTTTGAGGGTGATTAAATTACTTTTCTAATGGATGATTGCAAAGTTGTATTGCCGCAAATTCAGAACAGAGGGAATGTCTAATCTCATCTAACCGAATCTGGTAAAAAAACTTTTCTGGTCACACTGCTCACAACACTTACTTGAATTGAAAAATCGAATGCCTGTTCGATAAAATTTTCTCTATAATTTTCTCAGCGTCTTCAAAACTTTGTGGTGTAACACGCCTTCCGTAAGAGGCGATGTGGTAAGGAATTGAACAGATTGCTTGCCAACAAAAATGATTTGGACCCAACATCCAATCTGCATTATAAAAGTTTTCGTCGTAAGGGGCACCAAAAACCGTCTTCAAAAAGTGCTTCACCTGAAAGAAATGTTACGAATCAACCGTGCTTCAAACAGACTTAACCTTGGTTTCAAAATTTTGGTTGAGTTGAAAGCTTTTCTCGATAAAGGACGCGTTCACTCTACAAAACTATAATTGTCACTAATAAAATTGCGTTAATAAGATTTTGTCCAATTTTGAAAACAAAATTTTGCTAAACATTTAAACTTCGAAAAAATTTAAATGCTTAACACTTAACGTTGAACTAAAATGTTTAGCTTTTTTCTGAGAGGGAAATAGCCAACTTTCAACTATCTCTCCTCCCAATTTAGGATCTACCCTCTTAAAGCCAATGTCACAAATAGGAATTGCAAGTTTTTTTCAGTGAAAACAAAATGCTGTTTTTCGGTAAAGTTAAATTTTCGGTTTACTTGCCCTAACGGATGCATGCAAAAATAATAATTCAGGGTGGGTGGGTAAAATCATACCTGCTCTAAGGAAGGGAGGGGTGTAAAATAATGCCTGCTCTAAGGAAGGGAGGTTAAAATAATACCTGCTCCAAGGCTTTAACTTCGCGAGGGGTCATTTTATTTTCATCGATGGTTTTCGTGTTGATTTCATCTAAAAGTTTTAACGCAGCATCCGTTTTTTCTTTAAGATATGCTGGAGTTGCGTTGTAAGGAAGATGTCTAATAAAGTAAAAAACACGTAATGTTATACAGGTGCTGTGTATGTTAAATGTGATTGGTTCATTCGTAATGAAATGACTTGAAATAAATGCAATGTATTCCGCTGGAGAACAAGTAAAAATATTTGCTTGCTCATCGTCAAAGCCCACTGTTTCCTGCCGGAGCATGCATTAAGTGCATAGCGACATCCTCAGTTCTTTCAAATCATAGTTAAAATCTTTAAAAGTTGAGCTGAAACCAAATACGCTTAGTTCCATTGATAAATGAATTTTGTACATATGCTAGTAGCAGTCGAAATAATATGATTTCAATGATATTAACTAATGCTTATTATATGGCAAGTTTCATTTCCGGTGAAATAACGTGATTTGATTGGCGCAGAAACATTTTTGCCGTCTATTATTTTCCCGTAACAGACCAGCGTTTCAATCAATACGCGTAACTTTTCGACAAAATGTAAATATATTTCCTCAAGGAAACAGCAAAAGTTTTGTAAAACGTAAAAAGTAAAACAAAAAAATGACACATAGGCCAGTCTAAGCCTGCTTACAACCAGTCACTATGACAACTTAACAAGTAACAGCATGAACGACACTAACCCGCGTTTCAGTTCTTCGGTTGTTATGTCAGGTTTTGACGAAAGCCAATGTGAATTATACTTGTAATATGTATCTTGAACCCTTTGTAAGAAATCTTGTAGTTTGATTCGTTGAGCTTCATCAGAATAAACGTATATGCTCGAATCTAAAGAAAAGACAACGTGATAACGAAAAAAGTGTGATGCATTTTGAAGAAACTCAGTAGCATGATATCGGTGCTGCATAAGGGCGGCGGAATATTGATAATTAGGAGGGGGGGCTATTATTCATAAATGCATGTTTCACTTTATTAGTTTCTATTGAAAACAATTGTGTTTACGGATTATAACATATGAATATGTGAATATAGCCCCCCTAATTATCAATATTCAGCCGCCACTGGTGCTACATAAGTAAATTTATCAGAAGGGGGAGGAGAGGGCATTTTAAAGAAGGCGAAGGCATGAAATGGTAAAAATGTGTTACGTCTTCGTATGATGTCATAGAAGTTAACAACGTCTCACTGAGTCCATGACTAATAGCTGATAGACGTTACTCTCGCACGAAATGGACTTTATGTTTGGAATGGAGTTACACTCACAGTACAACCAAAGTCTTTAAAGACATTGCCACTATATGAAATGGACTTTATGTTTGGAATGGAGTTACACTCACAGTACAACCAAAGTCTTTAAAGACATTGCCACTATATGAAATGGACTTTATGTTTGGAATGGAGTTACACTCACAGTACAACCAACGTCTTTAAAGACATTGCCACTATATGAAATGGACTTTATGTTTGGAATGGAGTTACACTCACAGTACAACCAAAGTCTTTAAAGACATTGCCACTATATGAAAAGGACTTTATGTTTGGAATGAAGTTACACTCACAGTATAAACAAAGTGTACGTGACAAGGTTCGGTAGATTCGTTTGAAAACTGCGATTAATAAATTATAGATTTGGAAATTAGACGAGAAGCTAATCTCCAAGCATAGACTCCAAACCAAGCACCCCCAACATAAGACTTACTGAACACAAACGAGCTAGCACAATGAAACAAAGCTAAGCCTACTACATTGCCGAACATAACAGACAGACAGAGCATAATACAAGACTGGGACTCGGCAAAACGTACTACTTATAGCACTTACTACAGCCTCTACACACAATATGATGACGTAGGATAGAGACAAGAAATAAGGCAAACATTTACTCCTCACTGGACTCTGAAGTTCACTACAGCAAAAGATGTCAAAACATCATTCACCAACAACATCAACAGCCCTTCTCAGGACTCTACTAACCTGGACGATCTACATCTTCAAAAAGGATACATTAAGGAGAAACGCTGTACAATAGGATAATAGGATATTTTGTCGTCAACAGTTGACAGAAGCACAGTTTACCAAACCAAGAAATTTAAAATCTGACAATGTTTCCACGATAGAAACAGTTCTTGTAAAAAAGGTTTTCTGATCAGGCACGATCTCACGATTCAGCTTGTTAAATGCCTGCCAGTTGAATATTTGTTTAATAAGCTCTCGATAACACACCAAAACGCACGATTTAAAACAGTTGAGTTCATTCATGTTTAAATATTATCTAATTTCACGTAGAAGTTTACATAAAACAATTTTGAATGCAGACATCTTGTGTCGTAATATTCAAAAAAAAGCTTTGCATTTTCTCGTTATTTCTGCTAGCTGTGTGCACGAAATTTTGTCTGTTACACTATTGCACTCAAATAAAAAGTTAAAAGTAAAAAGTTACGACAGCTCTGTACTCATTAGCCGTCAACAAATGATGAGGTCATGTCCGCAAGTACCAGCAACTTGTCAGCAATAGTGGACGCAGGATTATAAAATGGAGAAGCGAAATGCGATACGATACCAAATTGCAGATTCAACGCAACATTCGGGCAGTACAAATTACATTATTGCTTTGTAAACACTTTGCTACATTTATGACAAATTTTTGTCAAAGCAGTTTTTATTAGAAATTGCCGTGTGGTAAAATGGATTTTCCTTAAAAAATAGCCAAATAAACTTAACGAAAGACAAAACCAAGCATTAACAACAAACATAAAAACGTACATGCATCGATAACTATAAACTGACCTGTTTCACCCGAACTTGAAACATTCTTCGAAGATTTATTCACCAATAAAGCAATGAGCACAATGCAGATTATGAGCAAGATAACCGCAACAAAGACAGCAATAAGGAAACGCAGATTTTCTCTATAACTCCGAAAGCCGATAGTGTTGTCCTTTGAACCTCCAGTCAGTTTCTTTAAACTACTGTACTTTGTTCCTTTCATTTCAAATTCCACCTCAGGAGCGTCGTTCTCATTAGTCATTTTCTTGCTAGTTGTTTATATTGCGTGCTGTTTATAGTATCAATTCATCCAAATGACCTTTTCAACTTGATTCTAAGCTGTGCTGAAGAGCTGGTCCTGTAATTTGATAACGTAAAACACTGTTCAATAGACCTTGTTGTATGGCAGAAACCGATGCAATAACGTTTAGCCACGTTCATTGAATATGATTTGTAAAAATAGGTTGGTCATAGATCTAGGGCGATTATCTAGGCATAATTCATAGTAAGTCAGTCAAACAGCTAAAAAATACTGAGGTTTGAGACAACAGCTAACTTAAATCCAGGGTTGGTACAATGAAAAAGAAATGAAATTCAAGAACTTTTAAAGGAACTTCAAGGACATCTTTTGAAAAATTTAAGGCGCGAAAGACCTTGAATTGTCTACAAAGCATAACTTAAGTAAGAAATCATTAAAACCATTATCAAAATTAAGGCCCGGTTCAAACGTTTGAACCGGGCCTAAAACGAAAGAACTTTTTCTCGTGAATCGCGAGCAAATGGCGTGTTTTCCATATGACTTCTACATGACATTATAACCCATTTAGCACACGAGTCACGAGTCACGAGTTATATTTTTTGCAACAAAGCTTGAAGATAAAATTTCAACAACACTTTTGGAAAGGAAGTAGTGCGAAGATGACATGTTTACAAAAATTCGATCAAAAATTCGAAGAGAATAACTTTTAAAGAATTTTTCAATTGAATTTCAAGTATATTCAAGTTTTGTACAAACTACAATCGCAGGAGAAAGTCAAGGGCTCTCTACTGGTACCTGAGAAATTAAACACTGTTTTTAATACACAAACACGAATTTGAATGTCAGGGGGTCGGTTGCACGAAGCCTAGACAGCGTTATCCATTGGATTGGAGATCGTGACTAAAACACCACATGAGTACATACGAGTACATACGAGTACATACGAGTAACATACGAGTACATACGAGTGACATACGAGTACATACGAGTGACATACGACTATTTTCTGGTGAACAAATGAGAAACAACACAATTTCTTCAATACATTGATATTTGCGTTTATTTTTCCTTGTATTTGTGTGGACTTTGGGGCAACCATTTGATGGATTTAAATGCTGAAAAGGTATTTTACATTCATTTGTATGTTTTAGTTGAATTTGTTATAGATATTTTGTCCATGCGATTTGCCAGTATTTGAGCGCTTTTTGACACACTTTCACCTAGGAAATACATATTTATGAAAGCGATTATACATTCATTTTGGTCTTTAAGATACTGATTTTTCAGTTAAAAGACTGAATTATATCAGCTACAACTTTAAAAACATTAAAAGTAAGCTGAAATTGTACGCATAATATGATATATATACGTAACACAGTGCAACTCTCATTTAATTCAAATATATATAATGTACATTTATTTCATATAGCACGTTTTGAAAGCATTATTTATACGTTGTTTATTTAATCGCTTTCATAAATATGTATTTCCTAGGTGAAAGTGTGTCAAAAAGCGCTCAAATACTGGCAAATCGCATGGACAAAATATCTATAACAAATTCAACTAAAACATACAAATGAATGTAAAATACCTTTTCAGCATTTAAATCCATCAAATGGTTGCCCCAAAGTCCACACAAATACAAGGAAAAACAAACGCAATTATAAATGTATTGAAGAAATTGTGTTGTTTCTCATTTGTTGACCAGAAAATAGTCGTATGTCACTTGTATGTACGCGTATGTTACTCGTATGTACTCGTATGTTACTCGTATGTACTCGTATGTCACTCGTATGTACTCGTAAGTTACTCGTATGTACTCGTATGTACTCGTGTGGTGTTTTAGTCACGATCTTGGATTGGATAGCAATTTTTTTAACTTTAATAAAACCTTTTAAAAAGCAAAAAAATATAACATTCGAACTGAGAAAACACTGAAATAAAATCTTGTTTCGAAGGTTAAGAAATTTTTTTGTCGTATGAAAAATATAAACACCTTTCTTATAAGTTTGAAAATTTCTGCTATCCATTGGATAACGCTATCAAGGCAACAGGCCGAGATGAACTTAACAGCAACAACTAATGTGTTATTGTGATCATATGATGGAGAATTTAAATTAAATTCTCCATCAAAATAAAATGTTCTTAATATTGATTAAACTTTCTTAAGAAGTCATCTCCACGACAATGATATGGACACTTCAAACAAAGTCCAAAATGTTGTCGGTAATATTAAAAAACACGCATGGGAAATATATTTGTGAATCAGTTGCCGTTGGCACGTCTGACTGGAGCCATTCCTGATATCCTCTTGTCAAATTACTACTCCGTAACGAAATAGATAACATCTAACCAAATAGAATCAGCAAGTCAGTCTCCTCAGCGATAGAAACTAAGTTGATTGAAACCATTTTATGCGATATATACAACACGTCAAAAAATCATCTTTTATAAAATGTGTTGTGTGGGTATTCAAACCAAACACGCATTTAACTTCTGTTAGACAAACAATAGCCATTGCCGACCGTATAGAAATAAAATTTTGAACGGTGTACTTTTTCCGTCGGTATTTTTGCAACATTTCGATAAAGCTGGATTTCCAGTATATCCGATAAAATGGCAAGTAACTAATGGTTTCATGTTTTCTATTAACTACCTACAAGATTTTCACTTCCAACATAATTCGATCGGTTAAGTCGTTCGCGGTAAATTAATTTCACAATTTAACAATAAAACAATAATCCTAAACTGGCGACTATAGATGAAAGGTTTTAAAAACTTACTTTATGCCATATGAGCGATTATCCGAATAAAGAACTTTTAATGTGTCACAAACCGTGAATCATTAAGCAGCCACGATGTGGGAATAAGACAATGGCCGCGGAGGAGTGTATCCAACTGTCGCGGGTTGCATGTCGCGGGTAAAAAGTCGCGTGTCACGGGTAAAATGTCGCGTGTCACGGGTAAAATGTCGCGAGTATAAAAAACACTTTTTTGCATGGAAAAGTTTGAAAGAAGTCGATGTTAAATTCCCCATAATTCTTTATTTCTATGTATGCCTACTTGAATGTGCTCTATGAATCTACGTTCTCTGCTGTCATTATTAAAATATGTCAACGGTGCTTTGGATATTTAAGATTTGTGTTTGTTATACATATCCAAATATACAAAACGATGCGTTGTTAATAAAAGAAGAATTATCATTAGTTTCGAGGGCCGTTAAAATTCTTATACAATTGAAATTTTAAAACCCAGTTCATAAATCATAAGATATGGTTTATTTATGTGTATAACTTGCACTTTCACACGACTATAAATTTGCTTTTCTCAAGCAACTAAGTTCCCATTACCATTAAAAGAGATGTATCCCAGTAAATCTTGAATGGTTAGTGATGCTTGGAATGAAAAGCTAACTATGTTTTCGATAGTGATTAGTGTATATAACTTATGTATATCAATATTTTATTTAGATAAATAGAACAAAACACATTGCCTATGAATCAGGATTTTACGTAACGCTTGTGGGTATTTCTATTGACAACAGAGAACGTGTATCTTACAGACCCTGGCTCTATGTGTAGTACAGTCATAACAAATATCAACTATTAATTCAAGATTTATTTGGATAGAACTCATGTAATGGATGTAAAACATATTATTGGTTAGTAAAAGAAACTTGCCAATCGTGCGCAAGGAGAAATGGAAGCGGTTTTACTTATGAATTATGATGCTAAACGAAATGTGTTTACAACTTGAGGTGGATTTACGGAGTTTTCAACAGCAATGTCCTCAAACCTTGCAGCCTCTAATTATAGAATTTACATACTGGTTACATTGTGTATATCGTAAGTATAACTTACACTTTCCGTCTGTTGGAAAGTTGCTTTCCCTTATAACTATAAGTAATTCAATTTCCAATGCAAGCTAATTTTTACATTTAGCAATGCCATTCAATATCTTCTGAGTGTCATATGTTAACAACATGTCTAGTTGTACACGAGTAATTCCTTGCCTTGTTGACGGTTGGTAAGTGCACAACTATATGCAAGATTATAGAAATAAAGTACTTTGAAGTTTAAATCCAACACATGTATGATAGGTATAACAAACACAAATCTTAATTATCCAAATCACCAGTGACATATTTTATTGTCTTTTTATACTTATGATATACCCAACGTACCCAGTATGTAAATTCTACAATTAGAGGCTGCAAGGTTTGCGGACATTGAAAACTCCGTAAATCTACTTCAAGTTGTAAACATCCACTTCAAGTTGTAAACATCCACTTCAAGTTGTAAACATCCACTTCAAGTTGTAAACACATTTCTTTTAGGATCATAATTCATAAGCTATGGATAGATTATATAAGTAAAACCGCGGCTTCCATTTTTCCTTGCGCACGATTGGCAAGTTTCTTTTACTTAGCAATAATATGTTTTATATCCATTACATGAATTGTATCCAAATAAATCTTGAATTAATGGTTGATATTTGTTATGACAGTACTATACACTTAGAGCCAGGTTCTGTAAGATACACTTTCTCTGTTGTCAATAGAAATACTTCATAAGCGTTGCGTAAAATCCTGATTCATAGGCAATGTGTTTTGTTTTTATGTATCCAAATATAATATTAAAATACACAAGTTATATACACTAATCACTATCTAAAACATAGTTAGCTTTTCATTCCAAGCATCACTAACCATTCAAGATTTACTTGGATACAACTCTTTTAATGGTAATGAAGAACTTAGTTGCTAGAGAAAAGCAAATTTATAGTCGTGTGAAAGTACAAGTTATACACATAAATAAACCACATCTTATAATTTATGAACTGGGCTTTAAAATTTCAATTGTAAGAGAATTTTAACGGCCCTCAAAACTATTAATAATTCCTATTATTAACAACGCATCGTTTTGTATATTTGGATAGGTATAACAGACACAAATCTTAAATATCCAAAGCACCAGTGACATATTTTAATAATGACAGCAGAGAACGTTGATTCATAGAGCACATTCAAGTGGGCATACATAGAAATAAAGAAGTCATGAGAATTTAACATCGACTTCTTTAAAACTTTTCCATGCAAAAAAAGTGTTTTTCAGACCCGCGACAGTTAGATTGCACTCACAAGACTCTTATCACGGCAGACTCTTTCGTTTATTTGCATCGTCTTTAAATTTCCGCCACCTACAACTTGTGTCGGCATTTTTCACTTACAAATTTGATAAGAAAAAATCTACATTAAATCAGTTGAGAGCACGCTTTTTAAGATTCCTCAGAATAAGAAAATATTTTTATTTCAAATACTAAATGCTAACAAACTAATGACAAACTATACTAACATTGCAACGTTGTAACAAGTACGCTGCCCATCCTGCCATTCGTGTGTTGCTCGTCATTTGATTCCTCATAAATGTGTTATTATTATTAATAAATTTTCAAGGTTCTATTGATCAGGTCTGATATTATATAAAAGCAAAATTTTAGGAAAAAAGAAGATTTTTTCACCCCTCCCCCCGCTTGTAAATCCTTTTAGGAATTGCATGACGTCAAATGTAGTTAAAAAAAATGGCAAATAATAAGATGATAAGGATATTTATGTGTGTAATCACTAGAGATAAAAACGCCAAGACAAATGAAGGACAAACAATGAAATTCAACAATACTTTTTAGTCTATTTGCCTTTGAGTAGAAAATTCGTATTTTTTCCAAATTAAATGTTTCATAGAAAGAAAAGCTACAGTTCCACACAAATAATGCATAAACTTCATATTATATTCATTGATATCCAAAATATGTATCTATGACGTTGCCAATGACAACGGTCAATATGTACGTCTAGTTATTTATTTTATCGTCACCAAAACTATCATCACGGCAACACGCGACCAAATTGACCCATCCAGTACATACCATAGATCAGTTTTGATATGAGCGCCTTACTTACCGACAACCAACGCAAGCAGTGCCATTCGTATGTACATACCATATTCAGCTTGGCGGAAATACGCGGCTCTTGGATCATTGTCGACATCCGTGCTAAAAACATAAGGGTGAAACTGTTTTAGCACAGACCTTATTTCATGTCTTGGTTGAAAGACAGATAGAGATACACAAAAAATATCGTTATCATCTCATTTTTTGTCGTCCATTTGCCTTTGTGCTCAATTTTTCTGTCTATATAGGAAAGTTCATATTGAACACACATGAAGAACAGATAGAATAAAAATATCTTTATCATCCTGTTATTTGTCCTTCGTTTATCTTTGTGTTCAAAACTTTCAAAAAACTTTATCTTTGTATCAAACTTTCCTGTATAGGAAGGTTTCGTCAAGCCGGTGACGTCAGCAGCTCGACAATCGGGGAGGAGGGGAGTGATAACAGACAAACTTCGAGCATATCTACATTACTTCTCACCTGATCTCATTAATTCTTGGCAATGGATGCATCACAACCATTTTCTCTTTAGCCATTGTCAAAGTTTCCGGAGTAATAATGTAACTGCCACAAACCTGTACAGAAAAAACATACATTATTTACATAGGATTGAAAATTGTTGATAATCAATTAGATGGAAATCGCTATGCCATTTTTATTTGCAAAAACCAATTAAAGAGATGTATTAAGATTATCTACAGTATCAAAAACAGAAGAGGCAGCACATCTACTACCTTTTCAAACTCCTCTGCATTCTCGAAACGTTCCTTTTGAACTCGTGTAACATAAAGTACATCCGTTTCGGGTAAAACTTCATCTAATCTGGTGAACTCTTCCTGTAGAATCAACAATAAATTGCCTTATTAATAATTCAATGTAATCCAAAATTCAATCTAATCTAATCTAATTCAAAATTCAAAGCCATGTAGTCAGAAAATACCAAAAATTACATAAAAAGATCTCTTATGGATGTTTTCTTGTGGATTTTAATCAATGATTGAAGACTCAGATTATACTCTATACATACCTGCACGATTTTTCGTTCGGCAACATACTGTTTTACTTCATCAGGCATTCGCAGGCTGGAGGGCGACACATACTTTAGGTTAACCCGATACAGACTGAGCAGCCTTGCCAGGGAATGAACTGTGCGACCGTGCTTGAGATCGCCAACCATGGTAATCTAAACGATATTAATTAATTGCGATTTCTCACTAATCTACGTTACACCAGTAATGAAATGATGTTAAAACTTGAGTCCTTATATACCGCAGTCTAGTGTCTTCATCAGGAGTAATCTGACGAAGAAAGTTGATTTCTTTAACTCCTTGAGTCGAGTGTCTCATATCATACTTCAATATGATCTGGTCAACATACCGTCAGTCCATTCACAGTCCCAATCTCTTCACGTATCGTAAAGACATCAAGTAAAGCTTGAGTTGGATGTTCACCGACACCATCTCCTGCGTTGATCACAGGTTTTAAAGAACTCTTTGCTCCTTCCTGAAAAAACGATCATTAAAACTCAATCTTCGGAGAAAAGTCAGCCACTTGAAGGAAAAGTTGCTTATAGTATCCTACAGTATGCTTATTGACGGAATGCCATGATAACAACGACAACATGAAGTATTTCGTGTATTTAAAATTTCTGGGAGACTCCCTCCCCAGTCATCATTCAAAGCATTAAAAAGCCTAGCAATTTACCACTGACTATAACTTTATTAATAATTCATGCCCCTTCGTGCCTACCTCAACAGCTCCTGGAGTTGGATGACGTAATACAATGACATCGGAATATGATTGCATCATTTGAACAGTGTCTACATGTAAAACATGAGAAAATGAAAACGCACAAGCTTAGTTATGGTATATAAAATAAAACATAATCCGAAAAAAGACATCTTGAAAACAGTCATATATCGGTTCTATTTCAACACCATCATAAGACAGAATGATATATTTTGGAGCTGGCAGTTATATATATATTTTCAGAGTAGCAGTCATGTTGTATTGCGAGAAAAATCAAATATATGAGCAGATAAGTGTGTTCTAACTGTTCCAATAAAATTTCCTCAGAAAGTAACTTAACAACTGCTCTTAATATCTAATCAATTTACAAAATAACCGAATCGCCAAAAATAACGAAAGATCGACGGAAAAATGATGAACGATAAATGATTTTTTTGGGAATATGAAACTGCACAAACCGGAAATAGTTTCGCCTTTCATAGCAGAAGAATCGGACGCCTTCAGCGGGATAACAGAACCGCCCAATCGCTGCATGGCAGCCGAAAATGAACAAAATGTTCTTGTGCTTGCTTCGAAAAATATCGAGCCCATGATACGACCCTAAATATAGAATGAAAAACAGCGGTCAAACAGCGTCTTTGCGTTTATGTGAAGGGAGGGGTGGGGGTTGTGGGTGGACAGTAACAACGACTTGAAAGCAATAATATTCTACGACTAAATCTTTGACCTCGCATGAGCTTTTACACTGTACAAAGCAGTTGGGCAAGTCTAAGTTTATCGGACCGAATCAAGTAAGAATCGCATAAATGGCAATTACCACACTTGCTGTCAGTTGGTACACCACCAAGTAATGAAACACACACGTGATTAGTTTAAACCAATCACGGTGTTGAATGGTAGAGCGGCATGATTAGTTTCGACCAATCACGGTGCCGAATGGCAAAAGTCATCCTTTCTGATCTTGTTTAGCTTAGTGGTTTGTTTTCAGTGATTTGCTGATTGTTCGAGACGTTAACTTACCTCAAGCAATGGCACATTGCCATCCCTTTGAACGATCAATCTCATTTCGTGAGCGACGTTGAACAAGTGTCGTACCTAAAAAATAACACACGAGACTGAAACTCTTAACAGGTTTTCCGCGTAAAATTCTTAGTATGTGTAAAGCAATAAATTAGAACAAAGTCCCAGATGTCTGACTACCGTGTCAAGGGGAGGCCTGTGGGTGAGGCAAGGGTGTTATCTTGAAAGGTGGAAAAGTTAAGAAATCTCAACCAAAAACAAGTTGAAAAAAAGTTAAGAAAACAAGCTTTTAAAACATTTATAAAACAAAGCTAGACTATTAACTCCAAAACTGCATAGTCGTACATTTCGTCTGTTTGCCACCTTTCAAGATGGCGGCTTGCCTCGTTCGTAACTATAAAACTTCGGCGGAGTCAAACATATGACAGATGAGGTTGAAGGGGTAGGAAAAGAGATCCTACAATGCTAAAGTAATGAAATTCAGGGACTTTCAAGAGAATATTACAAAAAAAAAAGAAGGGCGAACTTGAACATCATGCAAAGCACAACTAATGCAAGAAATTTTTAACCACAATATCCAAAGAACTTGTTCCGTTTCCTAGTTGTTTAATAAAGTGTGCATGCGCAGCTATTGTAGATTGTATAACAGATTGCACAGATCGTACCTGCGTTTTTGTGAAACTTTTAACGCTTAGAATGTGGCGACGATGCAAGCCGTGATATGAAGTGGGCGGCAAAATGAATTTCCGAGTGCGCGGCGGAGAGTTACGAACAGGTGCCGAAGCTGGTGTTGGCACTGGTATTTCCAATGTATGAGCTGGAGTAGACGTTTCTAAAGAAAAAAAGTACGAAACGGTTAGACGAGTCAAACGAGTCCAGCAAATTTCTCGTTGCTTGACAAAATATGCAATGATTTGAAAAAAGCACAAAGATGAAACATCATGTTAGGAAGGTTTAAATACGTTGACCGAGTTTTAAGATGGATAAGTTCAGATTATCCAACATCAACGGTTGTAATATAAGATGAATTGCTCGAATAAATGGATAGTACAAATGAAAATACTCGTCCTTTATTCCTTAACTTCAAATGCAGCATTTTATTTACTGTCAAACCTGTACTGCCCACGCAGCACCGTAGTAAACGGTCACCCTGGGTTAAAGCAGTCATGTGGTAATGTCCATATAATTTCATAATAAAAATACTACTTCAGCGAGCTTTTTTGAATGGTCACCTCTATGAGGCAGTGTTGACATACTGCAACAAAAGGAAAAACAACGAGAGAAAAAATAGCGCGCGATACGTTAGGCGGATGCGGCCATCTTTTTTAAGCTTCCATACTTATTTTTTAATTGTTTTGAAACTGTATTAAATGATATGGTAAAATTACAACCAGAATAGAATAAAATTTTTAACCAAATCTTTGTTAGCAAGCTTGTTAAAATCTTTCAGTTCGAGTAGTCCGCAGAAAAAAACAAAAGTTCAGGACTATATTTTGCTATTTGAAATCCAAGACATATACTGAGCTGTCGACATCAAATTATCACGTGGGAAATCCTTGAGGGTGACCACTTAATACAGGTTTGACAGTACAATAATTTTACACGTAAGACTGGGCCGAGTCTGTGTAAGCGTAATTGTCCTCACCAAATTTTCGTCTTTTTGCTGGAGGGGAATCTAAAAACGAAAAAATGGGATAGGGAAGAGAGTATTGTACTGTCAAAAAGAACTTCTCAAGTCTTATAATTATGGCCGATACAGAATGATGTGTAAAGTCAATCTGTGGAAACAAATGATGAAATGAAATATGTACAATTTTTGTAACATTTAGTACATGGCACGCGATCCACCAGCAAAACTGTCTGTCAAGATTTTTAGGTTACCGGCTGAGAAGTTTCCCCCAAATTGTGTGAACACTGTCCCACATTTCGTTCTTGGAACTTTTTGCGATCTGAACCATAGTTTCAACATTTCATCAACATTTATTTGGATGCAACCCACTTCGCTAACAAGTTTGTTTAAGGAGTAGCATTCGTTCGACAATGCAAAAACCCTTCAATGACGTTCGGAACGGATTCCGTTCACTCGGGGACAGTGTTTGAACATATTTGCGTATTAGAATAGCTGCCAAACAGTAGGAGGAAATTCATGGCAATGTAATCACACAGAGATAGGCGTGATTTGTGTAATCTCGCAATAATACAGGAAAACGGAATTTTAAACTTGGGTTTACCACTAGTCGCTCGAGTAATTTCGAAAACAAAATAAAAGCTAAAACTTCTAACAGCATAAGAAATACCAATTTGAACATTTCTTTTTGACCGCCAGTGTATCTAGTCCTCATTTATTTATGCAGTTCATCTTATACTCGGCAAACATTGGTTTTGTAAAATTCATTGTCATTTCCATGTGACAATAGAGTGATTTAACAAACACGACGTTTCGTCTAAAACGTCGTAAAAATGGCGTGGCATGCGCCTTTTACTTCCGGTTCAATCTACGACAGCAGTTGACGACTAATACGTGAAAACATACGATTTGAAGTCCTAACAACGGCTGAAACAAACTTAATTTTTGAACAGAAATAAGGATAGATCTTTGATATTCGCATCTTAAAAGATTATATAGGCCTACATATATTTATCAAAGTAAAAATTACGAATGTTTTGTTTCCTAAAGCGTAAAAAACAAACAAATAAACATCGCGGGGCCTGCTCTGATTTCGGGGGTTTCCTCGGAGTCAAAACAATTTTAGTCAATTTAAATGGAGATTTGGATACGATGGAAGCACTTTTGGAACGTCCGCGCTCATTTCTTAAAATAGGTGGTACCAAGGTAGAGTCGGCTATAGTGGTCATTATGCGTGGCCACTTCACCTACTGGTTTCTCAATTAGGGGGAGGGAGGGGGGATAACAGAGATTTTTTATTAAACTAATTTTTATCGAAATCATTACAGCTTCGAACTCTGGTCTCCAACTCAAAGCACGAGAGAGCTAATTTGTAAGTAGTGTCGAAAAGAAACTTAAATCGAACCGGCACCAAAGGGAGTGCAACTGGAGGAAAAGCACCGAATCTAATTTCCATAAGGGTGAAACTCGGTCTATCCTTGACTTCTCGTTTACCACCACGCTATTGTGGCCTGGGATGTGTCGAGCAGACATATGTGTATTTCTCTTTGCAGGTATGCTAGCAAGAAGAGGGGTCTTCATTCCATTCTGTTTGTACAAGCAATTGACTGTTGCATATTTCAAGAGCATTTTAACTTGAACGAAAGCTTCGTTTTGGAAGACTGTATTAATCACAATTAACTTGCGACAGTTCATGTGATTTAATCGTTATTCTTGTGAATACAGCCCCTGATCAATCACACTGCTTTAGGCTCAAATACCTAAATACCAGGCGTCTGTTTCTATTATGAAATTGTCTACTTTCTTCGAGAAACACTTTCCGCTTCATGTTGCGTGGTAGACTGAATAATAAAAGTTACTGAGAATTCTTCGTACGATAATATAAGTTGATTGAGAGTACTTAGTAGGATAATATACGGTGACTGAGAGTTCTGATTGGGATAATATACGGTGACGTAAGAAGGATCTATGACTTATAATACAAAATTTATAAGTTCATTAGTAAAACAAAAACAAGGTGGGAAGTACATTTATATACACATCTATGCCCAACACACGGACAAAACGATACTAAGAGTCATCATAAGCCGGATTTCTTTTATTGACATACAGTCAATTAAGAATGTTGATCAACTTTCTTTTCATTTAAGATCAAGGAAAAGCATAGTAGCCCACCCCCCGTCAAACGTTTCAATACAATCAAATGCATTTACCTGTACGTGGAGAACTGTGATCCCCAGAATGAAATGCTTTGTCAAAATTTCGCTGAATTGGAGGTGGAAACACCCAACGCTGATCCGCCATCTTCAACGGACTGCTTGGGGCTGAGGCAGCAGTATGATGTTTTAGAGGTTCCGACTCAAAGGGCACAAAACCATGACTGCGCACGTCTTCGCCGTAACCGGGTTTTGCAAGCACCTGGAGTGGAAATATTTGAAATGCGGGCTCATATAAACTTCGTGGAGTTTCACAGATCAAGTTTGGTAAGGACATTTTGGATACTTTTTCAACCAAAGAATTTGTTCGAGTTTTTGTTAAATTTGAAAAAGTGAAACATACTTCTATGATGAACGTACATGAACATTATCGTTTATTAATTATATATATCCCAAATTACTTATATCACATAACAGGGATGGGTTTCCAAGGGGGCGGTGTTTCCTGGTTGGGTGCACACCATTCCTAACCTAGGCTAAAGAGAGAACAGAAGGAATATAAACAATTACTATACCTTATCGGTGGTTGAATGGCCTGACCTAGTAAATAGTAACTGGGCAAGCGGGTAATCTCAATACGTGCAGTGGATGGCAATGAACGTAAACAAATGCAAACCAATGTTTGCAATTAGCGAACTTACCTTCCCATCCACCATTGCAATTTGTCCTCGTAAGACAACGCGCTTCACCGAGCCGTAGACCTTCATGCCTGCAAATGGGGTCCATCTGGACTTTGTGTACTTCATCGCGTCAGGAATAGTCCATGGTGAGCCCACTTCGACCTCAATATATGTGTCCGGTTGCTCCGGAAGTCCAAAGATACGGCGAGGGTTGGTGTAAAGTCGAAGTACAATATCCTGAAAAGTAATCGCATTTAGTACAGGTTCCCTAGATCTTAGAGCCGGAATAATTTCAGGAGTACCTTATCAAGGAAAACGCAGTTGCGGAAGAAATTTATTGACCATTGAAATTACAGAATGAACTTAAAAATCTTCCACAAACCTCGATAGTCAATCGTCCATCGTGAACAGCCGTTAGTAAAAGTGGAAGCATGGTCTCAAGGCCAGGAAAACCGGGGGGTGCGTTGTCAGAATTTTTTTCCGATACGGAATGAGGCGCTAGAATCAGAGAAAATACGATAAAGCAAAAAATTTTCATTTAAAATACGGCGAGATCTGCACTTCAAAAACTTTCCTGATCATGATATTGACGAGTACAAATCGTGGTCGATTATTCTCAATATCGGCTAAAATATTAAATCCAACTAATTAGGTGCAGCGCCATATTGAACAGTACCACTCTAATGGGAAATTTGTTATAAAAAAGAAATGCTTGCAGCGGTCACCATGAATTTAGGAATGGATTAGAAGCAGAAGCTTACTGTTAAGTCGTGAACAGGAAACATTGATCTTGAGAGAGAATATTTAAATCGGCACAATCTAAAGAGTACATGCTAAACAGCATTCAAATGTTTCCTACACTAAGATTTGTGCAGTTAAAACTTGACAGTTTGATTAAAGCATAATAAAAAATATCTCTACAAACTTTTCTACAAAAATCCAATGTTATAAATCGTGTTAACTTGTTAAAGTGAGACTGTTCAATACGGCGGCCGTTGTCATTTCAGACTTCAAGTTTATCTCCGCATGCACAATATATTTTCTACACTTAAGAAATAAAAGATGTTTGCTGTGTTTGCACGCGCTTGTGCAAACCGAGGAGACCTTTACGAGAACTCGAGAACAGATCAGTGCAAGCCTGAGACCGAAGGTTGAGGGTTGCACAAGCTCGAGAGTTCTCACAGACGTCTCCGAGGTTTGCATAAGCCTGTGCAAACACGAAAAAATTTTTTATTTCTTTTATAAAATAACAATAATGCGAAAAGGACAAACTTTTAAATTTTTACTCTAAAATGTATTCTTGATCGATTTGCAAATTCTCTTTGACTGATTGATTGTTTGATTGGTTGAGCTCAGACGTGTTTTGCACAGACTAATGCAAACACGGCTCTAGACCAATCACTGCACGCGTTTTATTGTTTTTATTTTATAAATATCAATGATACATTTTCACCAATGATTATAAAATGAAAGTTAACAACAAAAAGTAGGACGAAAGAAAAAGACTGGCGAAAAGAACGTTCTAAAGAACGAAATTTCCGGCGAAAAGTGCAGCTTGCGAACGTTTCTCATTGAATTTGGTGAAAATTTGAAAATTCGCATCCCTATATATTGCAGCTAAAGCTTTTTGACAAACCTTTTCATTAGTATAAAGTTTTTACTGGCTGCATCGTTGGTGAAAATATCAATGCAGTGAAAACAATTTGTATGCGTCTTGTGCTTTATCAAACATCTGACTTTGAAAGCAACTTATTTTTATGGCCGCTTTATAGTCTCATGCTAACACATTACGTTGCTAAAGAATGAGCTCAGGCATGGATGGAATACTTCACTTTCATACAGCAAATTTACAAAATATCCTGAGAAAATTTTTCATTAATAACTGTTGAAAACGAGCGTTGGCACATTATAGTTTGCAGTCACCAGAAAAGTTCTAAATTGTCTTGTTTACTTTATCGAATACGGATAACAGTGTCATGTGACTAACGTTTTCATTAGACCTGTATTTTGGATCCACTTTAAATTGTCAAAAAATTGCTTGTGCGTAATTTTCTAAAAAAAAATCCTGGCCAACTGCGCCGCAGGACATTTTCCGGACCTGAACTTGAAGTAGCTAACAACGTTTTCGTTCAAAAGAATTTCAAACAAAAAACGCCGAAAATTTACCGTGATCCGTCGCAAAACAATCAACGATGTCCATATTATCCCATAATGCTTTTTGATCTTCGGGCGTCACGAGATTTGGTTTAACTCGGCTTCTCGTTGGTCCAATACGTTCTACGTCATCTTGTGTCAGAAAGAGATGATGAGGGGCAACTTCACACGTGACAGGAAAACCTTTTTCCTTCATTGCTCGAATTATCATGATCTAAATAATAATACACACATAGTTCAAATAACTATGAATTACAGAAAAACACGACACAAGTATTGAAATGAAGATTGCGACTCAACATCCGTATTGCTGATAAGTTAACCACATCGTTTAGTTGTGGTGTAGTAAAGAATACGACAGAGCATCTAGACATGGTATTTCTAATCGGTTGAACATCGAGTTTGGTTGTGGTGCAATAAAGATTACCACGGAACATCTATGCATAATATTACCACAGAGTAATAATTACACAGAACGGCCACTCAAGTGTCTTCACAGCTTTTTTCACTTGGTTCCAACCATTCCAAAAACATGACGTCATTTCCTCGTAACGAAATCGACAATATTTTCATATAAAAAATGACGTCGGGTCATTTTAGTGTTTTGCAACAAGTGAAAAGCCCTATATATCTTGCTGGAGTAATGGCAGTCGATATGCGCGGCGAAACATGCGCGAGGATAAAAACACCAAAGCCTCCGACACGAGTGATATATAGGTATATTGGGTATATTCCCTATTCTGGGTATTTCTAATAAGTTTTCAGACTCAGAATTTTAACGGAAAGAATTCTTATTGTTATCTCTTTAAGTAATCTAGCATTTTGACGTACGTGTCATACCTCAGACTGTCTGGCGACGTGGCAGATGTGAATAGGTCGATCAGCGAGCTCAGCCAATAACAACACGGCGGCCGTTGTCTGACCTTCAGCATGACAGCAAATCGGAAGATGTTTTGGCCAGTTTTTCAAATGCTACAACATATAAAATTTAAGTAAAGTTACGTCATATTCACTAAAACCATAATGACGTAATGCAATGATGGCAAAAAGTACATGTAAATGAATATTGAGTGATGACGTTAAGAAAATATTTAATTGAATTGACGAAGTAATTTAAGAATGATTGGATTGATAGAACAAGATTTATCTACATCATTACTCCAACTTAGGCAACCAAGTGAAGGGTGTAGTCAGCCCGCATGCTAAGTCGTGCTCACTTGGGTTTTGCCAAGTAAATTTCAGCAGTCCATTTCCATTACCAGTTATTTTCTAATAAATCATTGTTTTTACAACGACTTAATACAGAAATATTTAAACAACAAGAGAAAACTTATGGGCTCACTACGCCACTTTTTCCGTAGAATTTAGCTGTGTTGCGTTGGAGTTGCATTTATCAATGCTAGTGGAAAACAAGTTTCTCGATGCGTTGTAACACATGCGCATTGCATGGAGTTTTTAGTTCTGTATACATGTATTTATGATACGACTTCTCAAAAGTAAGGGGTCTCGTTCGATAATGTTTGTGTTAAATCAACCGGTCAGGCGTCGTGACGAGAAAAACCGTTTCATTCATAATTAACGAACATGTTCACCATAATTCATAACGCATTAAGCCCTTCCCTACCCAATCAAAAAGCTTTCAACACTAAAATACCTTCATCCAGACACCACAATCGTCCAATTTCAAAGTCGAGAATGTGTCATTCAGATACATTTTGAGTGCAGCGCCTTGCCGAGCGAGTTGCGCAGAAATGGACGTGTTGCTAGTACTCGCGCCAAAATACAAACCGTAATCACAACGAGAACCTTGAGAAGCTGCCTATAAAGTTAGATATATATATATATATATATACTACATGAGCTTATTTCATACTTATCCTTACCCTACACTACTCATCAAAGTTTAAGACGAATGCCCGTATTTTAAAAGCTCACTCACAAACCCACACACATATACACATTGAGTGTGACATAAATATCACACTCTAGCTAATCATTGGCAAAGTCGTTTCTTCATCTATGGCAAGATTTTCTCTTAAATATTTCAAATCAAGCAATCAGTTGAATTAAATTGCGGTCTTCGCAGTATTATGAAGTGATTTTGAAGCCCTACTCATTGAGTCAGAGTGAGCGTAAGTGCTTAAGAAACGAAAATTTCTTAATCAAGTTATAGATTAACTCATAAGTTGTAGATTAAGTTATAGATGTTGTTAAGTGACAGCGGTTTTCGTAAAACAGTTCATGCATATCTCTATCTTTTCATCCTCAAGATTTTGATGTTTTTGTAATGCATAATTTACACATCCAGTGATGTGACATTGCACTGAGAGAAAGTGAATTTTCCTTTGCTATATTTGTTGACAAATTATTTCAGAAGGACAGAGCTCCGTTTGCTCTAAACTGTTGATGATTAAACTGTTCTATAAAGTCTACTGTCATTTTAAATATTCTGTTCAATGAAAATGTAATTTTCAGGGCCTGTAGAGCAAATATTTTACTATTTAGATCATATTTTCATTGAAAAGAACACTTAAAACGACAGTGGATTTTAAAAAGCAGTTAGGTCATCTTTTTCATTCTCTAAACATTGAAATTTTATGTCCAATTCACATTGTACAGTTTTAATTATTGAGAATATTTAATGATATGTTACATCAACCGAACAGAGTTCCCGTCGTTGTAAAGTGTTAATGTTATTATTTGTATTTTATCCAAAAGTTGGCAGGAAACAAAAGAATGTTCAAAAATTTGCAGCGACTCGTTTTGCAACGTGACGTCATTTCCTGTAGTGATGCACCGATATCGGCATATCGGCGTATCGGCTCTAAAACACAATTATCTATATTTATCTTGCTCATAATACAGACATTTAGACATTTCATTGAAAAAGAAATACAATTGAAATGAATCATAGTTCAACAATACTACATATATCAACTCAATAATTTTAGTTGAATTAATACTTCTTAAAATTTGTTGTTTCCACATATTAATTTCCGACGACGATTGTGTTGTGAAATATGACTGCAGTGTAAATATAGCCACTTCGAATTTTATATCTTTTTTATCAAATGAACAGTCACTGGTGATCACAAAGTGGCATAATTTATGTTTAAGTTCCGTAAAATGGCACAAAATATGGGTTATCGGTACAATATCGGTACAATATCGGCATTTTAATAACGGCTAATCGGTACATCGGTAAAATCCTATATCGGTGCATCACTAACTTTCCGTATAAATTGGACATCACAAAACTTCATTATCTTGAGAATGCAAAGAGATGTGATTAAAGTATTCTAAAAAGTACACTGTTATTTTACGATTTTGTTTTCAATGAAACTACAAATGTAAAGGCAAATTTTTGATTCACCAGCTCTTAAGTAATAAAACTTTTTCTTTATAAACACTTCAAGGGCATGAAATATGTATGTTTTCAACGAACTTCATACTTATACTACCACACGTCCTATTTTATCAACTTACCAGTTGAGCAGTTTGAAAAGAAGCCTGGTCGATAACTGCCGGCTTTGTGTTTGGCATGGCCAGGACCATAGTTATGCCGCCCGCGAGCGCAGCCGCTGAGCCAGAAGCAAAGTCCTCCTTATAATTCCCCCCGGGTTCGCGCATGTGTACGTGAACATCGATGAGGCCGGGTAGGCGGTATACTTGAAAGGAAGATAAACAATCGATGTGCGTTTTGATACCGGGTGAGCCGCGTACTCTACGTAAGGCCTGGCAACGAAAAGAAAAAACGCTTAGACGTCAAGAGGTAAGATACCATTATAAAATGGAATATAAATCTTATCTCTAGTTAATATAACTCCTATCTCGAGTTTAAATCATGTGTTATTAGAGTATGCTTTCTCTTATATTTTCTTGTTCCGCGCGCAGATTTTAGTGCGGGGACAAATTTTAGATTTTTATAGCTTAATTTATCAGAAAACTAGACACGCTTTTTGAAATACATAGTGCAAAACGCCGGGATTCTATTCGGAAATAAAACAGGCAGTGACAATGCCTGATGAGAATTGAACTGTACGGTGTTGCATTGTGAGGTAATTTATTATATAGCAGTGTATTGTGTTGTATTGAGCTGTACTGAATGTACTGACTTCATATAATACCTCAATAAAAAGTTTTGCACATTTAATATCAGTGATCAAAGGGATTGAATAATCGATAGCCATTCGTCTCGTACGATAACCGTGAGTCACAAAAGACGACGATCTTCGAGCACCAGAGTTTCGCAAAGGAAGATTGATGACCATATCGAATTTATTTTGCGTCAGATAATCTGCAATGCTCTTCGTCTTGAAACCATTACCGCTTTCCTCAAACGGCCAATCTACAGGATGAATCTATATGAAGTGGATTAGATAGTGATTACATTGGCAAAATGATTACATTAAAATAGTCATGGCTTCTTATGAAAACACTAGACTGAGCATATATGGTAAGGACTCAAGTTTCAACATTAGACCACTTCTGACGAAGGCAATAGACTGAAGGAGATATGAGGACTCCAGTTTCAACATAAGTTCACTCTTGACAAAAATACTTAACTGGAGTATATAAGGACTAATGTTTTAACATCAGGTCATTCCTGATGAAGAGTATATAAGAACTCAAGTTTCAACATCAAATCTCTCTTGATCAAAACGCTACACTGGAGTATGAAAGCACTTAAGTTTCCATTAATATAAAACAAACCTTCACTCCATGTTCGGAATAAAAGTCGGCCGTACCAAGACTGGCGTATAACTGATAGCCAAGATCGACTAAAGTTTTTACGCTTGACAACATTTCATTCTTCGCTTTGAAGCTGCCAATAGATAACAAAATACTCTCCTTCGGTACAGTCATACCAGTGCTTATCAAGCCTGGAATATAGAATCGTAAACATGATAAATTTAAATATCAAAATCGAGCACAGAGATTGGAAAGGTGGAAAGCAAATTCCTAACAGAAATATGATAGCCCAAGTAAAAAAAACTTAAACAGGAATAGCTAAGAATTTAAATTCAAAGGTTTTTTCATTACTGAATGGAATGTGCACGTCAAACTTCCTAATCTTTCTTAAAATGTAATTTAACTGGACAATTAGTTCGTTTATGTACGAAACCTCTCGTAAAGATATATTATTGTACCTGAAGATGTCTTTACTTTAAGACAAAACGTCATTTACAAACAAAATTATACCACAAATCTTTGTCATACCTTTATGTTAAAAATAATATGTTGCTTCAAAGAAGCATTCAGGTAGACTGCAAAAGAATCCAAAGTTAAAGCAACAACTACAAATGTTGATGTACCTTTTAGATAAGCCTCGTAACGATTCTCTCCGAAGCAAGCAACTTCGCCAGTGCTCGCCATTTCCACTCCCAGCATGACATCAGCTCCAGCCAACCTCGCGAACGAGAATTGTGGCACCTGATGAGAAGACATATCCATTACATTTGAGAGACCAGTAAAATTTTGTTTTGGGAAAGAAGTAGAATACAACTAACCTTGACCCCGACTCGACCATAACAGTTTAGTTCAATTGCAGGTTCAACAACATCAGCCTGGCAAATGACGCGAGTTGCCAAGGCAACAAAGTCGTGATTTAGCGTTTTCGAGACGAATGGAAAAGAGCGGGAAACTCTAAGGTTACACTCGATCACTTTGAGTTCGTTGTCCTAAAAAATACGCTCTTTTTAGAAAACATGAAAGCATTTTGGTGCTGGGATGGCTCAAAACAAATGAAAAGTTTATGAAACGTTTTAAAGCAAATTTTGAAGCGAACTATTCACAAAACGATATTCCGCGAGTCAGCAAATGTTTCAGGTGAATTGTCCTATTTATTTGGTGCGAAATGTCTGCGTTACGTAAAAAATCACCCCAAAACCAAACAAACATTCGTTTCCTTTCAACCTTCAAAGGAGTTGATCAAGTTTGGATAGGCTTTCGATGGGTTTTTGTGATTGTCACCATGCCATGTCAGACGTTTATGTTAAAATCTGTTACATCTATACCTCTAATCGCGAGATATTTTTTGGAAGTGCATTCCATCAAACACGACTCATAATTGCCTTTGCTCAATTGCTGGTTGCATTAGTTATTTCGTAGGGAAATTGGTACCTCTGCACTTCCTTTCACTTGGACAATGTAGGATGCACACTCCCTTATAAATTCATTCATGTCGAAACTCAACATTAGATAAGTGTTTTCACAACAATATATTCAAATTAACAGACAATTTCAGACATATTAACATCCATTGTTTTGCTGGTAAAATATACATATTAGCAACAATAAAAAATCCCTCAAAAGTGAATTCGATCCAGAACCCGCAGTCAACACCAAATAACACAATACCCAATCTTACTTTGGCAATGAGTTGCATATTGAACGGACCGCTGACCATCAAAGCTTTGCCGATGGCGTAACAAATGTTCTTGATTTTTTCCATGGTTTCGTTGTTGATATCCTGAGCTGGAAGCACCATCGTTGCATCACCCGAGTGTACACCGGCGTTTTCGACGTGTTCCGAGATGGCAAGCGTCAGTACGTTGCCATTGCAAGCTACAGCGTCAACATCAATCTCCTAAACATTTTGAATGCGCTTTCAAGATCACCTTTCCCAACGAATAGACCTTATGCGAACGATGTCATAAGGCTTGAGGCAGGTAATGGCGCCATGAAGCTTTAAGCTCGAAAGGTTTTATTGTCTCAGTGGTCACGCATATCTAAAACTTTAATATGGCTACCACTTTTGTTCTATTTCAGAAACTTTTTAACCCAACAAAGATCACGGTTACAATCTATTCAGTCCTTATGGTTGTGCCTACTGGTTCAACTTTTTAAGCACTAAGTATACAAAAACATTAATCTTTCCCACTATTTCTACCTGTTTTGCCAATTTGAAATTGCATCTCATTCTATCACAAGGTTTATTTATATATTCTACTTGATTTAGCCTTTAGGTAGACTTGTTCAGTTTTTATCCAATCAATTTATTACTTGTTCTAAAATGTTCACTACACATAGACCGGCAGCTAGCAAGCCAGAAAGTTTGGTCGAGCTATGCAAATTTCAGAATTTTCTTTCAAATTTTGGCATCATTCATTTCGTTTGTCCAATGAGGTAACATCAAAATATTTACATAACTCAAACTAGCTTGCGAGCTGGCTACGCCTCTGGAGAGAGCCCGATGTCTCAAACAATACCTTAGCCTCCATGATGAACTTCGATATGACCACGGGATGTTCACGCGATAGGGAGGCAGTCATCGCCATGTATTCGGTGAGGTCATCATCAGAGAACGCGACGTACATTGCAGCACCACTGAGGACATAGGAAGGTCTTACAAGACACGGATAACCAACAGAATTACAGAATTCTTTTGCAGCCTACAAAGTAAGGAAAATAAGTTTAGTGTGAAACGCCCACATCTGTAATGGTGAAATAACGACTCCTTTCAATGCAACGCCGAATCTCTGGTGGCTAAAATCATGTGATCATCATCCAATACATGTACCCATAGATATGTACAATGAACTAGATAGCACATTGCAATATGACGCCCAATAAAAAGTTGAAGCCAAAGTAATCGGGTGCTCACATTGTTATCATCCGATTACTATGTCCACCCGAGGAGTAAAACCCAACTTTAATATACGACAGAGCTTTAACGACGACATAAATCTGTTATTTTTGGAACTTAAAGCCTTGTGTAAACATAGCAAATTTTGTGGAAATATGATTATGCTTATTATGATTATTTTTTCGTATCAAGTGGGCCCTTCCAATATGGCGGTTATGGCTTCACAGAAATAGGGGAGTTAGGACATTATCCAGTCTAGTTTCAGATCAGTGCATGTACCTCGAGTGTCGTCAATTCTTTCCACTTCGGTTGTGAAATTTTCACGCTGTCCAGCAACCGAGAAAATTTGAATCGATTCTCGGCACTGTCGATCATTTCCGGTGATGTTCCTAAAACACGGACCTGTAAAACAATTAAAATAATTCCCCACTATGCGAAAGTACTTCAGGAATATTCATAAAATTACACTGTGCAAGGTCATTAATAGTAATATTCACGCTGATGTTGACTGACGTTTCGAAAAACTTGATTTTGATAGTCAAGACTACAGCCATGGTTGCTAAAACATCAGTCAACACAAACACGAATAATCTTTCTCAAGAATGGTCGATCTTTCATTTTAATACATTGCTCTGAATGAACTCTTATGTCATGTAGCTACACAGGATATGTATAAACACATTCAAACAGGAAAAAAGTAAATTGAACATCGAGGAAAATTATTCAGGCAACGAAAACAGTTTAACCAATAAACTGGTAATCGACAATATAGCAAATAAAAATCATGCAAATCTAGCTATGACAGAACTCAATACTTACAGTTCACAATGCGTGCAAGACCTGGGCTAAGCCCCTTGACCACTAACCTGGCTACGATGTAACGCCATAGCAATGTTGTTTGGTAGTTGTCCTCCCATTGATAAAATAACACCTTCAGGATTTTCCATCTCGTAAATATCCATTACAGTCTAAAGAAGAAAATACATTAGTCAAAAGTACATCAACTTAAAGTACATCAATCTTAAGTATATCAGTCAAAAGTACATTAGTCAAAATTAAATTAGCCAAAAGTACATCAATTTTAAGTATATCAGTCAAAAGTACATTAGTCAAAATTAAATTAGCCAAAAGTACATCAATTTTAAGTATATCAGTCAAAAGCACATCAGTATTATGTACATCAATCTTAATTACATCAGTCTAAAGTGTATCAGTCAAAAGTACATCAGTCTATGTACATCAATTTTAACTACATCAGTCAAAAGTATTTCAGTCAAAAGTACATCAGTCTAATGTACATCAATATAAAGTACTATCAGTCAAGTCAACAATAAAAAGATAAGACCCCACCGAGGAATTGTCCATAAAAAATACGAAATACTTGGAAAATAATCAAGAATGCACAATCTTATTCACCTCAAAAGAGATTTCGTCAAAATACAAACGATCGCACTCGTCATAGTCCGTGCTCACTGTCTCTGGATTATAATTCACCATGATGGTTTGCTTGCCTAGCTACATAAAGAACATGAACACAGTAAATGTTACTGCTGAGTTTATAAACACCGTTATTAGTTCTTTGATGGTAGACTAGTGTTCAACGAGGATCGTAAGTGACAAAGCAGGATATGTCGTGATGAACCTGGTTACTAGGGTAGTCTTAAATTTACTTTTTTTCGCTGGATGTTTTGAAAAAGCTGTTGCTTCTAAAGCGGTACAAATGGCATTACATATATCGTCAAGGCAGGAGTTGTATGAAAGTTGCTAGATTTGCAAACTAAGTTATCACCAACCCACGATTAAACACACTCAGCAACCTTTGAGCATCTGGCCTTTGGTTGCACGAAAAAATCATAGTCATATTCATTGGATTACAATTTTTCGAATGTTAAAAAAAAACACACAAAAAATCAGCGACCTTAACTGAACAAATAATAAAATAAAACTGTAGCTCAAAGAACTCTCATTTTCTTGAACAAAACACAGATACCTTTCTCAGAAGCTTAACAAAGCTTTTATTCAAATGCTAACGCTATCTTTGGCTTCTTGCAAACCTTCCCCTGGCATTTTAACGAGATATCTTTCACTGCAAACACTTACCTTACGTAACTCACGAATGCAACCGACAGCACACCAATCAAACTCCACGCTGCTTCCAATACGATAGACCCCAGACCCTAACACCACTAGAGCCCCACCGGGGAAATCTAAATCGTTCTCCTGACCGTTATACGTTAAATACAGATAGTTTGTAACAGCAGGATACTCCGCGGCGACTGTATCGATTTGCTTGGCACAAGGAATGATTTTTAGCGATTTTCTAGCATGTCGTACACTCGCTTCAGTGCTGAATAAAAAAAAATTATAGGATTTGGCAAAGGAACAAATACTGGATCAATGGTATCAGAGCATGATTGACTTTTGGCAAATTATCACCGTACGTCATTAAAATTGCAAAAAGCATATTCTTTGATAGATTTACATTTTAATCGTAAAAGCAACTCGACTGAACGAACATTGCCATGAAATAATTTTGAACAAATAATTTCACTGCGATAATGTAATGTCAATAGTGTAGCTCGCCATCTTATTTAGTCGTACTACAAAAAATTTTCTTTGTTTGTTGATTTGAAATTTACATTACATGGCCAAACTTGCAGACTGGCTACACTACTGTGTAGTTTGACAAACGCAAGATCCGCCACTGCGCTTAAATTATGGACAATTCTCAAGGGTTTATGAAATCTTATTACACAATTTTTCATCACATAGCAAAGACTGAGGAGTTATTCAGTATACATTCAAAAAAACGTAATAATACAGCCCAGCTTCTGCGTTTTACACTGGTTTTTTGTGTGATATTTTATTTCTCAGTTTTACATTGTTTTTGTGTAAAGTAAGACTGGTTTTTTGTGTAACACGAGATTTCTGTGCACGACAATTTTTTTTTGTAAAATAAGATTTCTGTGTTTTACACTATTTTTGCGTAATATACTGTATATTACAGAAAATGCAAAAAAGAAAAAGTACCTTTGAATAACTTTTGCTATCTGTTTATCAGAGAATCCGAGTTTCTTAGCTTGCAAGAGTTGAGAACAAGATAGATCGTGCACCTGAAAATATCCAAATTTTTACACGGAAATCATTCAAACATACGAGTGTTATGAAAGAAATCTCGCTACTATCCATAAATTAATCTGTTGAGCAATACAAAAAGGCTTTCCTTACTAAAATGCAATGCTGGTATCATTTTCTATACATGTTTTTTGCTCACCCGAACGTGGCTTTCCTTCAACTGTTTCTTAACGTCAGCGATGTTCTTCATGCGGTACAAAAACCAACGATCGATCTTTGTTAATTCGTAGAGTTTTTCCACGCTATAACCAGCTTCAAGAGCAGCAGCTAAAATATGGATCCGCTTATCCGAAGGCTGTTTTAAGTCCTAAAGGAAATACTCTTCAAATGTTTGTTTGACGCCAGAAGTATAACTTTGCAATCATGCAGCCATAAACTATACTATACAGCTAGGTAAATTTAGAACACTATGTTTATGTATGTTGGTTTAGTTGAAAATTTTTTAATTTCCAACATTATATGCAGCAGTTCAACTCACTTGTTCTTTCGCTTGGCATCCATTTGCATCGAAACCAATATTCCATTCATCAACCATTCTCAAAGCCTTCTGCAAGGCTTCTTCAAACTTCCGACCAATTGCCATTACTTCACCGACACTCTTCATGGAAGATCCAATCTAAATTTACAAATGCTGGAGATCATCATCACGTGGTTGTGATGAATGACCAACTTTGCTTGAACATCATCATAAAAACACAAAACTAGAGTATAAAAGGACTCAAGTTAAAAAATCAGATCACTCATGATGAAAATACTAGACTGGAGTATATAAAGATTCAAGCTTCAACATCAGATCACTCCTTATGAAGACACTAGACTGGGGTGCATAAGAATTAATGTAAGATCATATGTCTGTGACGCATATCCTCATTGCTACTCCCACCTTTGTGCTGACTCGACTAAATTTGTTCAAATCCCATCGAGGTACTTTAACGACAATGTAATCGAGACTCGGTTCAAAACACGCCGTAGTCTTATTCGTCACAGAGTTTTTGAGATCAGGCAGAGGTATCCCTAGGGATAACTTTGCAGCCACGTACGCCAGGGGATAACCAGTGGCTTTTGATGCCAGAGCAGAACTGCGGGACAGTCTGGCATTTACCTCGATGATATAATACTAAAGAAAAATCAATTTAGAACGGCTTAGCAATGCAAATATGATAAACCAAGAGCCAGAGGTCAAAACAAATTGTAAAATATATTTTTGAAAAGATGAGAGCCTGATTTCTATGTATACATTTGCTGATCCAGGGTAAGTCAGAACGCATAATTGCATCTTATTTTAAATTCAAAATCCATATCAACAAAACTGGGGTAGGAAATTTCTAAAGAATAGTTTGAAGACAAAAACTTTACCAATAAGTGGATTGCAACCATTCCCCCACGGGACTAAAAGGACAAAGCTACATTCGCCATGTTGGCTGAAATTTGAATAGTAAACAAGAAAAATCTTTTGTTGAATTCAACTACGATGGCGTCCATAACGTAACATGCACACCACTTATACTAGATCCGCCACAGAACGTACATGGCTAACATGAAAATGCTTATTGAAAAAGTAATTAAGGAATACACGTAGGAAATCTAGGAATGCGATTTTTCTTAAACACATTAGGCTCACCTCACTGGACGAAGGATTCAACGCATACTGGATGTTGCATTCTCCAACAATACCAAGGTGACGTATCAGTTTAATAGCAGTCGACCGAAGCATGTTGTATTCGGAGTTATTCAACGTCTGACTGGGTGCTACCACTATAGACTCACCGGTGTGTATGCCAAGTGGGTCAACATTTTCCATATTACATACCTAGGTAAACAAAGACAGATTATAGGAATTTTCATACGATATAGAGTGATCTTATATAATATATTAAATATATTATATAAGCGAACAAACATTAAAACAAACATTAAAACAAACATTTAAACAAACATTTAAAGAGTATATAATATATTAATAATAGGATTAATATTATATATATTCTCTGATGATGGCTTTGGAATAGAGTGACCTTGTTGTTCAACATCGCTAAACTATTATGTCTTGACAATAGAAATTGCAAAAATTTGCTTATAAGAGGTTAGTTAAGAGAATACGTATGTTAACCCTCTTTTCGAAGATCATAGAATGTTCGATTTCAAGATAATAGAAATTAAAGTAGATTTGTTTCTTCCAAAGTATATAAGAGAGTAATGAAACCTTATTGTATGAGATTATATGAACACTTTGTGTCAAGATGACAGAAAGAAAATCAGACTGTTCTTTCTAAAGTAGTTCAGAGAGTAACGCAATCTTGTTGTCTTACGTCATACAAACAAGTGATGTTAAGATAATAGAACTTCAAGAAAAATTGCACTCCCCCCGTCCGTAGTTCTGAGAGGTTGGTAATCAGCTCTTACCGTAATACAGTTATCATAAGCATCGCGAACGACTTCATATTCAACTTCCTTCCATCCTCTTAGCGATTTGTCCACCAAAACCTGTTTTGTATGAGCGAACGCGATCTTCGCCAATCTCTCCAGTTCGTATTCGTCGTCTGCAAAACCAGAACCCAGGCCACCAAGGGCGAATGCAGCGCGCACCATGACAGGATAACCAAGCCTGGAAGCAGCGGCAAGAACCTGAAAATAAAAGACTTTTTACCAACGCTTTCCACTGCTAAATGATAGTTTGAATGAAGTCTAAACTTGAAGCGTAAAAAGTACATTCTATAATAAAACATCGGGAGTAATTACTTAACAAGTTAAGTCAGGTGATATAAAATATTGGTTAGTTTAAACTAGAAATAGTTATAAACGCTTCCCGCAATATTTCGGCAACTCTGGATCATAAGATCTTCCCATTAGTGAATTGTCGGCAAGCTTCGTTCGAAAATTATTGAAAGTATATTTCCCACAACAAAATACTTCAATGAAGCTAATGCTGTTTCCAGACTCTTTCAACAACACTCTGCTCGCTTAAATCTTTATGATCAGAATTCCTTACCTACTAATATCTCCCTAATTGAGTTTACTGTGCTCTGTCGATTTTGAGTCCCATTTTAGGAGTTACAATATTTAGAATTTTAAACAATCTTGTGGCTTCTACGTTAGAATTGGATTTTTTAGGCTTACCATTTTACATTATTACACAGAAATAGTTGACAAATTTAGCAGTGACTAAAAATATACATCCGCTTCAGTTGTAACTGGACTTCATGCAGTTGATTTCATATTAACTTCTACTTGACTTTTAAGCACTTTTCAAGCACTTTCTATAAATTCTGATTTTTTTGACGACTTTTCAAGTGCCCTTAATATTGACTTTTCGAATTAAGGACTTTTCAAAGGGCATATTTCGATAGTCATTCAATATATAGTCATATCACACGTCGCGCAACTGGCTCCAGTATTCTAAAACAATACCAAAGCATGCGATAACTCGCATGCAACATTTGAAGAAACTTGTTGTGCCCCACCTCCTCTATAGAGTACGCCGCTTCGCTTGGCGCACACTTTTCGTCGATTTCAGCAAGTTTCTGAGAAAACAGCTGCCTGTCTTCGGTGTTGATAATTGACTGTATCGGAGTGCCAAGTATCCTGAGCTGATATTTCTCAAGAACCCCTTGTTCCTGAAGTTTCACACCACAATTTAAGGCAGTTTGTCCGCCAAATGAAAGTAAGACTCCAGTTGGTCGCTCGCTTTCGATAACCTGGATTAAAAAACAAACAGTAAAATTCACCAAAAAGACAAATAATCACTACACTTTCTGTTTGCTTCAAATTTCAGGGTTGGATTTACTGGGGGTGGGGAGGGTGATGAGTTGGATGGTTGTGCGGATGGGTATGTACACACCCCTCGTAGCTTTGGTTAGATGTTGTAAAGGAGGGGGCCTAATTTCCTCGCGAAATATTAATATAGTAAGCAATTGAGTAAAAGCAGATGTGATTTGTGTTTGATAGCACATTTTCAAAAAAAAAATCGCCCAATGATATACGAAAAACAAAATTTAACAAACAAAACACGATGACAACACCAAAGTAGCCACCACAATCAAGTTGAAACTGGAGCACTCCCCACCCTACAGTAGCCACCACAATCTAGTTGAAACTGGAGCACTCCCCACCCTACAGAATCCTGAATCCAAAAGCTAAGAAAGTGAAAAGCAGACATCAAAGATCATATTCATGAGTAAGAAGACGCCTATCAGGCCACTCAGGCTACTGGAAAACAGCGTTTGGATATATTTGCGTATTATAATAATTGCCGAATAGCAGAACGAAATTTACATGTATGCAATCTGACATGTGACAATTTATAATGTCAGTAAATCGTGTTTCATTATACGCGTCATTACAGACACTCGCGTGAAACGATCCACTAAAGATTTTGCTTGGTTCAAGGACTTCGTGTCGGTCACGCGTGATTTACGTAATCTCGCGACAATAGAAGAAACTATCCGAATTTTAAACTCCCGAGTAATGAACCAATGGCATGAAAACTGTGCATGTAATCAAATTTCTAAACTGGGCATAACCACTAAACTATACATTTGCCTCAGCTTTGAAATAAAGAATTTTACTGAAGCGAGCCTTACTCGTATAAATATAGTGCAGTTAGGTAAATAGTAAGAGACTTATTATTTTACATTGGGAATGGCATACATAGAGTACCTGAGTCACATATTCTGTAGTGATGGGTAAAAAGTAGACTCTGTCAGCAAGACCTTTCGATGTTTGTACTGTGGCGATGTTGGGATTAATGAGCACTGTTTCAATACCTTCCTCCTTCAATGCTTTGATTGCCTGGATGAAATCAAGATTATTTCAATACAACTTAAAACAAAAGAAATTCTAAGTTTTCACAAACATTAGTAGAATCATTAATCTTACAAGTATTCTATTGGAAATGATTTGAAGTGACTGGCTACTCTACTCGCTGTCTAATTATTAATAGACAACGAGTAGCAAAGCAAAAAATAGCAATGTTTACCTTATAGAAATCTCGAGCTTGTAATCTTATTGTTAAATGTAGCAACTTTGTGTCAGAGTAATCTTTTTGTTGTGGGAAGGGAGGGTTGTAACAATGTCACACATGATACAGTTTACTTTAAAAGTAATCTCAACTCAGAAACATGGAATGTTATCACAAGAGGTGATTCTCCCACAACTTGTGTGACATTTAAAGTGCCCTTTCAGCAAAAAGTTTCACGTGCGATACTAAACCTAAGGCAATTTCTAACATATCAGTGAAAAAGTTTTAAGCTGGTAAAATCATTCCATTCTTAAGGCTGTTTGAAGTTGGAAAAAATGCTCGTTTTAATAGACCATCATCCACAAAGTCTGAAAGGACTTACTTTAATAACGTCATGTAAGGTACTCCTTGGACGTCATAATTTCAGACTTCATTCAACGAAGGACCTTACGATTTGACCGAATTGAAAAATTTTTTCACCAACATGTCAACTTAACATATTGGCTTTAATATTGCAAATAAAAGTTTTTGCTGATAGCGACACTTATGCTGTAATTGAGTATGTAATAATATGTGTAATAATAAAGTATGTTGTTACTCCAGGACTCGAGACTAGACAATAAAAAAGAACTTAGCTACAAGTATAGGTTCTTATTGTGTCTCACTGTAACTTAATGTGAAAACATATAAGCAGTTATAGTTTTCTACAATCCTTTTTTAAATAGATAAAGGCCTACTTTCTTTTAAGTGCCACATTCTGTGAACTTTGATATGTCGAAGTAATGAAAAATACATAACACACAACAATTAATTATCGTCATTTAAGCTGAAACAGCAATATTTACATGCTAAAACACATCATAAAAGTATATTCCCATGCAGATTCTCTTCCACACAATTGCCCTAAGTATGAAAAATCTACCTGCGAGCCTGAATAATCAAATTCTCCTGCTTGGCCGATGGAAAGTCCGCCCGAACCGAGGACCAAAACCTTTTTAGGTCGAACATTAATATCACGTGAAACCGGCGTGTACGCAAACCTCTTGTGTATCATCTCTTTGACGGTGTATTTCATCACTCCAGTTTTTGTATCGCGGACAGTTTTTATGAAAAAGTCAAACAAACACTCAAGATCTTCAGGGCCAGCGTTATGCTCTGGATGAAATTGAACGCTGAAAAATGGCGCAGAATTATGAATGATGCCTTCATTGGTCTTGTCGTTCGCATTGGTGAATAACGCTGACCAGTCGGACGGAATTGTGTCCGGGTCCACGGCAAAACCATGATTTTGTGACGTAATGAAGCAACGTCCGGAGTCTCCGTGAATGCAAGGTTGGTTGTGGCCACGATTTCCGTACCTGTAAATAGGCTTCTTTAGATTTATATAGCGAGGATTTGTGTTGTTATGTCATTTCTGGATATACACTGTTGTAGTTCTTGGTCGTTCATTCATCACTACATACACTGACATACGTTATATTAGCCATTTCTTATATATTTTAGATAGTGTAAAGACTATTCTCATTCTCTGTTGTTTATTCATGACTGTGCTGACATACGTGGTATTATTTCTTATATATTTTAGGTAGTGTATAATGTAAAGACTGTTCTCTTTCTCTGTTGTTCATTCATCATTAACTACACTAACAAAACTTCTCAGTCTCAAAATACTTAACACTCACTTCATTTTGAACGTTTTACAACCCACAGCAAGGGACAAAAGTTGATGACCCAAACAAATGCCAAAAATCGGTTTCCGTTTATTATCGTTGACGAGCTTCTTGATGTTCTCGATGGTGCTACCACATTGTGTTGGATCACCCGGACCATTGCTCAAAAACACGCCGTCGAACTCAGCTTGATAAAAAACAAAAACAAACTTTGTAAAAATGAACGAAGTCAAATTATTTGATGATAAGTGCATGTTATAAAAATAAGCGAATAGAGTTCTCTAATCCAATCTTTAATCTATATTTCAGTCTTAGCCAAGTACCATTTAAGGATTACTGTTAAAATTCAATTCCACGCATCAGTCGAAAATAGAATTATTACCAAACATGGTGTCGGTTCTTTTCTAAAAGTAGATTAGCAATGCAAACGTGCATGCGCTTATTTCAACATTATATCACGGTAGTAAGCACACGGAGCTCAAACTGGGGACTTTAACGGAAATTTATAGATCTTTTAAATACTTTGTAAAAAACGTAAACATTTTCAAAAAGAATAACTTAAAGACCTTTGTGCGAATAAGATCAATGAGTTTGGATAAAGGGGTAGTCATATGATCACTATCTGGTGATCACTTAGCATTTAAAATTAGCTGAGACTAAATGGCCGAAGATTGATTGAAACTTACGTCTAAACACAAGAATTGCATATAAAAATAACACTTAATGCTCCAGTTTATATGCTATGTTCATGAGGCCAGATACAAATGTAGTGTGTGTATTTTTTTAAAATTAATCGTAAGTGTTTAAAAGTGATGATGCAACATATTATACACATGTATAATATTACATGCCTCTTGTAAACCACTGTGTAGACTGTGCATTGCGATTAAAAACTTGTAAAAACTTCCAACCTTGTGTGAAGTCGTAATTCCAGGGTACAACCTGCACACAGGCACCGCGTGAAACAAGGCATCTGACTTGGTTATATTTCAGTCCACAATCTACGATTAAAATCTTGAGTTCTCCATCAGGATTGAACACAATTGGTTTCTTTCAAGTAAAAACACGAATACAAATATTAAAGCTTTTGCAACGCCATCGGCGCTATTTTTCATTTTAGTAACGACGAAGATGTTAAAATGAGTCAGATGTTACGACGAAGAAATGTATTATAAAAAAACTTCTAATACGATAAAATAAGAATATAAGAAGTAGAAGGTACAATGATATTATTCTTCGTTTAAGTAAATGGTTTGAACCAAGGCGTATGGTTACATGTTTGTAGAAAGATATCGTCTAGTTTAGTGTAGTCCTAAGAAGGACTGCTGGTCTTAGCAGTTGTATCTTTGAAGACTCTAAAGATGACTACGGTTAAGATGCTTGGAATGCTATGAAGTCTAAAGAAGACTACTGCTGAGATGTGTGGGATGCTAGGTTCATTGAAAATGACTAACGCTAACATGTCTGGAATGCAAGGATGTCTAAAATCCACCGCTAAAATGTCTCGGATGTGAGGATGTTTGAAGATGATTATCTCTACGATGTCTGGGATGTTAGGATGTTTAAAAATGACTACCGCTAAGATGTCTGGGATGTTAAATGTTTAAAAATGACTGCCGCTAAGATGTCTGGGATGTTGGGATGAGTAAAGATGACTACCGCTAAGATGTCTGGGATGTTAAATGTTTAAAAATGACTACCGCTAAGATGTCTGGGATGTTAAATGTTTAAAAATGACTACCGCTAAGATGACTGGGATGGTAAATGTTTAAAAATGACTACCGCTAAGATTTCTGGGATGTTAGGATGATAGAAGACGACTACGGATAAGATGTCTGGGATGCAAGAATGTCCAAAGATGAATACCACAACAGATGTCAAACATCAGTCATTATCAACAACACAATCCTTCACAGGGACTGCACTAACCTGGACGATCCTAATCTAAAAACAAGCAATTCTTATTCTCACGATAATATTCAATCGTTCATATACCTGTAAGGATACTTCGGCGACAAGATTACGTTCGTCAGGATTTTCAAAAGAGATTGAATCATAATTGTAGCCATCAACCACAATCTAGTAAAATAGACAAACAAACTTCATAAACGTTTTTCATCAATCATAAGAAAAAAGAGAGGTTTTGAAAGCAATAGTTTAATGATTGTATAGTGTAGAGATATGAAAAAATTAACTTAATAATTTGGAAATGATTATAAAAACGACAGAGGAGTTTTTTAACGGTTCAACACTTCATTCTCAAAATGGAACGAAAGTAGGCGATGTAATTCAGCCTGTCCTCCTTTATTTTAAAATTGTTGAACCTAAGTTAAAATGGACCTAGATTCTCAAACGCTTGACACAGACAATTTATGGTGAACTATCCATACATTTCGATAACCTTTTGCTGTCCTATATGGATGATAAATTTTCTATAGATTCCAATGTTTTACACTACTACGTAAGAACTATTTGGTCATGGTGATTACAAAATTGAAATTTCAAAAGATGAAAAATTAACTATGCACAAATTTGGGCCATTCATCCCACAATTACTGAGGGACCCACCCCCACATCTACCAAAGTTGAGCATTGGTCCCGAGTTCCAGTGTCCTTTAAATAAAATATACTGTTTTATTTTGCTACAAATACCTTCCCAAGCATTGTTCCTTTTTCACGGATCTTCTTAGTTAATGCACGTGTATCAACACCTGAAAAGTTGAAATGATCACAACATCAGCAATGGCCACTGATCAGGGGGAGGGGGGTGGAAGACAATATGATTGACATGAGTTGTGTTTTAGTGCTATGAATTTTACAAAAACCTGCGCGCATGACTGCAACTAATTCAACTTATTGTGTCCCCCCCTTAGTGTCTGTAACTATACAACCAGGAGCATAGCAAAGTCCATGTTTTCCAGTTGGCTTCTTGCATGAAATTTGCCCAAGAAATTGTGTGTGGAATGGGTCGTTTCTTGGGGATAGTTAGTAACAATGTGTTAAAAATGTTAAAACTTTATCAAAAATTACCAATTGAGGAACAATTTTCACCAACTGAATGATGATTGGGAGATCTGGCCCTATCATGAAGTCCCTGTGTACAACATAATACCAAAAACATGTAACATAATGATAAAAATGTTTTTCTTTGCTCTTTAGCATGCTCATTGCATTTTAAGTAGAAGAATGCACTGGGTGGCAGTGACATAGCTTTATCATTATTCATTTCTTTAGAAAACTGTTTTTGCAGTGAGTGAAGATGAAATTGTTCACAAGCTGGCAATCCAAAAGACAGGTAAAAAAAACACCATGTAAAGAGGCTCAAATGATAAAGATTTTTGAGATAAGTGCCATGATGCAATAATATTCATGTCATCTGAACATTAATGTGCATTGAACAAGGTTGGCATTTAAAGAAACAAAAAGAGCTATAGCATACAAACATAAACACAAATGCAATATGAGCCCACAAGTCTAAACTTAAAATTCTAAAAGAAACCTCAGTTCAAGGGCCAAAAACTATGAGATTAATAAATTATATTGCTTATCAACACTAGAATCTTCATCACTTTAAACAGAAAATTTGGGGTGGCCATAATTATGCAGTTTTTACCAGAGGATGATAAAGAAAGGAGGCAGTAGTTCCCAAAAAGGGGTCGAATGTACTACATGATTTATTTTTTGCTCATTTAGTTTTGGGTCATGTAAATACATTATCCTTTGGGCCCTTTTTTTCATTTGATTCATTTTTCCATTTGCTCCTCCCCAATTATATTGCTTTGAATGCTTTGAATCAATGCTCCCCCCCCCAATTATATTGCATTGAATGCTCCCCCCAATTATATTGCATTGAATGCTCCCCCAATTATATTGCATTGAATGCTCCCCAATTATATTGCATTGAATGCCCCCCTGGTTATTACCATGAATCCCAGGAATATCATACTCCTTGAGCCATTCTGAGAGAGATTTTTTAGCACTCCAATGGCTGTAATCCTCAACATCATCGCCAATGATCAATCCTGACAACCAGAGTTTCTTTGATTCAAATGATTCGATGATCCCATATTCATCCACACTGTCATCTGGAATACCATAGTTTCCAACAAGGGGATAAGTAAGGACAAGGATTTGCGAACGATATGATGGATCTGTCAAAGATTCTGGATAGCCAACCATACCAGTTTGAAAAACTAGATTTCAAAAAAGTAATCATATTGAACCAAGAGTTGATTTACAAGGAGGGCACTCATCTAGCCTAGGCTTGACGGGTGTAAAAGTCAGTTTCAAAGCCAGCCTGTTTCTTACTTCTATAATGCAAGGCTTTTTGTATTAGGTCATTGGAACAGCAATGAATCAATTTAATTTTTTGATGAAATGAATATTAATTTTGCAAAAAAAATTGCATTTTAAGAGTGAAAGATTGGGCTGGCTTCACCACTGGCAACACTGTCAATTTCTGAAATGCAAATATGCCAAACAATTAAGCAAAAGAAATTTTAATACATTTTTCATTGAGAGCACTTCCAAAAGCAAAATTTTATAAAAACTAAAGCACCACATCTACAAAATCATCTTGAATTGAACCCCCTTTGGCTCTTGCAGCATATGTTTGAAAATCGTGAAACGCAATGAAATTTAATTGGGAAAAATAGTTTAGACTTCTTATTGGCAAACTTGAATATCCTTCATGCCATGTTCAAAGAAACTCAAACTGTCATATCATATAACATGAGACTGAAAAGGTAGCAGATGACTTAGGGGCGAATATTTGGGAGGTGTGGGGGTGTGACAGCCTTAGCTTTTATTAAATATGTACATGGAATAAAGTAAGGTCCGAAAAATGATTGAGAACAAAAAGAATCGTGGCTGAAGTTGTGATCTTTAACCATTAAATAAAAAGACTACAAAAGTCTGTTCAATAGCATACAACAACACACAAATATTTTTTCGATGCACACTCCTAAACAGACTCCCACATTCACCATTTCACTATACAGGCAAAGTGTTTAAATAGATATATTTTGCGTGTATAGTAAAACAGTTTTGAAACTGTTCACAACTGAATGAATCCAAGAATAAATCCTGTCTTTTAATAATATGGTTAATTATTCAAAAAATGTATGGTGCTTTGATCAGTCAGGCGATTTTCGAGACTAGAGGGAACTTTTGCCTAGTTTTAGTTTTTGGGAAATGAGTTGTGAGCAAGTCTGAGTTAATAATCAATCTTCTTTCCCTTTCAAATACATTCTTCATTTATATAAACGTAATGAATGGCAGAATTTATAAATGAAAAAATTATTCATATTTCAATAATTTAATCGATTAGTTAAGGTAGGATAATGACGATTGCATAAGGTTAGACACGCTCAAATTCAAGCTATCGACATAAATCGAAAGGCAAACGAAGTCATGTTTACATAAACTTGAGAAATATAGACAAAATAATGAGAATTCAGGTTAATCCAATTGTAATATCACAGGCGAGTGATCAAACTTTTGTACAAATATTCATAAACGGGAAAGCAATGTAAATTCAACAATACACTGAGTCAAGAAGGCTATAATCATACAACCTAAACTATACAATGGTTGATTTAACTTTTAAAGGAGCACTTTGCTCAAATTAGGAATAATACTGATATTACAACACAAGTTAATTTAACTACACACCAACTTCTCCAGGCGAGTTTCTCGACGAGCCAAACGCATTTCCTTTAAAAACCGTTCCATCTTCAAGAACAAGACTTGCCATTTCAAATGTCTTAAGAAAACTATACGATCTTGCCAAATATAGAAATTATTTGGGACGTAGCATAGGCAAGACTGCATAAATGACTAACGTTAGGCGCCATGTGCTGTGATAAAGTGTTACTCTCACGTGCCAGTAACGCGGGCTTTTCGCAGGTTTTCGCGGGAAAAATTTTGAAATTACTCCAAATGAGACTGCGATTTAAACCAACATTGTTATGTAGAGTACTCTGATGTTAAATAATGTTAAACTGGTGCGATTGGTTGACAGCAGGTCGACTATTTTGGGCTAAATAGGCAAATATTACCATATGCATGTTACAATCTGTAAAAAATATAATCCACCCATCTAGTAAATAATTAAAATAATTATAATCATTCATTTACGATTGAATTTATCATTAAATACAAATTTTCTAACTTTATTGATTTCAAGACTATCATTCTTTACAGTTGTCCCCTAATAGTCATTAAAGTAATTTTTGGAATGTTTAGTTATCAAATGATGCTTTATATGAAATTAAATGCACTTCTAAACTGCTGTTGATTTAATAAGTTAACCCGTTAACCCATGACCATAAATTACATTAAATAGCAAAAATAACTCATAACATTAAATGTTTAAAAGTATTCGTTGGTTGCTTGCTTTGAAAAGAAACATTTTACATGAAAAAGTGTATATTTTGTCAAGCGTGTTCCTCGACATGTAAAACAGAGGGATTTTCGTCAACGTTATTGAAGGCACGCAAAGACTGCTGGGCATGAAGCTGTCTTGTTTAAACATGATTCCGCCTTTTTCAAAGAGAGAAAGACAGAGATAAGTATGGAAAGCGTTGGATACAAATGGACAAGAGAGATCATGATGATATTAATTTAACCTTCAGTTCATCACTGTACATTTTTTCATAAAGATCATCACGAGTCAAAACACGTTTTCCAACAAACTTAAATGTTTCCTATATTGTGGAAGATGTAAAGCATAAAAATTGTAAACTCCATTTAAAAATGATCAATTTTTCACTTACCGATTTTAATCTGGAATAACGAGGATCGTCAAATTCTTCTTTAGTAAGGTTTATTTCACACTTAGGGGCTGTTCATATGAGCCCGGCTAACCGGGATTCAGTGAGGCGTTAGATGATTTTGGCAAATGGAAACGATTCTATACTTATCATTAGATAAATCTTCTCGAGCAATTCCACAATATTCTGATTTAATGACAGCGCAAAACATTTAAAATTGAAACAGCCAGTTTAGCCTAATTTGAGAATTTCAACAGAAATGACTTGTGACGCTTAGCAAACAGTTGTAATTTTTACGCTTAAAGTTTTGCCCCCTTTCAATGCATCAAAATCATTTAATGCATCACTAAATCCCGGTTAGCCGGGCTCATATGAACAGCCCCTTAATCTTATGTTGACTTCCTGTAACATAAAGTAATCAATGATTCATTAAATAACAATCTCATCATTAATGTTCACTATCACCACACTTACTCCGCACGTTTTGATGTTTGCTTTGAAACTTAATAGAAAAAATGAATGCATCCAGGATAATCGCAACAACGATCGTCATTACAGCCTTAAAATAATACATTTAATTACAGGATAAAGTAGCTATAACACATGAGAACGAGCGATGGCATTCTTTAGATAAGGAAAATGACCTCATCCCTATTTCCTGCAAAAAATCATACCATCCCCTAGACTCCTGGTAAACTATTTTACCATTCAGTAAAAGCTAAACGGGACAGGATCACATTAAAGTACTTTACCAAAATAACGATGTAAAATATCATGAAAAATATGCGACTCCATTCCGTTGTAGCTTGTGCAAAACCTTCCTGAAAATTAGGAGTTAAAATGTGTGGTTAAACAGGAAAACTTTTTATTGGAAAAAAAAGGATTGCTTATAGTTACCATAATAACATGCCAATTATTGACAACAGTTAACTCAAAAAGAGTCACTGAAAATAATTAAATAAGAAAAAATACACAATATTAAAAAAACTTCATAACTTTGAATAACTTTTTTCAAGTTATGTTGCGCTACACTTTAGACGGAGTTATAGTGCTTGGTGTACGGCAAGTATTTTATTTCAATGCTAGATTTTAGTAACTTGGAATATAAAAGAATATCATATTCAATAGCAAGTAAATTTCACGTGAATTTTAAAACGATGAACACTTTTGTAAAGATTTGTAGTAAAAAATGCCCTTCTAACATTTATATCGATTATGAATTTCAAAAGACTAAAATCAAACCAATAAAAAGGTTTTTACAAAATACCTTGCCTTACACGGGATCAATTAAAGGTTTACATTACTGTACCGTAGAACTAAATATTTACGCACCAAAAGAATGATAAAAATTGTTGAAGTTATTTAAGTAGTAGCTAATATCCATTTTCCTCATATTGATACAGGATGGAATCGTTTCTACATAAAAGACGTGAATTGTTAATAATCACAAAATATCTGTGCAACCTTCACTTATACAAAAATAATTTAATTGTTGATTAGTTTACCTTGAATATCTCACGTCAAACGTCAAATAGTACATAATTATGACATTAATTGATCGAAAACTGACCTTAATTAGATTACATGTTTGTACATGAAGATGTCAAATGTCATATATAGATGACGTACGCTTACCGTCCGATTAAAGTATTAAAATTTCTTTTTGAAGATAATTTATTCATGCAGTGTAGCCATTTATTTACCTGCAGCAAGATTTAAAATCAACACCAGCAAATATTTCCATTCCAATGATGGCTAAAAAATAATAAAACAGTATAATAACTATACCTAAACTAAAATAGAAACAGGAACTTATTAAACCTTATATTGAAAGGAAAAACGATTTGAATGAAATACCATAAAAGTCTTACTTCACCAAACTTGGTAAAAGAATTCTTAAACTGTCAAAATGACGCTTATAGAAGTACACTTATAGAAGTGCACTTATAGAAGTACAGGCTTCTATAAGTGCATTGGAAGAATGATTGCACATTATTTCCTACATACTGGATCACCACTGGAATGCCTAAAGTATTTGTTGATTATTTGGTATGTGACAAAGAGGAGACTCCTTTCATAGAAGTTTTGGATATACATGAAATTGACCTGAGGATTGCATTGAATGAGGTTTGAAAAGTTTTATTGCACCTGAGCATTGCTTTTCAGTATTTTGTTTGAGCTAATGTGTTTTATGACATAGTTGAACAGCCTTGGCAAAGATGAAGCTCCTGGAACTGCATTGAAAGATGTTTTAACTCAGTACAGAGATGAAGCTTCAATTTTAGATATACCATTCTCTGGTGCAAATCGTCATATTATTACCCAGCAAATCATGTTACATGCTGTCAATACATGTAGAAAATCAGAGTTGCAAGACCTAGCTGATGGACAACTAGTGGTAAGTGTCTTGGTAGAAAGATGCAGGGAAGGTTGTAATTGGTTGCAGTCAGTCTATGTAAGTGTTTTTCGTGTGAATATGGCTTGCTTTTTAATATTCGCACCACAACTGATTATATATTATATGTTAGAGCAGGAGTAACTTTATCTGTTTGAACAATATCAATGTCACTAATATTTTCTTGCTTTTAAATTGGACGTTTGCTTTCTCCAAAAAAACTTAAATGTTTGACTGTTTGAAGTACTAGTTTTATTAATACTATGTCTCTTTGGACTGGGTGTGATTTACTTCCTGCAAACGGTGCACTCCTGCATGTCAAAGTTGACAGAACAAAAGATCGTAATCTGGTGCCAGAAAGTAGAGCTTGTTTTCATTTGTTAGTTATTGCATGTTATGAAAACTTTGATTTATTCCAAAGCTTTCCAAAACTTTATTCCAAAGCCATTATCAGAGAATTTATATAATATATTAATTATAACACGGTTTTAATACCGTTTTAATACCATTATTAAGTCGAAACACGGTGCCATCCAGTAAAATGCTATAGTGGCGAGAATATCTCGTCCATACACAGTTTGAAAGAGATTTGACTCGTCTCCAATCCCTGTGGGCCTGGTAGCTCAACAGGTAGAGCGGCGGACTAGTATCCCGAAGGTACGAGTTCAAATCTCGTCTAAGTCACATGTTTTTTCATGTGCATATTAAAACCGTGTTAGGATTAATATATTATATGGTCATTTGACTTATATATGCTAAGCAGGATCCTTGTACCATAGCTGTTCAGGTGATAGATTTCTTTCTGTTTATATGGGAGATCTATTGTAATCTTCAAGGAAAATTTCCAAATTCCTGTTAATAATTGGACAAAACACATAATGCAACGAAAACACATGTTTTTCATTTCAAGGATCCAATATTCCATTACTTTCCATATGATAGAATAAATGATAAAAAAGACTTGTACAACCAACAAAAAGATCTTGCCAAAAGCGCTGAATCCGTTGGTTGTGCACACTTCTTCCGGTAATATGACTGCCACGACTGGGTCCTCGCAAGTGGTGGTTTGACATAAATTGAGCAATACCAACATTATCACAACCTTTATCTGCTCTTACTCTGGATGGCAGTCCATATTGAGATACCCAAATAGAAATAGACTTAGAACAGTATCAGCTCGATTGTTTGTGCTACAGCGAATAAATATCAGTAAACGTGAATAGCCGTCTATTCCTGCATGAGTCACAAATCTCCATCTAAAAATATTAAACTACTAGCACATTTGTATGCAAAACTGAGATTTATTAACTCCCCAAACTAGGTATTTTTTAGTAGCATACCTAATCAATTTGTGATTGCCATCAACATGCCAAAGTGATAAGGGGCTAGTAACGTGATATTTTCGTCTGTGCACTGCTTTAAGAGACAAAGCACGAAACAATGTACCCTGTCGATCAACTCTTCGCATCATTTCACGAATCCTGTGCTGCTGAATTCGCAAAACCTCTTGCTAAAAGCAATGCTGACATACGTTTATAGCCAAGATTGGGAAACTTGTTCGTTAGGTTTCTTATGACCAACTCGAGATCTGAATCGTTAACGTCAGAATAACAATTAGAAACTGATAAACCAAACTCGTTCAATCTTCTTTTCAATGGTTTTTTTGCTGAATCCTAGAAGATTTGCCGTATCTTTCATTGTAAAACGCTTATTTAAAAAATAACGCAAAATATCTTCGTTTACTTCATACATTGGTCGCCCTGGTGTGCCACTGAAAACTTGGGGGCAGTTCAATTAAGAAGACGTATTAATATCATGATGAACATCGACATTTAAAAGTTCTTTAGGGTTTGAGATTAACTGCAGAACAGCCTCTTCAAGCTCAAATACTTCAGCAAATCGCAACGTAGTATGGTAAAGAGAATCAATACGAAAAACGCAAAAATCCCGATCTGGACTTCCTTCGAGGTCAGCAATACAACCCAAAATAGAGTTGCGAAGAAGTCTTACAAAGTATAACCTGTCTGCCATGTTTTAGGGTTGTAGACTTGTAGGTAAAACAATTGGTTTATTTTGTTTTCATTATTAACGCATCAAGAAATAAATTATAAATAAATTATAATGTGATCGAGTAAATTTGATATTTTGCGAGCACGAATAATGTTACGTCTTCATAATGGAAAGTTCAGCAACAAAATGCGTTTTAACAGAAATTGTACAGGACAAAAATCCGATTATGGATTATGAAATACCAGAATGGAATATGATCAAAACAAAAACATTGCAAAGGACAAAATGCACATTAGTAATTGGAAAATGTAGCTATTAATTTTGGCCGAGATCACCCTCCATACACAGAAGGCGGTATTCCACTTCCTATTATGAAGTGACGTGTAAACTTCATCCGTCAATATCACATTATCATTTCCAACAAAACTAATCGTGAAAACGCAGAGCCAAAGGACTTCTAGAAAACGATTAACATGGTAATGAAATGTGCATAGCTTACAGTAATAATTATTAAGTAATTAAATTATCATCGTATATTAGTAATGATTAGTATTAGTATATTAGTTACAAGTGATTAGTGATAGCAACCAATGGCGTAGCTAACAATTACTTTAGACAGTGCAGATAGATAAATTTTCCTACAACCGGGCGTGGCAAGTTAGGCGTGACTAAAAGAAATGATTTTTTTAAAAATGGGGTTTAAAAACTGTGTTCAAATGAATATACATTAGGCTATACCATTTTGAATAAACCAAGTGCAACAAATGTGAAATAACAAATAATTATTGAAAAATTCTTCTAGTTTGTCGTTCAAGAAAGGCATTTTAAGTTCTCGAATCGAATATTTCGAAATAATTTCTCGGTTGATGGAAATACATGCGACATTCGAAAGGCGTTTTTCTGTCATAGTACTGCCTATCTGTTTTTTATCGGAAATGATTAGTGACATTGGAGAATAAGGAAATTTGACGGACGCTAAACTTAACACGTGAATATCTTTCACAATTTGCTACCTGAATGTAAATTACTGCAAAGAATTTGATAAAAAATTTTTACAAATGGCACACAATCTATAGCTATTAATTTTATCGGTAAAAATGGATTTAAAGTCCAAATATATAATATTGTACAATTGAATAAATAATCACTTTCATCACCTTGCCATTTCACTTCAAAAATTCCCACAGGTTTCCAAATTTCCGACAAACACCATTAATAACGTTGAGCGCGGGGGTCGGGTGGGGGAGGCGCTGAATTTTTGTGATAACAATCAAAAAATTTATCCAATCTGAATGAATGAGAAAACAATTTTGGCCAATCTGCATTGCGTTTGAGCATTCAAAAATATGACGAATGTTTAGATAAGTGTCCCTAGCATAGGTTTTGAAAAATATTTGGCACAAAACCTAAAAACATTCGCATTTTTCATATGCATGGAAATTCATTTTAATGTAAAAAAACTGCAAAAATGCAGTAAAATTATTCATGACTAATGAGATGTATTTCTTCGTGGTCTTCCATGTACTTATAGATATTTATGGTTTTGTGAAAGTGTTTCTGTTAAAGGTCGTTAATTTGTGTTGAGAGTTGCCTACCTTGTCAAAATATTAGACCTTTGAGACCATACATACGTGTAACTCAAGCGAGATAGTCCACGTAACAAACATTGCATATAAATCAAGAAATATACTTGTTACAGAAATCGATTGCATAAAAAACATAAACAGATTTCTGGTCCGCCTATGGTAGGACATGCAATAATGGAAAGTTTTTACCTATGAATGAAAGTGAATTAATATATTTTTCAATCTCAGGGGGAAGCCAATGAACTCCATAACAACTGGAAGGCTAACTTGGACGTCATCGTTGAAGACTGCATGATCGCCGCCATTGAGGGCACGGAGGCGAAGTGCATCACTTCGAAATTGCCGGATTTTTGGCAAAAAACAGTGGTCTTCGAGCCAGCATAATGTCTAAGAACCTTAAACAATGTTTGGACGTTAATATAAAACACGTTTGAACGACATTTGTACATATTTAAGTTTCCTTTTAGAAGGATGAAAAGCGAACTTTGTTTTGGCACTTGAAAACATGCCTTATAACTTGAATACAAAACTGACACCCCTCGTATTTTTTCATTAAAAGGATGTAAAATACACTTGTCTATCCTTATAATATTGTTTACATCGTTGAAAATGAAGCTGTCAGGGCAAAAAACGCTGTTTTTCGGTAATTTTTGTGTTTGCGAGCAAAATTAGCTCGCACCAGTCCTTTTTGAAAGTTCAGAGCATAAATAAAAAGAAAATCACTTTGCAAAATATTTCAAAACGTTAGTAAAAATTGTTTTGAGTTCGTTTTAAAAAAACTGTTATGCCATATTATTGTGTTATTAAGTGCACATTAAAGAGTCAAAGGTTCAATACCCACTTAAAAAAAATACAAAAATACAAATGACACTCCATATTCATAACTTTTGAAACACTTAAGTAAAAATTGTAATGTAATACAAGTATGAAAAATATTATTAGTCTAATATTTTAGAATCATCATATATTTTCACAAATATGACCATTTATTTTTGGCATTTATGTACAGCAGGTTATATTTAGTAATACTTGTCATGTTGTACACTTGGCTATTTATTTAAAGGATGAACTTGCTTATAAAATGCTCAATACACAAATATGAATGCATGTCAAATCTTCCACCAGTTCTTAAGAAGTGGGAGAAGTAAATGACAAGAACCAACAATCACCCACAGTTCAAAATTTCAAATCATCACTTTCACACATTATAAGAGCATGTGAATATCTTACAAAGCAAGTCTAACTTTAAAAGCAATAAAATTGTTATTAAACATGTTATATTGAGTGGATTGTGTGTATTTTGCACAGCATTCAAAGATACAGACTACCTGTTATCAGTTTATCTTAAATTTTTGGTCTTTCGACGACAAATGAGAAATTCATATTTCGAATCAAGTTCTCACTTTTATGTTTTATATAATACAGCGTTACCTATACAAAACATTTCTTGGAACGTCCACAATGCAACTTAACACATTAATAACCAAATTTTGGTAAAAACTAAAACATTTAGGCTAGACTCTATTTCCAAGTTAGCAGTTTTTGCAAAACAATCCGTCACGCAAATAAAACAGTCCGCGCGAGATACACGCGAAGCGGCAAATCAGCTTCCAAGCGGCTTCACACAAGTCTAGGCATGTATATTGTGAGTTAGCCTTCCAGTTGTTGTAGAGTTCACTGGGGAGAAGCTACCAAATTCTCTGTTGGGCCTTGAACAATTCCTCGTCAATGACATTACTTAGTGTACTCTTCTCACAACACTCCATCCGTACTTACAAATTTTGCGGAGTACACTTTGAATCTTCTTGCAAATTTTTGTAATGATTGTTTCCTCTTTACTTTCGAAATCAGATTCCTCGTCCTAAAGCAAAGACACTGGTATGCATTTTTTTATGTCTTTAGCAAGATCATGAACAATTCCCACTACTATATACCACGTGAGTCAACGAGCTTTAAAAGTGTAAGAATGATTCATCTATATTTCTTTTGAACAATATCTCCAGAAGACTCGGTGTTGTTACTCGAGTGTTTTGGTTTTGGAACCTCGTGTTCGCCAGAGCTATGGAGCTTTTATCGTCTTCAGCATGGTTGGAATCAATGGCGTAACTAGAACGTTAATTGGGAGGTGCATATTCATGTATTCCGCTGTGCCCTACTGATTTCTTATGAAAGTGATTCGGATTTCAAAAGAAATCAGTAAAGCCAAACTGAATATATCCCCAATTAACGTTCTAGTTACGCCTCTGGTTGGAATCATTCGTATTTTCATTGGTCCACCAGTCATCACCCCAAATTCTCAAGCAATTTTCCTAAATTGGTTTGTAACTCTCCATGTCACCTTCATTGACTGAAATTTTGATGCATGCTCACCAAAGAGAATTTGATAATCAAGCAACCATTCTGTTATTAGGGTAAAAAAATCCATTGCTCGATCTCCCATATCAACAGCCTCTTCATATTTACCAATATCATATGTGAACATTACGGATAACTTATGCTTTGGGGCGAAGGAATTTCTATTGATGGCTCGTTTTGTTCCTTGACATAATTTTCAGAAGATATTTGTTGAGTGATTTTTGCTAAGACCTCGGTAAATGTTGCTTCTTCTGTAACTTTGTCATTTGTTTCTACAACTTCAGCCGAAGCATCAATCTCAATAAAATCAGAATTTGTTTCCTCCAAAGGCATTGTTGCATACATGTCCTCTAAATTCTTACGTTGGGTTAGAATGGTGTAGATGGAAGTTGAGATATTGCTGGACTTCACATTAGTGTTTTAAGAATTTGCAAACGTTTTATAGGTGCAATGTCTGTCGTACAAATAAAAGTAAACTTTTAAAGACTTTCTTCTTCCCTTTTTATCTGTGTAAGGAATAACATGCATTTCTAGGCAAAGTGATGGTTTCTCGTGGGCTTAACACATTTGCCATACCATGCAAATTTTTTTAATATTAACAATGAATAAAAAATATTCTATTTTAGCATGAGTAAACTTTTGGTGGTATTGAACATTTGATGACATCCACAAAATAGCTTTTTTCCGATACGTATGAGTATTGTATTTTAGATCATAATGAAATATGTCTCTGGAGTGATAGAAATAATTTAAACATTCAAAACAATTATATAAGTTTCAACAGTTAGATTATTCTACTTATCTTGTCATAAGGTAAACGATAAACGATCACATAATATTTGGTTTAAAAATTATTATGGATATTCTTTAAGTGTGTGCATTATAATTGATTAACTGACCTGGTGTAATGACAAGTTGTTGATGACCTCCCAAGCTCATCTTTATACTCCTTCAACGTAAATGGTCTTATAGTAACTAGTATCATATAATCCCCACTTTTTAATAGCGAAATTGAAAAAAGGTATTTCAGTGATTGTTTTCTTGCAGTTATAATTGAAATAGTATTAGTAGAAGTTATTTTATGAACGTTCAAAGTCACGATTTTTAGCACTATTTTTGCGAACTTTTTCATCGGCATGTTAATGAGTTGTGACATAGATAGTTGAACTCATGTATCAACATGGCGTATACATGGATTGCTGGTGGAACTAATCAAGTTAGTTGTGCTAATGATTAAAAAACCTAAGGAATATTCATGCATCTTTTTCCCATTAAAGAAACAGAGTCGCAAAGACGAAGAAAATGGGTAAATTTTGTACGTAAACATCGAAAAGGCTTTGAGGCTTCCTCTGCCTCGTGACTATATTCTGCACATTTTGAAGATACCTGCTTTGATCTAAATTCGGATGTGCAAGTCAAACTTAAAAGAAGAACGACGCTATCTCAACCATTGTTTTGGCTGGGAGTCCTGAACCAACTAAGGAAGAGAAGACTTATTAAAAAGGAAAACAAGTAAGTTTAAGCTTGATGCAATTGAAGTTTAATAGCTGTTAATTTTTCTTTCTGTATAAATTCCATGTAAATTTGTAGATTATTCGAGACACTCTCCAATCTCATAAGTAAACATGATGTTTCTACAAGGAACTATCAACAACCATGTTTGTATACTTGTAAGATTTTAAGCAAATTATCTTTTTCAATCATGTAACTAAATTCCATTTTCGTGGCTCCTTTTTTCTGTTGTAATTGATTGATGGACATGTCTTTTACTGATATAGGGCATTCATGTGCAATGACCATATAAGATAAGTTCATGTGCTTGCTATTTTCTATTTTTACGTTTTACATATGCTGTGATATAAGTTTTTGACATTATTTCTTTTGTCTCTTTTTGTAGAGACTGACATTATAGAAAAGGTAAAAAGATTTTTTTACTTATTTTCTCAGCTGACATCTCAGTACTTGCTTCTTTACTGCATCCTCTTGTTTCCAACCAGTGAACTGCATGTCCACTTGTATAGTGCATACATATAACTCTAGCTTGGTCTTCATCTACGCATTTTAGCAGATCACTCTCAATTTCGCAAAAGCGATTCAGTCTTTACAGTCTTTACACAAGTCGACTGACTTTAATTATCACACCTCTCATGGTATGTATCGATATCCTTTTGTGTTAGCACTTGGATATGCTTTTCGAATGAAGTGTTTAACAGAAGAAGCCAAAGACTGATTATTATCCCTTCCATAGGAAAACAAAGCCATCGCATCAACCATCTGTATGCAACAGCTCTCAAGTACCTGAAGTAAATAATTTTAGACAAATCATTGTTGATAAAACAATGTTAAAAAAAGTTCTTGTACAATCTTCCTAGAAAGAGAGTGTCCCATTTCCTGCCAACACATGTACACTAATGCTCCTTTTAATAATTCTGTATGACATCATTGACAATTATACCCAAAATGTGGAAGCATTGTGAGTTATAAAGTGACTTTAGGTATGTTATAAGTAGGAGAAAACAGGAAGTAATAGAGCTTATGTGAAAAACAACTACTCACTATTCACTGATTATACCGTCAATCGTTCCTCTTATGTTGAAGGCAGATTTACACCAGGACCATCTAGAGTGCGTACTTTATCACCAGTTTCTGAGAGCCTTTCATAATCGTATGCCAAGTTATTTGATTGCTCGACATAACCCACGGATTCCGAGCTCGATTCAGACATCGATTGCAATTTGTCTGAGCAATGATTTGAAGCTATAAGTCTTCAGAATCCTTCTTCTTGTTAGTTTTGCTGTATTTTATCGAAATTCATGTATTTATTTGTTTGTAAAACAAGAAAATCGACAATAGAATCTATTTCCACGACATGAAATTATATTGATGGAAATAGACGTGTTCAACTATTCTTGTCACAATTGTCAATATGGCGTCGTAAAAAGTTTGCAAATAGTACCCAACTTCAGAGGCAAAATTAATGAATTTTTGGATGAACTTTTAATGAACTTTTAATGAACTTTTCTTTTATTCATCCGTTTAAGTCCATTGGGATAATATAGTCCTTTAAATAATTCAAACTTGCAATTTAGAAAGTTAAAAAGAGGCTAAAATTCATAGCATAAACACTTTAAAGCAAATGAAGATGTCGTGACGAGCGAAAGCGATACAGTGTAAACCAATGAGTTCTATAATAACTGGAGCGGCTAACTTTACTGGGGCGAGAACGCCAAAAAAATGGCAGCCAAAGGACGTATTTCCGCTGAAATGATCGCTTTGCAGAAAAATAATATTCTCGACCTCCCCCTGGTGTCTATAGTAAATTATAAAGAATTTTTCAAAAACAAACACGATATCACAGAATATGGATATCGTTTGTTCCATATTCTGTGACGATATCTTTTTCGGCATTTCTTTTATAATGCCAACACTTCAATCGTTGAATTTTTGGATGTCGCAGTTTCCACAAAAAGGAACATATCGCTTCTCACAGGTGAGATAGTTGCTTGTTTTGTTAATCCGTCAACGATTGAAAGGCAATTATACATGCACTTGAAAAGCCATAAAAATACATATTAAAGATCGCATTTTTTAAGACTGACTTGAACGCCAAATATACTGATGTTTTCCTGTTTTTGTTTATTAATACTTTTCTGTATACTTTTCTGTCATTTGTTAATGCATGAAATCGTAAATTTACCCATCTATTTGCAAAATAGTTTCCCTAAAACAAAAAAGACCCTGCACACATTTTGCTCTGTGAGTAAGTATCAAAAAGAAATGATCAGCCCCAACAGTACCCATGATTTGGAGCAGAGCTTGTTATGTTCTATTTGCTGACAACATGCAGGGAAGATAAAGGAGTAAAGATGACTGGAAGATGTTATTGACCAGACAGTCTTAAAAAATGATAATGCTGTAAAGATAATTGATTTATTGTCAGCCCTATCCAGAGTTATTTAATTTGATCGTGGTCAAATTCTATTGATGGAGACAATGGAAACACTAAGGATGCCTTGAATGCTTTGAAGTTAAAGTTCGTGATCCAAAGAAAGATGGCAAGAAGGTTGTGTGTGTTTTGATGCTTAATGAAATGTCAATTCACAAACATGTAAAATGGAAAGACCATAAAGTTTGTGTCTATGTAAACATTTGTACTGAGATTGATGATGAATCGATGCAGATGTGAAACATCAAACTGTATAAGCCATTGGGTTTTATGTAACTTAATGTTTAAATCATGTCATATCTTTATCAAAATATTTTAGTTGAGTGTTGTTTGAATGTTACTAATATCTAATGCACTATACTGAAGCATTAAAGATTCAGTGATGAAACCTTTAAAGTTACTGCACTGTATATTTCTTCATTATTACAGTTTTTGCTTTAAGAAACAGTTTGAGCTTATTTACCTAGTAAAGTACAGAATGGAGATTTATATGAATTATTGCTGCTTTTTTAAAGAAAAGTTTTTCACTTTTCAAAGCTTCCCTACAAATTTTTTGCTTCTTATTTCTTATCATGAGATTGATGATATAGAGGTAATATAATCCAATAACTTTCTAATTTCTAAAAAGCTTTTAAGCTTCTAGCATAAAAGTACACTATAGGTATGTAATTCATTTGGTTTTATTGCCTTGCATGACATATCTATTTGCACTTCATCATTCTTGTATGAACAAAACACTAGATGTGGATACTCAGAGAACAAAATGCACTACCAACTGCTTATGAAATTCATTATTGAGGTAAAAACTGTGTTAATCATTCAAACTATAGTGCACTTTTATTGCAAATATAGGAAAAACAAAACAAAGTGAAAAAGAAAGGTAGAAGTATTAAAACTACAAATGAATTAAAAACACCATTGGAAGCCTAAGTGTTTTTATGATTATTTGCATTTTGCCCAATTCATATATCAATACAACAAAATCAAAATGTGCTACAATTTTACAAGTATTTGATGCAGTTGCACTTCAGAAATCACAAAATGGTTACTTAAAGTAATTTCTATACAATACTGTTTGTTTTCACTTACCAAACCTATGCAGACTTGAGTCTTTTTGAAATTTCATAAGAAACTCAATTAAAGAAAATCCGTAAATATACAGAGATTTAATATTTACTTTTTTAAAGAAACAAGTGAAAATCCTACAATTGAGGCGAAAAAAGCCATTGCCCATTGCATGAAAAGAAGCAAACTAGCAATGATAACAAATAAGCTAACTTCTCTCTCGTGAACCGTGGAGATGAACTATGATTTACTTTTTTGTATAGACTAAATAGTTTAATCGATCAAACAAGTTTGACGCTGATAAGAAAACGACGCACATCTGCATTCATACATGTGTAGCCGACATATAGGTCTTTCGTCGATAGTTATAAATGCATCCTCGTAGGAGCAGATAACTGACAACCACAGTTGACTCGCTGTTATGAATTTAAGGTTTTTACCTTGATTTTTATCAAAAAATTGCTTGCCGAATCCGAAATACACACATACATTTTCTTCTCTCTTTCCTCAGGAGGGAGTGGGAAATTTTCGGAAAAGCGGTCAATTTCGGTAAATCTCAGCGGCAAAGGACGAAATCCGCCATTTTTTTGGCGTCATCAGGTATCTAAGGCCGCGCTTGAGATAGCTGCTCTAGTTATTATAGAACTCAATGGTGTAAACTGGGGCGGATCTAGAGTATGTCAAATCCGTCGCGCGACTGATGTTTGAAATTCAAAAATTACCTATTCATATTAATTAAAAATTCATTAATTATTCTTTCTTTATTATCACATTTACTTCGTGATAAAAATCCAGCTTTATTTATCATTGAAAACTAAATGACTAATCCAATATATATCTCGTTGGTAACCAGATCAGTTGAATTTTAATTGACCTGGAATAACCATTGAGTTCTATAATAACTGGAGGGGAAACGTCAACAAAATTAGTATAAATTATTAGCGCGCGGCCGCGTGGTCGAAAACATGACGGATTTTGGTGGTCAAAGTCAGCGGAGAGACGCGGGCTCATGAAATAAAATTTGTGTCGCCCACCCTGATTTGACCACCACGATTGCGAGTATAGAAAATATCAAAACTATTTATTTTCCTAACATAAACAATTTTTTAAAACTTTATTTATTAAACTGCCAACTTTTGTGGTTTGCGGATGCTGAAATAGCGACAGAAAAGGGAACATTTCTTGACTCCGGTAAGTAGCACAGTATTAGTTTTACTATTTTGTTTTTAACACGATACTTGAAGAGTGTTTCTACTACTAAGTTTTAATTTAAAGTTATTTTGGTCCAGTCTTGTTTGTTCTTCACTTAATCGCTCGCCAGACGTGGCGAAGCTGTGAATTTTTATCGAGTTTTGCATCCATCTTGCATCATGATCAAGGCATCAAGCTAAACTCTCCTGATTTGAATTGAGTTTACCTCCCAAACATGGGGCATAATTTGTTCATGTTTTTTTTTGAAAAGATGAAGGGAAAGTTTACAACAGAGTTGTGTTGAAATTGAATGCAGTGCCATGCAAAATTAATGAGAACTATGTTATATGTTGTATAATAAAAACAACTATTAAGCTGTCTGCCTGCTCAATTTAACTGACTGTATAGTGTAGACAATTATAATGGGATTGGAAAGTTGGATTTATGCAAACAATTTTAAAGTACTACTTAGCGTTTCTGTAAATGAAGTATTTATTGTTATAGTAAACAGGTTACTACTTCAATACCAAGATAAAAGTAGTGTGTTGAACAATGTGCTAAGATTTGTTTCTAACTTGAAATTTTTGTTCAACAGTAGCTTATGATTATATCATTAATATGCATGAAAAATTAAACATATTATTGTCTCATTTCACCAAATCCATACTTGGTATGATTCCAGGTGATCCACAAATTCACATCGGATGCATTGGTTACAATGAAGTTGAATGTAGAAGAAGCAAAAATAGATGGCAAAGAAATTCTTTGTGTCTTATGAAGAATTAGTAGAAATCAATAAAAAGATTCTTTAAACAAATTGTAAACAAATTTAAATTTGCTCATGGTCAAGCAACCTAGTCAAAGAAGCAAAGTCTGTCTTCAACATGTGACCTTTCCAATTATGTTTAGTTTCTTTGTACAAAATACTATTTTTGAGAAACTTGATTTGTAAGTCTTTCATTAATATTTTTTTACAAAGAGATAAAAGGAACTAATTCAAAGGCTTGATGTAAAATACAAAAATTTAACAAGTTGTTTATCATTTAATTCCCAAATGTTAGTTTGTACATGTAAATAATTAGTATTGGTAGCTGTAAGTTGTTTAAGCAAAACAGAAGAGTAGTAGTGCTCGAAGGGGTTAGCATTTTTGAAAAATTATATCTTGTTCATGACATATATTATACAATTCCAAAAAACTGTAAGTAATGCACAATAATATCTATAGAACTTGATAAATTTCTTCACCTACACTGTCAAATAACTATTTTGCCTTCATGCAGCAATAGACAGTGCTTATGTCAGAGAAACCAATGCACTTTAGTTTCCAAGTTTGTAATTTCAATGGAAAATTAATGTAGTTCTGTTCAGTAATAGATCCAAGATTCTGCCAAGCTGTTTACAAAATACAAATTACCAAGCAACAGTGTCATGGTGTTTTGAATTTTTTTCTTTTTTGTAGCTCTTCTAGTTCAACATGCTTTCGTTATGAGTTTTCAGTAGATTTATCAAGTAATGACTATACACTTATGATACTTATCCATGGTAAATTTTCAGTTGACTTATGTCGTAGGACTGTAGCAAACATTTTCTCGCTTCCTTAGGAGCATTTTTACACAGATTTATCAATTTGAAGTAAGAAAAATAGGTGCACCAAACTGTTTACAAACAGTCAAACACACAAAAGCATGAAATAATGTATAAGTTTGACGAGATTGACAGATATCTAGTAAAGAATGCCGTTTGATTTTCACTTTTAAAAGGCTAAAATGTCATAAAATAACTTAAATGTTACATCCAAAATATGCGTTTCTCTACCGTCGATCTTCTTTATTTTGATGTGTGTCTGTACTGTGTTTTTCACGCAATGCTGAAGCATTATTTTCACATGATATGCTGTCGGTATCGTAATTGTTTTTTTTCTCACTTGTTTTCGTTCATACAAACAGTATTAGAAATCAGGAGGGAGTGAATATTGAAAAAAATGTTTAAAGTGGAAGTTTTGACCACCAGAATCCGCCATTACCGCCATGTTTTTGACCACGGGGTCCAGGCCCCTTTGCCCCTCCAGGTTTTATAGAGCTCAATGGGAATAACCGACTGATAAGCGGGGTGGCTTGACCATTGAGTTCTATAATAACTGGAGCGGCTATCTTTACTGGGGCGAGGTCGCCAAAAAAATGGCGGCCAACGGACGTATTTCCGCTGAAATGATCGCTTTGCAGAAAAATAATATTCTCGACCTCCCCCTGGTGTCTATAGTAAATTATAAAGAATTTTTCAAAAACAAACACGATATCACAGAATATGGATATCGTTAGTTCCATATTCTGTGACGATTCTTTTTTGGCATTTCTTTTATAATGCCAACACTTCAATCGCTCAATTGTTGGATGTCGTAGTTTCCACAAAAAGGAACATATCGCTTCTCACAGGTGAGGTAGTTGTTTGTTTTGTTAGTCCGTCAACGATTGAAAAGCAATTATACATGCACTTGAAAAGCCATAAAATACATATTAAAGATCGTATTTTTTAAGACTGACTTGAACGCCAAATATACTGATGTTTTCCTGTTTTTGTTTATTAATACTTTTCTGTATACTTTTCTGTCATTTTTTAATGCATGAAATCGTAAATTTACCCATCTATTTGCAAAATAGTTTCCCTAAAACAAAAAAGACCCTGCACACATTTTGCTCTGTGAGTAAGTATCAAAAAGAAATGATCAGCCCCAACAGTACCCATGATTTGGAGCAGAGCTTATTATGTTCTATTTGCTGACAACATGCAGGGAAGACCAAGGAGTAAAGATGACTGGAAGATGTTATTGACCAGGCAGAGTCTTAAAAAAATGATAATGCTGTAAAGATAATTGATTTATTGTCTGCCTTATCCAGAGTTATTTAATTTGATCATGGTCAAATTCTATGGATGGAGACAATGGATTCACTAAGGATGCCTTGAATGCTTTGAAGTTAAAGTTCATGAACCAAAAAAAGATAGCAAGAAGGTTGTGTGTGTTTTGATGCTTAATTAAATGTCAATTCACAACATATAAAATGGAAAGGCCATAAAGTTTGTTTCTATGTAAACATTTGTACTGAGATTGATGATGACTCGATGCAGATGTGAAACATCAAACTGTATAAGCCATTGGGTTTTATATAACTTAATGTTTAAATCATGTCATATCTTTATCAAAATATTTTAGTTGAGTGTTGTTTAAATGTTACTAATATCTAATGCACTATACTGAAGCATTAAAGATTCAGTGATGAAACCTTTAAAATTACTGTACTGTATATTTCTTATATATTTCTTATATTTCTTTAAGAAACAGTTTGAGCTTATTTACCTATTAGAGTACAGAATGGAGATTTATCATATGCATCATTGCTGCTTTTTTAAACAAATTTTTTTCACTTTTCAAAGCTTTTCTACAAATATTTTGCTTCTTCTTTCTTTTCATGAGATTGATGATATAGAGGTAATATAATTCAATAACTTTATAATTTCTAGAAAGCTTTTAAGCCTTGCCTTTTATTGCCTTGTTATGACATATCCATATGCATTTCATCATTCATATATGAAGAAAACACCAAATGTGGATATACTCAGAGAACAAAATGCACTACCAACTGCTTATGAAATTTATTATTGAAGTGAAAACTGTGTTAATCATTCAAATTTTGCACTTATATTGAAAATATAGGAAAAACAAAACAAAGTGAAAAAGAAGGGTAGAAGTTTTAAAACTAAAAATGAATTATAAACACCATTGGAAGCATAAGTGTTATGATGATTATTTGCATTTTGCCCAATTTATATATCAATACAACAAAATCAAAATGTGCTACAACTTTACAAGTATTTGATGCAGTTGCACTTCAGAACATCACAAAAAGGTTACTTAAAGTAATTTCTATACAATATTGTTTGTTTTCATTTACCAAACCTATGCAGACTTGAGTCTTTTTGAAATTTAATATGAAACTCAATTACAGAAAATCCGTAAATATCCAGAGATTTAATATTTACTTTTTTAAAGAAACAAGTAAAAATTCTACAATTGTGGCGAAAAAAGCCATTGCCTTTCCACGAAAAGAAGCAAAATAGCAATGACAACAAATAAGCTAAATTCTCTCCCGTGAACCACTGTGGAGATGAGCTATGATATACTTTTTTGTATAGACTAAAGAGTTTAATCGATCAAACAAGTTTGACGCTGGTAAGAAAACGACGCAAATCTGCATTCATTCATGTGTAGCCGACATATAGCTCTTTCGTCGATAGTTATAAATGCATCCTCGTAGGAGCCGATAACTGGAAAGCTAGGTTGACTCTCTGTTACGAATTGTAGGTTTTTATCGTGATTTTCATCGAAAAATTACTTGCCGAATCCCAAATACACACATATATTTTCCTCACTCTTCCCTCAGGAGGGAGTGGGAAATTGTGAAATTTTCGGAAAAGCGGTCAATTTCGATAAATCTCAGCGGCAACGGACGAAATCCGCCATTTTTTTGGCGTCATCAGATATCTAAGGCCGCGCTTGAGATAGCCGCTCCAGTTATTATAGAACTCAATGGGCTTGACTGGTTCGACGGATAAAGGAGTCTATGAACGCCAAAAACGCTTATTTTATTGCTCAATGGCCAGATCAGTGGACAGTCTGGAATGGTCTCGACTGATAATAGGGGTGGCCGGACGTAAAAGGGAGTCCAATTGCTATCTTACATTGGTTCATTTGAATTTTGTTTTATTGTGATTGGTTTGACGGATTTCGACTGATAGCTAACTGAACTAACATAGTCAAGCTCACTGTCTGAATTGAATGTTTGATCGTTTCATAGTAATTTTTATAAGCATGAGTGAAACTAAACTACAATTAGATGGAATTTATGGAAATCTTTTACAAATTCATATATTGATATGAATGCTGCTGTCCAAACCGTGAATTTTTTCAAGAGGGTGAAAAATTATGGATGAATTGTAAATGCTTGGCAAAGACGATCTCGCGAGCGACATTTCAGTCATTGATGTTAAAAAGCAAGCCAACATTGTTTTGAGTTTTATCAGCCGAAATTTACATCCAAAATCGTAAGTAAAGTACAACTGAAGTGTATGCATGAATGTAATATATCAAAGTCAATTTATGCGAGTGTGTGATGCGATTTATGTTAATATGGCGTATGGTAAGCAGATTGATGCTTCTAAAATTGTTGTTGCCGACGGACTTTTAACTATGATTTTTTTAGTGCTTGGGGAATCGTGGCCGTTATATGGCAGCGAAATCCTACATTCCTGCAAATTCATATCAATGGACAAAAATCTGTAGCCATAAGGCGCCATACTATTATTTACTTTATCATAAACAAATTTTCAGTGAATGATCATTGATCATTCAATCATTAGACAATTATACTACATATTGTTTAAGATTTGAGGAAACTAACATTGATTACATGGGAAGCTGTTTGCTGTAACTTGTGATTTTGAGTCTTCTGATCCATGAAGCTTTTTATTTTGAGAATTTGACTGGAATGGTATTAAACCTTAGTATTTCACATACATGAAATGTTGTCCCATGTCACATATTGTCCCCTTTTCTAAATGAATATCTCATGTAGAGATGTAAAGGTGTGTTAATCTACGGCTCATACCAGATTGTTTGCCATAAATTCCAAAGGGCTATTGATGTATGAAAAGCATTTTCTATAAAGTAAAAATGTCTTCCTATGTATGCAGATAAACCATGAAATTTGGCAAAACAGCAAAGTATTTTTCATGATCACTAGGTAATTTTTCTGATGATCATTACAATTTCTAAACTAAATAATTTCAGATTTACATTTAAACAAGCTTTGATCATATGAAAAGATGTTTATAATAACCAGTAAGCTTGACACATGAACCAATTTTAACATTCATGTAATTATTTAATTAAAGACATGTTGGTTACATTCTGTTTGTATTTGATAATACAATGCTACTAGTGATAGCTATATAGCACACCTTGCAGAAGATAATAGTCAAGTGAAATGCCTGATAAACATTTATGGCATTAAGCTGTCCTTAACTGCAAATTTTCACTCTGATAATTTTTGCTTAATATTTGGCAGAAAAAAATTTTGAGTTTTTTCTCAAAAGGTGAATTTGCTGGCACTGATGTGGAGATGGGTAAAGGGTTACAATAAACTTGCATGGTTTAAAGTCTGAGCTTTTCTATATCTATGAACTGTCACTTGTAGTACCAAATTTCTAACCTAACTCATTACATAGAGGTTTGAATGGGGATCTCTAGGGGGGTCTATGCCTGAAAATTTGGTAGAAATTTTTAGACTATATCTGTTTTTGAATAGCATTATTTTAAAATAAATTGTACGTTCCTAGACATGCTAATGAGCCATATATTTGGCATGATAATGAGCCTAAATATTTGGCAAAACATTCAAGTATTGTTCACTTCATTTTATTTTTTTTTTGAAAAAAAACGTAAGCAAAATGTGTTGTTTTTACGCAAAAAAGATGCGCACAAAATACATTTTGTATTGCTCTAAAACGCTGAAAATGGCATTTTCAAGGCTCTGAAATTCAAAATTTCTCAGTGGAGAATGCCTCAGACCCCCCAGGTGTGGAGCGCCTCTGACATTTTATGACTGATGTTTGAAAAATCCTAGATCCGCCCCTGAGTGTAAACGCAGCTTATAAGAATATATAGACATAGAAGAGTAAATTTGAAAGTTTTGAAAGCATCTGCCTACGTAAGGAATAATTCAAACGAAAATGAAGTGCGCTATTTTTTACTGTTGCCAGATTGTGAACAAATTTCATAGACTTAAGAACTTTTAGTTTTTCTAAAATTTAGTGAACGAAAACAATTTTGTGAAATTTTCATGTAGTTTAAGAACTTTTTATGAAATTTTAAAAGTAAAATGTTATTAAAACGTAATGTGCAATAATATCTATAGAACTTACTAAATATCCTCACCGACACTGCTAATGTATTATTCTTTCTAACACACAACAATAAACAGTGTTTATGTAAGAGAAACCAATGTACTTTAGTTTACAAATTTGTAATTTCAATGGAAAATTAATGTAGTTCGGTCATGAGTTCTGTTCGATAGTATATCCAAAGTTGTGCCAAACAGGTTACAAATCACAAATTTCCAACCAAGAGCATCATAATGTATTTTCAACTTTGATTTCTTTCTTTTTAGTTGCTCTTTTAGTTCAATATATTTTCTTTATAAGTTTTCAGTAGATTTATCAGCTAATAAATATGGAATATTTTCAGTTGACTTATGTCGTAGGGTTAATGCAAACCTTTTTACGCTCGCTTTGGGGCCTTTTAATAAAGATTTATCCATTTGAGCAAGAGAAATAGTTGCACCAAACTGTTTACAAACAGTCAAACACTTAGTAGCATGAAATTATGCAGAAACTTGACAACATTGACAGACTTACTATGAAAGGTCGTTTGTTTTCACTTTTAAAAAGCTAAATATCATAAAATAACTTAAATGTTAAAATGTTCTATTCCTTACCTTAGATTTTCTTGATTTTTGATGCATGTGTGTACTGTGTTTTTCACACAATGCTGAAGCATTCTTTTCAAACGTTACGCTGTCGGGTAGTTGTTTTTTTTCACTGGTTATGAGTTATATAGAGTTTTAGAGAACTCAGAAAGGAGTGAATATTGAAAATATTTTTTAAAGTAGAATATTTGAGCACTAAAATCCGCCAATACCGCCATGTTTTTGACAACCGGGTCCAAGAATCATTTACCCTCCAGTTATTATAAAATTAGATGGTTCTGCTACATATAAAGATAGGTCGAAAATATTGAACCAATTATATAACTGGACAGCTACTTCCACTGAAAAAATTAAAACCAATTATTCAAATAGTTCTAGTATATCCACGCACAACCCAAGGGCATTCCATGATGAAAACAATAAACATTTCTGGACTTTACCTACTGAAGATAAAATCTGGCTTCTGCAAGTACGTAAACACGCACACTCATGCGTTAATTAAGTACATAAAATTTGTACAAGTATTGACCGACAGACGACTGAACAAAATTTTTACCAAATTGATAATATTTATTAGGATGTGTGTGGAATATATTCCTACAATTCTTCTTCTTGCTCTGTTAAAAGTGAAATTATCGTAAAATACTAGCAAATACACAATAATATATGTCTATACTTGTTGAGTTTCATTTTATAGCTGTGCTTAACAAGTTTAAAAAAGAAAAATTTTGAAAGAGCTTAATTATTGTCACTTAAGTGCATTATTCATTCATCATCAGTATCATTTGTTAGCAAAAGAACCTCTCCCATTTTTACTGACTTTTCTCCTCGGTTACAGAACCAGAAATCCCATATCTTTCCATCTCTAACATTTACTTTGCAAGGCACATTACCACCTACTCTTCCGACTAACACTGCGTCACATCTCCCAGCAGCTCCTGTCATTACAGAATTGGGTGGCATAATGTCTCCGCGTTTACTTTTAACAAATGTGTAGCCAGTATTCAAAAGAACATCTCCATTTTTCTCAGTTCTCTCAAAGTGGTAGGAATATATCCACTCGCAATACTCCCCATTTCTCACGGTCACTTTGCATGGCAGTCCCAAACGTGGAAGTACACGACCAAAGTACAAGTCTTCATCTTTATTAGTTCTTCCACCATAAATGGCTTCCTTTAGAAAGAAAAAAATTATGAAAACTATCTCCGAAGCAATGGTTTTTATCGTTTATTGTACTTACATTTGTTAAAGGGTCCCCTCGTTTACAACTTTTCCACTTTGGTTTAGGATTTGACAGCTTCACAAAGATATTTTCCTTACTTCCTGTTATTGAGATACAGCCATGAGTTTTTGCGTCAACAACAAGATTTGCTTGCCACATTAGATTTCCATCATGAACAGACAAGTAAGTTGGCTTACTGATGTCTTCAATAGAAACTGGTGTAGGCTCATCATTTTTAAAAATACAAAAGCCAACTTGAATCAAATGCTCAAACGTTTTATTTTCCAAACGTTCCTCTTCATTTTTTTTGCGGTAGCCTCCTTCAACATCAACAGGCTTTGCACCTGATGCCGATGCGTTTGCTGACATCACGACAAGATTGCGTGAGTAAAATTCAAATTTTTGTAATTTGTCATTTCTTAAACGAACGTAGAGTTTCTCCACTCCTGTAGTTTTATTTGTCACGTAAATATTATGCGGCATAGCTGGTGAATCTGTCAGAAAAATTGAATAAGTCGTTATCATCGAAAGGCCATGAAATCAAATCTTTGGGTTGTATACTTTTTTAAAACATATCTCTACCTTAATAAAAACTTTTTATTTAAATACAGTATGAAGAGTCGAACACAACTCTTCATACTCACTACTGAGAATGATTTGAATCCACAAAAAATTTATTTAAATGAAAGCGAACAATTAAGTTATCTAAGAATTTCACAAACATTATTTATGCGAAAAGAAGCATTAGGAAATTTGCTCGTGCTAGTCAAATGATAATATGCGCAGTGGCGTTTATAAGGGTCACGCTGGTAGCGCTCAACTCGACCATAAATTTCTCGAAAACAAAAATTTGTGCGTTTAAAAATTCAAAATAACTTAGTTTGAATTTCAAAACAACTTTAATCCATTTACTGTGGATTTTGAGCTTATAATCCAAATCTTTTAATAACGAATTTGGTTAAACACGCAATGAACTCCATAATCACGCCATTAACGATTTTGGTTTAACAAATACTTTTAGCAGCTTAGTCGGTCTCTCAAAATTCAGCCGGCCAAACAATATATTTTATAGAAAAAATATTCCTACTCTAACTTGCTAAGGACATCTGAGCATGCTCAAACACGCAGATATGGAGCATGTTGTCACGCTCATTTTATAGAGCCCGATTTGAGCTTTCGACATTAAAGGCTGCTTTCCACTTTCGCGTTTTTCAACGCGCATACACTTACGTTTCCGTAGGTGTTCTCCAAGCGCGTCAACGCACAAGTTGAGCACAACTTAACCTTTACGCAGCAAAATTGAAAAACGTGAGCAATTATCCAATGAAAATGAATTAAAAGATCACGTGCTTAACAGTGAAGTATGCTTTTTGCCAATTGATTTACAAGTTGAAAAAATATGGGAAAATATACAAAAGTTGAAGAAAAACTTTTTCAAACAATTGAAAAATACCCAGCGCTTTGGAATACAAACGGCAATAGCTATAAGAACAAAAATATTAAGGAAAGTGCGTGTCAAATAGTGGCTGATACTGTAAATGCAGCCTGTGAATCAACGTATTCAGGTAATATTGAAATGCATATGGTGTGTTTAGTTTTTGCATAGTTTCAGCACCAAACGATATGTATTCTAAAATATTTTTTGACCCAGTAAACGACTACAAAGACAGAATTTGGAAAAACTTACGCGATTCATATGTCCGTGTGTTAAGTGGAAATGGGAAAAAAAGGGGAGCAGGTGTGGATGAAATTCCACATTATCCATACTATTTGGAACTGTCATTTTTAAAACCTTATGTTAATATTCGAACAAAGAATTTGGACAGCAATTTCCAACCAGTTTTTAAGCAAGCTCTTTCAAGTCCATGCCAAGATCCACTTGCCATTTTATCTGAACCTCCTTCTAATGATTTAACAGGTAGTGTTGAGGCGTTTTCTCAAGAAGGATCTTTCCCTTCATTTGAGATTATTGATAACGTTCAAAATGGTGCTTCAAAACAACCAAGTAAGAAAAGGACTTATGCAGCAATGACACAAAGCAACTTGATTGGGCCTTGGATGTAAAAATCATGGAATATATATATGGTGGTGAGAACTCCTGTCAAAATCAATAAGCTGTGGTAACTGTAGAAGATGCATTTAATATAAATGTTGTTGCTCAGCTACATTTTTTGGATAAAGAAGCAAAAAGTAAAGCTATTGGTAAAATTCAAATTGTTTTAAGTGATCTCTTCAATATCAACAAACAGCTAGCATAAGAAGGATGTAAAGTGAAAAACTTGAGTTATTGAAAGGCAGGGGCGGATGTAGGATTTTTCAAACATCAGTCATTAAAACGTCGGAGGCGCTTCGCACCTGGGGGAGTCTGAGGCATTCTCCCCTGAGAAATTTTGAATTTCAGAGCCTTGAAAATGCCATTTTCAACGTTTTAGAGCAATACAAAATGTTTTTTTGTGGGCATCGCTTTTGCGTAAAAACAAACATTTTGCTTACGTTTTTTTCAAAAAAAATATGTAATGAGCTTAAATGTTTGGCCAAATATTTAGGCTTATTATCATGCCTAATATATCGCTCATTAGCATGTCTAGGAACGTAAAATTTATTTTACAATAATGCTATTCAAAAATAGATATAGTCTTTAAAAATTTCTACCAAGCTGTCAGGCATAGACCCCCCCTAGAGACACCTTTCAAACCTCTATGTAATGAGTTAAGTTAGAAATTTGGTACTACAAGTGACAGTTCATAGATATAGAAAAGCTCAGACTTCAAACCATGCAAGTTTATTGTAACCCTTTACCCATCTCCACATCAGTGCCAGCAAATTCACTTTTTGAGAAAAAACTCAAATTTTTTTTCTGCCAAAGATTAAGCAAAAATTATCAGAGTGAAAATTTACAGTTAAGGACAGCTTAATGCCATAAATGTTTACTAGGCATTTCACTAGACTATTATCGTCTGTAAGTATATACAAGGTGTGCTATATAGCAATCACTAGTAGCATGGTATTTGCAAATACAAAATATAACCAGCATGTCTTTAATTATATAATTACATGAATGTTAAAAAAGGTTCATGTGTCATGCTTACTGGTTATGATAAATATCTTTTCATATGATCAAAGCTTGTTTAAATGTAAGTCTGAAATAATTTAGTTTAGAAATTATAATGATCATCAGAAAATTACCTAGTGATCATGAAAAATACTTTGCTGTTTTGCCAAATTTCAAGGTTTAGCTGCATACATAGAAAGACATTTTTACTTTATAGAAAATGCATTTCATACATCAATAGCCCTTTGGAGTTTATGGCAAACAATCTGGTATGAGCCGTAGATTAAGACACCTTTACATCTCTACATAAGGTGTTCAGTTCAGTTTCACAAACATTTCACGTAGGTGAAATACTCAGGTTTAATACCATTTCCGTCAAATTTTCAAAATAAAAAGCTTCATGGATCAGTAGACTCAAAATCATAGGTTATAGTAAACAGCTTCTCATGTAATCAACGTTAGTTTTCTCAAATCTTAAACAATATGTAGTATAACTGTCCAATGATTGAATGATCAATGATCATACACTGAAAAGCCCCAAACATTTGCTTATGATAAAGTAAATAATAGTATGGCGCCTTCTGGCTACAGATTTTTTGTCCATTAAAATGAATTTGCAGGAATGTAGGACTTCGCTGCCATATAACGGCCACGATTCCCCAAGCACTAAAGAAATCATAGTTAAAAGTCCGTCGGCAACAACAATTTTAGAAGCATCAATCTGCTTACCATACGCCATATTGACATAAATCGCATCACACACTCGCATAAATTGACTTTGATATATTACATTCATGCATACACTTCACTTGTCCTTTACTTACGATTTTGGATGTAAATTTAGGCTGATAAAACTTAAAACAATGTTGGCTTGCTTTTGAACATCAATGACTGAAATGTCGCTCGCGAGATCGTCTTTGCCAAGCTATTACAATTCATCCATAAATTTTTCGCCCTCTTGAAAAAATTCACAGTTTGGACAGCGGTATTCATATCAATATATGAATTTGTAAAAGATTCCCATAAATCCCATCTGATTGTAGTTTAGTTTCTATCATGCTTATAAAAATTACTATGAAACGATCAAACATTCAATTCAGACAGTGGGCTTGACTATGTTAGTTCAGTTGGCTATCAGTCTAAATCCGTCAAACCGATCAAAATAAAAAAAAACTTCAAATAAACCAATTGTAAGATATCAATTGGACTCCCTTATACGTCCTGCCACCCCTCATATCAGTCGAGACCATTCCAGACTGTCCACTGATCTGTCCATTGACCAATAAAATAAGCGTTTTTGGCGTTCATAGACTCCTTTATCCGTCGAACCAGTCAAGCCACCCCGCTTATCAATCGGTTATTCCAGGTGAATTAAAATTCAACTGATCTGGTTACCAACGAGATATTTATTGGATTAGTCATTAGTTTTCAATAACAAATAAAGCTGGATTTTTATCACGAAGTAAATGCGACAATAAATTAAGAATAGTTAATGAGTATTTTACTAATATGAATAGGTAATTTTTGAATTTCAAACATCAGTTGCGCGACGTATTTGACATACTCTAGATCCGCCCCTGATTTTATGCACATGTCATATAATGACCAGTAGTAGATGCTTAAGGTGATAAGACCATAAGTAACTGACTTAAAATTAGATACCGGCATTCAAAAGTTGTATATACTATAGTTTCTACAAGACAATATATACTAAGATAAAAAAACGTCATTTTATGGGAGATGACGTTCAAAACTGGGATTATTAAAAAAATTATTCTCTTTATCGCATAACTTTAAGAATGACCGGCATTTTATTTGATTTTAAAATTGTTGTCTGAGTATGAATCAGCACAGTTAGAATCACTAAGGCTGGAGCCCTTATGGGATAAAAGGAATGGGGTGATATAAGCCCCAATCTTTCCAATAATTCGTCCAGTCAGGCAAGTTACATGAATTTGTCGGGCAATGTTTTAAAAATAAGATAAAAATTCAATCTGATTTACAGCAAAGACAGAGACATAAGGCAATAATACAAAGGAGCTATGTCCGTCGCTAATTTTAAAAAATACACCAGGTAGGATTTTGTACTTATAAATATCATAACTCATTACAACCATTGAAAATTTTGACTTAAAGTACTACGAGATATTTGGAAATTGGTTGAGGTGTCAAATTCATATGAGGAATTTCTATTTTATTGAGGGAAGCAGTTGTTTTTTAAGGTCAACAAAGCTGCAAACAGTTTAAATAATCGTTTGCAAAAATTAAATTCTTTTATGAGGAATGTTTGTATAATTTTATTCACATCATTGGCCATGTCAATTAATCCGCGTTGTTATATCTTTTTAAAATTCATTTATACTACGCCAAGTTTACACGACATTAACTAATATGAGCTCAACCTAGATTCAAATTAACCTGGATTATATTCTTGCTTGTACTTAACACCAAACTTAACATGGGTTCAACTCAATCATTATCAAGAAGAAGAATTAAGCAAGCCTGAGTCAGTAGTCATAGATGGGTTAATTTGCATTTGGGCTGAAACAAGATTTGTTTATGTCGTTTCAACTAGGGTCCATTTTGCAAAAACGTGTAGTTAATTATATTTTCTTTTAATGAATGATGAACTTATCTATGCATTGCTGAATAATATTCTTAATTGGAATTAATGGACTGTAAAAAGTACAAACGCTATGTAGGAAATTCAATATTAACTTTACCGCCAAATAAATACTGTTGCAAAAACATATAAGTAAATTTAGAATAAAGCTTTGGTGAAACGAGCGCAACATGTCTAGCCAACAATGTCCAGCTTTGTCGGCCGATGTTGCGATTTTGTACTCATGAACTGGTCAACGACATTCAGGGTAAAATGGAGAAACAAAAAAGCGGAAGAGGACTAACGGAAACGGAATGGTGGAAACGGAATAGCGGAAGCGGAATAGGGGTAGAACGCAGAATAGAGGGTAAAACGCGGACGAAATAAAAATGCTCATAAAAACCTGTATATAGTAAAGTAATTATGTAAAGTACTTGCCACAGTAAACATATGGATTGTTCAGTTTCAGACAGAGAGCACATGTGAAATTTAAAATGAAAATTTTGCTATTTATAATAATTAAATCCGTGCATATTTGGAAATTGCAATTGACTCGCGAATCATCGGTCATAGTCTTTACAAAACCATGAAAATATGTCAAGAAAATAGTCATAACAAAACAGCTCAAGATATTAGACAAATGCAAGCTTTGAAGGCGATCACCAATATCGATTATATCTCATTCGTGTATACGGAACGAAAAACTTTAACCTAGTACGTGCAGTTCACTTGTATTTAACAAGTTGAGTGCATTTACCGTAGTTTATTTTGTTCTTGGTTCATTTTCCTCATGGTACGATTTGAAGAGTTTAATGAAAGGCTAAAAGCAAATGAACATATTTCGCTTTCCAGTCTTCCACGATTTACAAATATTTTTGCGCGAATTTACATAATCTCAAATGACAGCAAATGCTCTAACAAATGACAGCAAATGCTTTAACAAATGACAGCAAATGCTCTAATAAATGACACAAAATGCTCTAACTAATGACAGCAAACGGTCTATCGCTGCAAATATATCAGCTTGAAATACAATAATTTATTTTCAATAGATATTTGCAATGTGTTAAGTATTTTCCTTTAAAAAATTAAACATTATTTGCAAGACACAAAATACTTGGAATGTATATTCTTTTAAAGAAATTACTGGAAAAAAAAACAACAAACATCACTGCCGGTTTGCTCAAATTTCAGTAAAACAAGTATCATATATTATTTTAACCAATACTTTAATGCTGAGGCTTGAAAGCTTTTCAGAAATCAATATGTGCTAATATTATACTATATCTATTTCAACCATCTCATGAAATGAAATAAGAAGAAATAAGCCAAGAGTCAGCCGTTGCTCGTTGTTTACTGTAACGTTGCTTACATGTTTATGCTTTTGCAATATACATTTGACTTTATAGTGACTGTATAGTCTTGCATTCAGGGGGAATAAAACTAAAGACTACGAACCACAGAAAACCGTTTTAAGTTGCTTTAAGTGCTGGTCATTTGATATACATACATGTTTTATACCATAATGATACTTTACGGATATACACAACTAGATTTTGCGAAACCATCAAAAACGATGATTTTAATGTCGAATGATGACAAAAGAAAATTCCAAGTAAGACAAAATTTGTCAAATTTAATTACATGTACACGTAACGTCCGTTTCACTCATATTCATTCACATCCAATGCATGAAACTCAACTGTAATTAATCGTTTTTTTTGCTTATTTTATTGTTTAAAAACGTGTATGTTCAAGCTCAAGTTCATCACGAATGTTTAAAACAAACTACAAATTCTTACTTGACCCAAGTTTTAGCTTTATCGATCAATATTTTGGTCAATTTTAAATAACAAACACTCTTTGTTCTACTTAGATACGTACATACGCGTAAACAGAAACTAATTTGAGCCATCATCTAATGATGGAGACTTTTATCTTACCGTTTTATTAAATGGAAGAAAAAAATTCTTGATATCGTGATGATATATCTTTACAACAATGTTTCCCAAACTTTCAATAAAGCTGACAAGAATGATAAAGTCAAGATTGCACAATGCGTTATTTAAGTATTCCGTTGACTGAATAGTTGCGATGATGTTGTAGCTGCTAAACAATTTGATTGGTTGAATAGATAATAATTTTTTTTAAATATGAATAATATTTTTTAAGAACGATTGGTTAAACAATTTGCCTTGATTTAAAAAATTCGATCAAAACATCCAGCTGGGTATGTTGTTTGGAAAACTTGACGAAAAATCGATGGGAAAGCTTTTGGAAGAAAAATTTTTATTTGTATAACTGTTATTTAAAATAAGAATTAAGCAAAATTAGAAAGATTCATATTGTAAAACGAAAAATGAGTGCCGAATTAATCAAGAACTGCTCAGCGTGATATGTAGTTTCAGCTGGAGTTTGTTTAATGTTTTGCTCAACTTTCCTAACTGTTGTAAAACTTTAGCTTTCTGTCGACCATTTTCACAATCAATTTGTCTTTAAGTTAAGATATGTTTCTCACAATTAATGCACGAGCGACAAACTGTAAAAGATCTTAGTGTTAGAATGGCAAGAATTTTTCTGATTCAATCTCGAGAGACATTATACAATTTGTTATTGTTTTACCATTGACTTGGTTATCTTTGAAGTTCCGCGGCTGTATTTAGCATAACTGCGTGAGTTTACTAGCTGTTTTTAGATACAGCCCTTCGAAACCTATGACTTTACGCTGTACCTGAAAGCCCAGCATTGCTGGCCTTATGTGAATAAAACCCTTAAAATCATAACGATCGTTTTGACTTGCAGATCACCTATGTCATCTGTACCTTGTTTATATTCTTATTTCAGTCACGTTTCAATCACCATCATATTCGTCAGTTCAATGACAAATTTTTTCTCACGATCTACAAGGTTTAAGAATGCTCGTGATATGCCATATCCAAGTCAACTAACTTAATCTCATACTTCTGTGCCCTCGACAAATCTAAAAGACAAACTTTTTGCACAAGAGAGAAAAAACATCGTATCTAATCATGTCATAAAGAATGATTTTAAAATGTCTTTATTCCCCCAACTTTATCTTCCACATCTATGCAGACTGCCTTACTTCGCTTTCATTGGAATCAATATCTACTGCTTCATTTCAAAGTCAATCGTCTCCAGAAATTTTTAAAGTTATTAACCTTTAAAAAATGAACATGAGCACTCTTAGTCAGATATCATAACCAAATTTAACGCACATAGACGTATGATTCGGGGGAGGGAGGAGGTATTGTCTTAGAAAGCTTTTGGCCTCTTTCAAAAAATTATAAAGGGAGCTTAGCCCTACCAAAATATAGGCTAACATTGACAAAGTACAATTCAGCTTCTTCCGCGTAACCTTTCCCTAACTTGGACTATCGTGGCGCCAGGGGCGGATCTAGAGTATGTCAAATCCGTCGCGCGACTGATGTTTGAAATTCAAAAATTACTTATTCATATTAATTAAATTAAAAATCATTAATTACTCTTACTTTATTATCGCATTTACTTCGTGATAAAAATCCAGCTTTATTTATTATGAAAAACTAATAAATGTTGTTAGATAAGGTCGTTATTGTTTGTAGCTGTTGGTTATAGCGCTGTGCTATCATTCTTTTTGTTTAATAACATTCCAACTATTTAACCCTGTGAATATCTCGTTGGTAACCAGAGCAGTTGAATTTTAATTGACCTGGAATAACCGAGTGATAAGCGGGGTGGCTTTACTGGTTCGACGGATAAAGGAGTCTATGAACGCCAAAAACGCTTATTTTATTGGTCAATTGCCAGATCAGTGGACAGTCCGGAATGGTCTCGACTGATAAGAGGGGTGGCCGGACGTATAAGGGAGTCCAATTGCTATCTTACAATTGGTTCATTTGAATTTTTGTTTTATTGTGATTGGTTTGACGGATTTCGACTGATAGCCAACTGAACTAACATAGTTGTAGTGTTGCAGACACGCCCCTTAAAAGTGACAATGACAGGTATATATTTAGGAATGAAAAATGTTGTTGACGAACAGATATTAGAGAGCACAATAGATAGATACTAAAGGAAGAAGATAAATTCTAAACATTACATTGGCGACGAGGAATAAAATACCAACGCAAACATGGCAACATTTTTATCTCCCATGCCACATTTCAATCCGGATGAAGATATCGGAGGAAACATTGCAAATAGATGGCGCACGTGGTTGGCAGATTTTAAAACATTTTTAACAGCCAGTAATATAACAAATAGAACTCGGCAACGGGCTTTACTTCTTTATCAAGCAGGACCCCGAATTCGAGAGATATTTCGACAATTTCCAGACCCGGGAGAAGATGATGATTTTGCTAAAGCGGAAATACTTCTTACGGAGTATTTTGAACCACAGAAAAATCGGTTATATGAAGTTTACAAATTTCGACAAGCAAAGCAAGTAGAGTCCGAAACAATCGACCAATTTCATACAAGACTGCGCTCATTATCTAAAAACTGTGAATTTGCTGATGTAGATTTTGAGATAATGGTTCAAATTGTTATTGGTGGACGATCCAGTCGTGTACGAAAACAAGCATTAAGAGATCCTAAATATACCTTAAAAGATCTGTTGCTTGAAGCAAGGCGTGAAGAAACAAGTAAAGTACAAGCGGCGGACATCGAAGAGCATTTGGACAGCCACGTTCTACATACACTAAAAAAACCTACAAATAAAAACTCCCAAGCCGGTAAACCACAGAAGATATGCTTTTACTGTGGAGGTAACTACCCCCATTTAGACAAACCGTGCCCAGCGAAGAACAAAACATGCGCCAAATGCGGGAAGTTAAATCATTTTGCAAGCCAATGTCGCAGCCGAAACTTGCAGAAAATCAAAACACCCGCTAAACTACGCCAAGACATACGACCGGTAAAGGCTGATGAGGAGAAAGATAGCAGCAGCGACAATAATTCGGAATACTGTTATGCGGTTTGTAACAACAACAAGCCTAAACGTCCTGAAACGTCAATATCGCTCAACGGACTATATGTCAGAATGACAATTGACACTGGCTCAAGCATAAATATAATCGACAAGAAGACTTTCCGGAACTTTCGAAATACTGAGCTTGAACCCACATCCGTGAAAGCATACCCGTTTAACTCAAAAATGCCAGTCAAGATGGAAAGGAAGTTTCGTGTTCTTGCGGAGTCAAAACACAAGTTCACAGTTGCTACTATATATGTGACATCAGACGATGGCGGCTGTTTACTCAGCTCGGAAACAGCGCAAGAACTTGGACTTGTAAGCATAAACTTGAACAAAATTAACACATCGCCAGAAAACTCAACACTTACAACAAAGGATACAAAGCTCCATCACATTTTGGACAAACATGCACCTGTCTTTGACGGACTTGGGAAGTTAAAAAATAAACAAATTAGACTAGCAATTGATGACTCCGTGCTCCCGGTTGCACAACCACAGCGAAGAACACCGTTCCACCTAAGCCTGAAAGTGGAAAGTGAAATACACAGATTAGAGAACGATGACATCATAGAGAAAATACCTGAAGGCATGCCCACTGACTGGGTCTCTCCGGTGGTGATTGTTCCCAAGCGTGATGGTAACATTCGATTGTGTGTTGATATGCGGATAGCAAATACGGCTATCAAACGAACCAGACATCCAATACCAACTGTGGAAGCTGTATCCATGGAACTCAATGGAGCACGTATATTTTCAAAGCTTGATCTTGCTCAAGCATACCACCAACTAGAGCTATGTCCAGCATCCCGCAGCATCACAACATTCTCAACTCATTGCGGTCTCTATCGTTATAAGCGATTAAACTATGGAACTAATGCCGCAGCTGAATTATTTCAACGTAATCTGCAGGAAACATTGTTAGGAATCAAAAGGGGTCAAGAACATTGCTGACGACATAATCGTATTTGGAAGTAATAGAGCAGACCATGACCGTGCACTGGATGAAGTTCTTACCCGATTACAAGATCACAATCTCACACTTAATCGCCAAAAGTGCAAGTTCCTGAAGAAGAACCTTGAGTTTTTTGGGTTATTATTCTCAGAACATGGGGTCTGTCCAGACCCAAAAAAGGTAGAAGCTTTTGTTAAAACTACAATACCCACAACGGTCAGCGAAGTGAGAAGCTTACTGGGGATGGCAAATTACAGCTCTAAGTTTATCCAAAATTATGCTACCATTACAGAACCCCTTCGAAAACTAACACGTAAGTGTGCGCGCTTTGCATGGACGTGGGAACACCAAGCAGCTTATGACAAGTTAAAAAATGCACTAACCAACAGTCCAGTTATGAGTCATTTTGATACATCAAAAGAAACGTCGGTATTAGTGGATGCAAGCCCAGTTGGCTTATCAGCCATATTAACACAAACAGATCCTAAAACAAACGCCGATAACGTGATCTGCTATGCTAGTCGGGCTCTTTCGTCAGTAGAACAACGATATTCGCAAACTGAAAAGGAGGCCCTTGCTATCGTGTGGGGTATCGAACACTTTCACATATACCTATTTGGGGCATCGTTCACCCTGATCACTGATCACAAACCATTACAACTTATCTATAATAATCCTCGGTCCAGACCTCCCGCCAGGATTGAGCGATGGTTATTGAGACTTCAACAATACAATTTTCAAGTCATTTGCAGACCAGGTGACACGAACCCTGCAGACTTCTTATCAAGACACCCACAATTACAGACTCCCAAACGCAACATCGCCGAAGAATACATCACGTTTGTCACGACAAATGCAGCTCAAAATGCCATATCAATTGAAGTCATCAAAGAACATACGACCAAAGACATAAGTCTTCAGGTGGTAAGAACAGCGGTCGAGTCGGGTGATTGGAGCAATCAGTCTGTGAAACCATTTCTTAGCATCAAAGATGAAATATCTGTGGACAACACGAATGGCATACTCCTACGAGGAACGCGGATTATCATTCCAACAACCCTAAAAACAAGCGTTGTGAAGCTGGCCCACGAAGGCCACCAAGGAATAGCCAAAACTAAAGCTTTGTTACGCCAATACGCCTGGTTCCCTAATATGGACAAGGCCGTCAAGGATGAAATTGAAGCCTGTCTACCATGTCAAGTAAATGGATCAACCAGCCCACCAGAACCATTAGCAAGTCCAGAAATGCCAGAGGGCCCTTGGCAAACCATCCATGCTGACTTCTATGGTCCGCTCCCTACTGGACAATATATCATCGTGCTGATCGATAAGTATTCGCGATACCCAGAAGCCGAAATAATCTCAAGTACCTCCGCCAAAGCACTGATCCCTAAAATAGATGCTATTTTTGCACGGCATGGAATCCCATTAAAGTTCAAATCTGACAACGGTCCACCGTTCAACAGTAAAGAATTCTCCAAATATCTACATAAACTTGGGGTGAAGCACGAGACATCAATCCCGGAGTGGCCGCAAGGAAACTCAGAGGCCGAGGCATTCATGAAGCCTTTAGCTAAAGCGATCAAAACAGCCCGTGCGGAACATCGCAACTGGACACAAGAACTTTCAAGATTCTTACTCAGCTATCGCACTACGCCTCATTGTTCAACCAATGTCCCAACAGCTCAACTACTCTTTAACCGACCATTGAGAGGTATCCTACCAATGCCAAACCCCAAGGACAAAGTGCTAAATAGACATAAAGAAGCGCAGTCGAATGATTTGAAGCGAAATCGAAAGGAAGAGAATTGGCAAACAAAAGAAGAAGAACTAAAGAATCCGATATCAGGGTGGGAGACAAAGTCCTCTTAAAATAAAGGAAGAAAGATAAATTCACAACAAAATTTGAGCAAACACCATACACAGTGATTTATCGTAGAGGAGCTAAAGTAGTCGCTGAGAACCATAACCATCAAATAACCAGAAACAGATCGTTCTTTAAAAAGATAAGAGACAAGTCGAGAGAATCAACTGATGAAGATGAATACAACATCAACGAACAGCCGTACAGACACAACCAATGCGTACCAGAATGTGAAGAACCAGAACACATCATAGAACCAGAGCCAGAAGAGCCAGCTCCAAGGAGATCAACCCGACAAAAAAAAATAACAGAACAATATGGGAACTCAATAAACCCTGACTTTGTTATCCGTTAAGTTGAGGAGGGATTTAGTGTTGTAGACACGCCCCTTAAAAGTGACAATGACAGGTATATATATATAGAAATGAAAAATATTGTTGACGAATAGATATTAGAGAGCACAATAGATAGATACTAAAGGAAGAAGATAAATTCTAAACATTACAATAGTCAAGCTCACTGTCTGAATTGAATGTTTGATCGTTTCATAGTAATTTTTATAAGCATGATAGAAGCTAAACTACAATCAGACGAAATTTATGGAAATCTTTTACAAATTCATATATTGACATGAATGCTGCTGTCCAAACAGTGAATTTTTTCAAGAGGGCGAAAAATTTATGGATGAATTGTAAATGCTTGGAAAAGACGATCTCGCGAGCGACATTTCAGTCATTGATGTTAAAAAGCAAGCCAACATTGTTTCGAGTTTTATCAGCAGAAATTTACATCCAAAATCGTAACTAAAGGACAAGTGAAGTGTATGCATGAATGTAATATATCAAAGTCAATTTATGAATGTTTTATGCAGTGCGGTGTTTGAAATTAATTGAAGATATGATCTTCGCATTTTGCTGGAAAATTTAAGCAATCGTCCCAGGATTAGACGATTGCTTAAATTGTCCAGCAAAGTGCGAAGATCATATCTTCAATTAAAGTCAATTTATGCGAGTGTGTGATGCGATTTATGTCGATATGGCGTATGGTAAGCAGATAGATGCTTCTAAAATTGTTGTTGCCGACGGACTTTTAGCTATGATTTCTTTAGTGCTTGGGGAATCGTGGCTGTTATAAGGGCAGCGAAAAGGTACGTCTGAGACTATCTCGCGTATCTTACGACCGTACAACATACGTGTCGCACATAAACTAATCACAACGTTACGACAAGTACTAACGAACATAAAGGACAAAGAACAACCCATCGAACGACAAAGTGCAGCTTACAAAATAAACTGCTGTGACTGCCACGCCTCCTATATCGGGGAAACTGGCAGGAACTTAAACATAAGACTTACTGAGCACAAACGAGCTACTAAGAAACAAGACAAAATTAATCACATTGCCGAACATCACCGAATCACAAAGCACAACATTGACTGGGACTCGGAAATATGCATCACTTACAGTACTGACTATAGACAACGGCTTACATTAGAAAGTTGGTATACCAACTTGGAACAAACCCCCCTGAACAGATCACAGCAATTACCTGCACCTTACAAACGACTTATTCACAATACAAACAAACGATCAACTAAAAACACTACACTTCAAACCAATTCACAATGACAATACACAATTGACACCCACACATTACAACTAAATACGTCACACCTAAATCACACATCACAACTAAAAATAAAATATTTCACTTCACACTAATCCACAATGACAATACACATTTCCTGTACACACAATACAATGACGTAAGAACCAGATAACAAATACGGCTAACCTGACGTTTACTCCTCATTTGACTCTGAAGATGACTACCGCTAAGGTTGTCGAAACGTCAGTCAACAACAACAAAAACAGTCCTTCTCAGGACTTTATTAACCTGGACGATCATCATTTACAAACATACAACGATACTCCCGGGTTCAAACCATTTACTTTACAGAACACTAATGTTGATAGTAATTGTCCATCGACCAATGATGAAAACGACGACAGCAAAAAACGATTTGAATACCTATGCCAGCTAGTGCAAAATCGCATTATTGACGGAGAGCAATCACTATCGATTAAAATTCTAACTGATTTATATGGGCTCGATGAAGAAGACTGTGGAATGATGGGGCAAAGTAAAGCAAATGCTTATGAAACATTTTGAAGGCGAACTTCTGTTTGTTACCGTTGCCACTAACGAGGCTCAAGTTGTTCTTAGCAAGAATGTTCTAACCAAGACAAAGAAGGTTAGTGTTTTGAAGCAGAATAAGGATTTTGTTTTGAAAGAAGCCGCGAAAGTTATCAAAAATGATATCGACTTGCTAATTCAGACTGCTCCAGAGTTACCATGGCCACCCACTGTAGAGTCGCTGCAGTCGGAAGACAGACAACCTCCAGAAAGCTTGCGAATGTTTTTTACAACTTTAATACATTCAACAAACCACAGTCCTAGTGAGGAAGTCATCCGATACGTTGACTCGTTTTCTCAGGACATTCGTTGCGCTGTGTCCAAAAGAAAGTTTCTTACCCGAAAGCACATATTACTTGGAAATGGATTGCACAGCATCACTGGCTTGAAGAAGCCTATTACCATCTTAGCCAGGCTAGGCCATTCTTGTAACTATAACAAAGTCAAAGAAATTCAAACAGAACAAGCAGAACTTGTTCAAGGAATGAGATCTCTGCAACACCCCTTGCCACTGCTTCCAGCAGACTCTACTATCAAGGTTAATACCTTCTTCTGGTGGGATAACTTTGACTGCAGCAAAGAAACAATCGAAGGTAGAGTACACACTTGTCATGGAGTTGCTTTTCAAGAAGAGTCTGAAAAAGCATAGAAAGAAATCTAGTATCCCAAATACCAAAATCAAAGAAAAGGACTATTTCTGTAGTTCCGGTTGATTTGCCAAGAAGAAAAGTAATACCGCACGAAGAGCCAGCGTCCTTTCATGGGCTCTCCACCTACGAGTACGACGATACGGATGCTTGGCTAATACTGTTGTGTTGGGACCTTCTAAGTCAAGCATACAGTGCTACTAGTCAATCCATTTCAAGATTGGTTGGTTGGATTAGTCTAATATTTGGAAGAATTAACTCTAAACGAACAAGGATAACTTTCTTACCTCCAATTCACAATCCAATAACCGAGTACAGCACAGTACTAGAATGCATTGTTCAGCCGCAGAATTTAGCAAAGGCATCGAATATGATTTACACACATATAACTGTAGATGCTGGTGCTGCAGCGAAGCTCTACCACATACTATGGAACAACCCAAAGGAATTCGATAAAGTCTTGATACATTTAGGTGACTTTCACGGGATAATGAAATTTTTCTCTGTCATTGGAGAAATAGTGCAAGATGCTGGTTTCGAAGAAGTTGTGTACCAAACAGGTATCTGTACCTCCGGAGGAATCAAAGGTGTTTTGTCTGGGAAACATTACAATCGGAGTTGGAAGATTCACGAATGTTTTGCGGAGGCAATTGAGAGACTGTTTTGCGAAGCTCTAGTCACTAATTGTCCAGATGAATTGGAAACAATGACTAAGGAGATCTTAACAGATGTGGATTGCAAAGATATTATTTCGCAAAGACCATTCAGAGCGTACGAAGAAGAATACATGAAGAAAAAGATGGAATGTCTTCAGGGCCACCACGGGAAACCTGCACAGTTCTGGATGAGCTACTTGTATCTAATCGAAAGGCTACATGAACTGCACTTCTCAGTTAACACGAATGACTTTCAACTGAGACTTCACTGCTGGAGAGAGTTAATCTCGCTCTTCTTTTGTAACAGCAAGCAGAACTATGCACGTTATGGCGCATATTATTGCCTTCAGTCTGAGAATTTGGACAAGACCCACCCAGGTGCACTTAAAGAGCTGGAGGACAAGGGATTGTTGGTATGCCGTAATGATCTAAACATCAGACAAAGTATTGATGGTGCAGGAGAGCAGACGTTTGTGAAGAGCTCAAAAACCACAGGTACTTTTTCTCCATGACATTAATATATTTAATATATTTAATATTTCGTATATATACATGTGCATATTATTGAAGGTTTATGTTAACTATACTTGTTCATTCTCTTTATAGGTGGTATCAAGAACTTCACAACCCTGGATAGTGCTTACGAAAAGTGGGTTCTTACCCGACCATGCCAAGCTGAATATGTCGACGCACTTCTCAATCAAGCAGAGGTAAACAAGGTCCAAAATAACCCGCGAAAGTGTTTACGTCTTTCGCAAATTACGAAATCAGAGAATAACGTCAAGGCCATTATAAATGTGTTAAAGAATGACTTTATCGATCCTTTCAGCACTAACTTGGACCACGATAAGTTGTACAACCTTGCCTCCGTTAGCTATATTTACCTGATGACGTAGCAGAGTGCCTCTTGTCTGTTAAAGAGCGTGGAAAATTGTCGAGAGACACATTCTTTGAGCGACTAAACTCAGAAAGTGCGAATGAAACCCTTTATTTCAGTCCCATAAAACAAGTGGAATGGAAGAGTTTTACGGACGTAAGTAAGAAGCTAAAAGTTTCGACGAATGGTAAATCTAAGGAAATAACTGTTCAGCGGGACATTCTTGGTATTCTTGCTGCCAAGTCACAACAACAGAATGCTGCGATCAACATCGACAAAGCTCTGTGTTACCCCCTTGCACCAGTCCCACTATCCATGGCAACATGCGATGGAATTAGGAGAAAGACCGCTAAAAGCATGTTGTTCGATGCAGCGTTACGATCATTGATTGAAAACGACGCGCAATTTCCCGACGATCAATATGCTCATAGAATCTATATTCTAGATATCGCAGCTACTATTCGAAGTATGGTGAAGGTACCGAACACTTATAAAGATGTTGCTTTACGACTGTTGTCAGATCTTCCAATGCGGTATAACATCGTTTAAGTTGCATGCGATACGTACAGGGATCGTTCGATAAAGAACAGTGAACGAGACCTTCGAGGTGATGGCGACAAGTTTGTTATTAGAAGTGCGAATGTGCGCGTACCAGCTGATTTCAAGAAGTTCCTTGGTAAAGGACACAACAAGGAGCGACGTTTTGAGCTTATGGAAGAAGTGTGGGTTCAAAATAGGAACCAACTAGAACAACGTGTTGTATACTTCGCTAGGGGGGAACTCCTGCCTCAAGATAACAGAAAACGGCTATTCTTGTGTAAGAGAACTAGCAGCAGACCACAAAGAGGCTGATACTAAGATCGTGTATTTGATTCAGCATGCATCCTACCATAGCGATGGTCAACAAATAGCCTGTGTGGTACGATCAAGTTCCGGCGACATCGATATTCCCATAATTTTACTTGGAATGGAGCCAATCAGCAATGTGGCAATCTACATCGATAACGGTTCTGGAAAGACGCAAAAGCTCCTTCACTTGAACGTGTGTAGTCTAACTAATCAACTAAAGAAACCATTAGTTTCTCTCCATGAATTTTTCGTAAATGATTATGTGGCAAACTTTCTGCGTAAAGGCAAGCCTTTCTGTTGGAAACAAATGAGCACAGATCCAGAGTTCTTGGACATTTTTTGCAGGTAGGGAATGGAAATGCATGTTCATGAGGAGATGTTTATTGCCATGGAAAGATATTTATGCTTCTGTAATGAGGAAAGCGATGAGGAAAGTGATGACCAAGAAGACAGCTGCAGTTCAGACGACGACGAATGATACAGCTATAGGTACTGTATGTGATTTGAATTATTTAAGAAACTACATCAAAATTAGTAGTGTTGATTTACATTTCATGTTAAGATTTATATCAAATTACAATATGTTTGTATGAAAACTAGGCTATATTGGGGGTAGGGGGTAGTGTGTGTCTTGCCATTTGAATTAGACTGCACTTGTAATTCTAAAACTTGTCCAGTATACGTATTTTTATTAATATTATTAATAGGTAGGTATCACGTCTGTGTTTTTATTAATAATAATAGCTAAATCTTAAAAACGTTTGATTTTGCATGAAAATGAGGCAGCATTGCGCAATATCTGGAAATAACTCTTAAAAGCAGCCTTGTCGGACTGAATAACATGCGGATTCGTGTTCTACGCCAAAAACTGGTCTAGATAGTCCTACTCCCGTAAATTACCCGCTCAGGTGATACCTACCTCACTCACCGCCTGGACTATTTTCATATAGTAAATACTTCAGGATTTGCAAGATCTATAAACTCGAACTGAAAAATAACTTGAAATCGTTCACTTAACAGTCCTTTAATGGAATCAATAATCTCAAAATAAAGCTTTTGTAATTGTATATATAACTGCTGTGGTTGATGGTGGGCCTACTTTTTCTAGAGCAGTTTGATAAAACTTGATGAAAGCTTAATCTGTGCAGTGCGAAGTGAAACAATAAACTGCTTGGAAATGTCAATCTTGTTTATGCCATAATTACAATGGGTTTCCATACTTTAAAGAATGGAATGCAGAAGTGTGGACTGTTCTAAAATCCTATAAAGAACACACACTAAAAAAAGAGAAAGCTAATAAAATAATGCAGTAAGCCACCTATTTAATCCCACCTGGCTGGAGTAGTGGGACCGCTAGCTACGCCACTGTTCACAGTTTAAATAGGGCTCCTTTTTAAAATATATTTGTAGTCTATCCGTCTCAAACATTGAACTAAATAGATAGTAGGCTACGTCCGTCAATATTTTGATGCCAGTAGTGCCCAGTCTTTCTACGAATGGTAAACATATGGCCTATTGAAGCATAGGCAGCCCGGGAATCTGTTTTTACATGCTCAAACTCAATGCAGATTGTTAAACTTTTGTGAAAACGATTGAAAAAAGTTGTAGCCAATCTGAATGTATGCGAAAGCAATTTTAAACAATCTGCATTGCGTTTGAGCATTCACAAATATGGTGAGTGTTCCGAGCAAAGGTTTAGCAAAATATTTGCATCAGACCCTAAAAACATTCGCGTTTTTTATATGCATAGAAATACTCTTGAATGCTAAAGAACTGCAAAAATACAGTAAAATTAATCGTTATTTATGAGATGTCTTTGTTTTCCGTGTTTTACCATGTATTCTTGAGATATTTATAATTTGAGAGATATTTGTGAAAGTGTTCGTGATAACGGTCGTTAATTTTGTGTTGAGAGTTGCCTACCTTGTCAAAATATAAGACTGTTTAGACAATGAAAACGTGGATTTTGCGCGAAACAGCGTGCGTGATAAACATTGCATAAGAATCTAGGAATATATTTACTATTTAAATCGATTGTATATAAAGCCTAAACAGTAAAACATATTTCTGGGCCACCTATGATAGAAGCGAAGAAAAGATACTTGTACGAACTACGAAGCTCCGAAAATGAAACATAAATCCTTTTTTTTGGGAACAAAACTTTTCAAATGAAACTTAAAATAGAGTACATACAATTTTTCGACAACTAAATTTTGTAAATGAAGCCATAGCTAAACATTACTACAAATCCCAAATAATCCAAAGAGAACTCGTGTAAAATATTGGATACATCCAATTGAATTCTTTCTAAATAAACTACTATTTTCTACAATGATGCATAAAATGAACGATGTCTTTGTTTTTCACAGTATCCACGGTTGATATTTTCCATTTTAAAATACGTATTCAACAGTAAGCATCATAATTGACTGAATAAAGATCAAGCTCGTCACTTTAATGCCATAAAACTTTTCTTTAAACAAAATCAAATAATCTTTGCTAAAAACTAGTTTTTTACAAGTCTCGCATAACGTGTGTACAAATAACGTGCAAAATTTTCTTTTTTTAGTTGACTGTGAGAACAATAGATTATTAAAGAATTAAATGGTGCTTTTATGTTGAATTGAAATTTATATAGCTAGACTCGTGAAGCTGGCTACGCCATTCTTCTGCTTATATAGCGAAGCATTGCTTTTTTCATTGTACTTTGAAAACATTACAAAAACTGTATAGTAACCTTACTTTCCCTAATAAAGCAAATTAAGCTTTTACTTTTTATAATATAGCAAATCATGCTACTTCTCAGCTGATTTGACAGCTAAAGAAATGACAAATGTGATAAATTTGTATGATCAATGTGCAAAAAACGTGGGCAGATCAAACTTTGAATTAATGTCCGCAGAAAAGATATCTTTTATAACAATATTGCTATCATTCGTAAAGAATTGCATGACAGCAAACGCTTGTTAAAGGTAGCATTTCTTGGTGAACCTGCAGTGGACGACGGTGGCCTCCGTGGAGAACTCTTTTTAGGTCAGAAATGTCATTTCTTGATGCATCACTTTGTAGATTTCTGCAATCGTTGTCAATATGCATTTAACATTGCCTACCACAATTTTCAACAAAGTGTTTACATGGTTAACACTTGGGGTGTAATATTATTGAAAGACTAAACGTTTTGCACCAAATGCCAAAAATCACATCTATTTAATACATTTCTTCTCTAAAATAATGTATATTTAACAGACTTTCATACGGCGCACGTCCTGACATACAAAGGAAATCATTTTGACATTATTGTAATGGTAAATCACGTATTATGGCGATAAGCACACTCATAATATTTCATAAAGTGTCTGCCGTTGTTTACATGCCAATTATTTATTTGGTTTAAAGATACTTGTTTAGGACCATACAAGCAAAACCACAAACATTCCTTGTGCATTTCACTATCTAAGTGAAAACGCCCATTATCTTGCAGTTCTTTGAAAAATGTTATCCTGTAATGCATACACGATTTACGAAAATGGGAGCTTGAGCTTCGTCCAAGTTATTCTTCCTTTGCTTCTACCATAAGCGGCCCAGAAATAAGTTTTACTGTTTAGGCTTTATATGCAATCGATTTAAATAGTAAATATACTCCTTGATTCTTATGCAATGTTTATCACGCACGCTATCTCGCGTGATTTCCACGTCTGCATTGTCTGAACAATCTTATATTTAACAAGGTAGGCAACTCTCAACACAAAATTCTCGACTGTTAACACGAACACTTTCACAAATTTGTAAATATCTTATGAATACATAGCAAAACTCGGAAAACAAAGACATCTCATCAATAACTATTAATCTTACTGTATTTTTGCAGTTTTTTAACATTCAAAAGTCTTTCTATGCATATAAAAAACGCGAATGCTTTTAGGGTGTGATGCAAATATTTTGCAAAACCTATGCTCGGGACACTCACCATATTTTTGAATGCTCAAACGCAATGCAGATTAAATGAAATTGTTTTCGCATACATTCAGATTGACTACAATTTTTTTCAATTGTTTTCAAATAAATTTAACCAATCTGCTTAGCGTTTGAGCATGTAAAACAGATTTCCGGGCTGCCTATGCTTCTATAGGCCATATGTTTACCATTCGTAGAAAGACGGGGCACTACTGGCATCAAAATATTGACGGACGTAGCCTTCCATCTATTAGTTCAAGACTTCAAGGTTTGAGACAGATATACTACAAAAATATTTTAAACAGGAGACCTATTTGTACTGGGAACAGTGGCGTAGCTTGCGGTCCCACTACTCCAACCGGGCGGAACTAAAAATTTCCGAAAAATTAATATATATTCTATTTTGAGATGAAATTTACATTATTTCACAAACAATTTGTAATATTATGTTTCATTTGTTCATTTCACGCTTTTATTCGGTGCTTCGTAATGGTAATACCGCAAAATCTTGAGATTTGTCCTTTAACCTAGCAACTGCCTTTTCTTGCACATTTCAATGCGTACTTGCGCGATTTCTCGACTTATTCCGCTTATCTTAAGAGGGCGGAACGTACAATACAATTCCATATAATATGTTTTAAAACCTCGTTGGCTAAGGGACTTGGTGCATGCTAAAATCTCCTGTTTTTATAGTCAAACTCTCGCTATTTTGAATTGGCGTAGGTTATAACCATTCGACCTTTTAATACGAGTACAGACGTTAGCGATTATCTTATTATGAGATCATTGTCGGTATTAATTTTCTATTGTGTTTGCTATCGAATTGCTGTTTTGTATTTGTGTATGACACAATGTCTTTAATGGGACTGCGATTTGCTGAACTGATGCTGATATAGCGAATAGCCTATAACCTAAACCCTTCTCTGTTCGATCGTCTGTCGACCAAGAATGTTATCGTTAATGAATTTGATAGTGAAAAAGATATGTGAATTTAATAGTGAAAAAGATTTGTGGATGTAAGTGTTAACAGAAATGCCACAGCAATATCACAAGTTATCAAAGATACACTTGGTGAGTATTCTGATATAAAAGAAAAACTGCTTTTGCAAACATATGATGGTGCTTCCGTCATGTCTGGCCATATCAATGGTGTTCAAGCATTGGTTCGACAATAGTATCCTTTTGTCCATTTTGTTCATTGCGCAGCTTCTACCTGTTGCATTTGAGTAACATAGTTTATGTAGTTTGTATTCTCTCATTGTTTCATAATTATATGGAATTCATATATGCCATAGCTCTAGCGTCCATAAAGTTTTGTGGCGCATTTAGGTTTTTGGTTATCAAAGTAAAAAAAATGTTTTCATATCAATTAAAATCTCATCTTGTATCATCATGTTTAAACCATCAATGAAATAACTTAGAATAGCTTGGAAACATTACAATTAACTGTCCATAAATTACGAATAATAATATAAGCTATTTAACCATATTTTTTGTTAAGGGAAACCATGCATGCACAATTTCAAGAAATCCACAAAAATTCCCTTACTGAAAGCTGCGATAAGACTCGTGCACTTTGTATGCAAACTCCTTTTTTCTTACTTTTCTCACGGTTGAAGAAATATATCCACTCGTAATACTTCCAATATCTCAAGGTCACTTTGCATGGCAGTCCTGAACATGAAACTACACGACCATTATACAAAACTCAAACTTTATTTGCTCTTGTACAATAAATGGCCATCTTTAAAAGAAAAAAATTATGAAAACTATGGCCGAAGCAATGGTTTTTATCGTCTATTGTACTTACTTCTGTTAAAGGGGTCCTTCGTTCACAACTTTTCCACTTCGGTTTAGGATTTGACAGATGCACAAAGATCCCTTTCTTACTACCTGTTAATGAGATACAGCGATAAATTTTTGCGTGAACAGCAAAATCTTCATGCCTCATTATAATTCCATCATGAACAGACAAATAAGTTGGCTTACTGATGTTTTCAATAGCAAATGGTGTAGGCTCATTATTTTCAAAAATACAAAAAAAAACTTGAATGAAACAATCAAACCTTTTTTTTTCCATACGTTCCTCTTCATTTTTTTCGGTAACCTCCTTCAACATCAACAGGCTGTGTTTGGCTGTAACACTGATTTGTTTTGCAAAAAATTATGGGGAGTGACAGAAAATGTTTCTTAGAGAGGTGAACAAACTGTTAATCAATCATCATAACAATTTTATAGCAAAAATTACAAAATTTTTTTAAATTTAACTGTTTTGCATTGCTGTTATCATGAAAAAGAAATAAAAGATTTTTTTTCTGTTTGCAAAGGCTTATGCAAACCTCGGAAACCTTTGTGAAATTATCAACTATTGCTGTTGAGTTTGCACTAATCTGTTCTCGAGTTCAAAAAGAAATGATCAGCCCAAACAATACTCATAATTTGGAGCAGAGCTTGTTATGTTCTATTTGCGACATCATACGGGGAAAATCAAGGAGAAAAGATGACTGGAAAATGTTATTCACCAGGCAGAGTCTTACAAAAACATTATAATGCTGAAAAGATCATTGTCTTCCTTATCCAGAGTTATTTATTTGAAGATGGTCAAATTCTATGAATGTAGACAATGGATTCACTAAGGATGCCTTGAATGCTTCGAAGTTAAAGTTTAAGAACCAAAGACAGATAGCAAGATGGTTGTGTGCATTATGATGCTTGATAAAATGTCAATTTACAAACATGTAAAATGGGTGGTTATAAAATTTTTGTTTATGCAAGCATTAGTACTGAGATGAATGAAGACTCGGTGCATATGTGAAACTGTCATATCTTTATCAAATTTTTTTTAGTCCAGTGTTGTTTGAATAATTCTAATAATTAATGCATGCTATATTGATGCATTAAAGATTCAGTGATGAAACCTTTAAAGTTAGAATGTATTTCTTTATTGTTTTAGTTTTTGCTTGAAAAAACAGTTTAAGCTTATTTATCACTTAGAGTACAGAATGGACATTTGTCATGTGCATTATTTGTTGCTTTTTTTAAAGGAAGCTTTTTTTGAGTTTTCAAAGCTTTTCTTCAATTTCTTGCTTCTTATTTCTTTTCATAGAGGTAGTATAATTTAATAACTTTATGATTTCTAAAAGCCTTTTTTACAATAAAAGTATACAAAATGCGTTTTATTCATTTGGTTTTATTGCACACCTTTAACATATCTACATGCTCTTCATAATCCTTGTTTGAACTTAACACCAGATGTGGATACTCAGAGAACAAAATCCACTGGCAACTGCATATGAAAATTATTATTGAGGTGGAAAATGGATTTACATTACAAATATAGGAAAGACAAAACAAAGAAAAAAGAAGGATAGAAGTATTAAAAAAACAATTGAATTAAAAAAACACCATTGCAAGAACAATGTTTTCATGATTATTCGCATTTGCCCAGTTCATATATTAATACAACAAAATCAAAATGTGCCACAACTTTACAATTAAGTATTTGACGCAGTTCCATTTCAGAACAAAATAAAAGGTTACTTAGTGATTTCTATACAATATTACATGTTTTCTTTCATCACACTTATGCAAACTTTGGTCTTTTTGAAATTCAATAAAAATTCAATTACAGAAAATCATATACATTAAGTCAAGCCGTAAATGTCCATAGATTTATTATTCATCTTTATAACGAAACAAGTACTAATCCTACAATTGTAGAGAAAAGGCCAATGCCCATTGCATGAACTTGGAGATAAGCAATGATATACTTTTTTTATATAAACTAAAGACTTTAATCGAGCAAACAAGTTTGACGCTGGTAACAAAACGACGCACATCTGCATTCATATAAAGCCGATAAATAGCTCCCTTCGTCGATAGTTATAAAAAGAATCCTCAAAGGAGCCGATAACTGATAACCACAGTTGACTCGCTGTTATCAATTTCAGGTTTTTACCTTGATTTTCATCAAACAGTTACTAACCTGAAACCAAATACATACATAGTTTTTCCTCGCTCTCTCTTCGGGGAGGAGTGAAAAATTATAAAATTTTCGGAAAAGCAGTCAATTTCGATAAATCTCTGCGGCAGAGGACGAAATCAGCCATGTTTTTTTACAACATCCGATATCTAAAGCCGCGTTTGAGATAGCCGCTCCAGTTATTATAGAACTCAATGGTTTAAATAAAAAAATAAGACATTTTTTATTGTTATATCTGTTAAGTGTTCATATGGATGTGAGCCAGTCCAGTTCATGAGCAAGCCGGGACCTTAGTCAAGTGGGATGAAAATATTCTATTTAAACAAAAATTCCCCATTTTGTCCCAGTAAGCCGGGATAACAACAACAACACAGCGGACACGTGACATGAACTCCTTACTAAAAATAGCGTGAAAGAATGAGAATGTATTAAATGAATTGGAAGAAGCTGCAAAAGATTTTGAGTACCATGAGAAAGAGGCTCAAAGAACAATATCATGTTCTCGTTCGACATCTTGAACTATCCTTCTGTTTTAACAGATGGGTGCAACTTTTCCACAATATGTTCCTGATAAATAAAATGGCTAAAAACAGGAAAGTATTTTGGATTAAGACTGGATTATGATTATTATCATAAGCGTGATGACTTTATATGAAAGAGACTCAAAACGCAGCTTGGCAAGAAAAGTCATCCCTGCTAGGGGGGGCTGTTCTACCACATATTAACCGGTCCTTAAAACTGAATTTGTTAATTGATACCAAACATATGCTTGGAAAACACTTGTAAATATTGTATTTGTACTTTATTAGAGCAGATATAAAATGACACAAATGTTTTAAACGAACTATTTTTATTTAAATACAGTCGTGCGCCACAAATTCGGTGTGAAATTTTTGTTGCTATACGGCTGTTGATAAATCAGTTATTTATAATGAAATTTGTTTTTGTAGCATTGCATGTCATTTGTGTCGCACAACTTTAGAAGATTGTAGTCCGAGATACTGGAAGACGATTTAAGACAAACGATGGGACTGTAATCGAGAGTTCTCATATATGATACAATGTTTCCATGGTAACAATTCTTAACGAAAATTGTTGGTTCTGTAAATTATCTTTCACTGACCAGTACCTCACCGCAGCGCATACAAGTTTAAGTCTTCCTTTGTTCTCCTTAGAAGTGCACATCAACTTCACTTCGTCCAATGCGTAAAAATATGTCAAAATGCCATCTTCCTCTTCACCCAACAGTTGATATCATTGTTTTTGGTAAAATTGTTATTTCTTGCATACTGGTTGGTTAAGATAGTGATAAAATCCATTAGGGGGGGGGAGGTTGAATATTGACTTATTTTCTTGGTACAGCTAAAGGACGGCGGAGCATGTTCGAAAATAGCGGAGGGGTAACATTAAATCATATTCTTAATGTGAGACACTAAACGTTTGCTCAATCTATTGCTTCTCCATGGAAAATGTGGGGGGTGGGAAGGGGAGAGATGGGGGCACGCAGATCTTGAAATCCCAGCAGCATGCAAAATGTACATAACATGAACGACTTTATGACGTACCCATTTTCCTGATCTTCGTCATGTGTCTAACACGTTTGTTCATCACAACAAGACAGCAATCGACAAGGGTTTCCCGAATGTAAAAGACCATATCCGTTCTCATTGAGATTTTTGTCATGAAATCGCAGATGAAGATTTTAATGCACGTCGGCTTCGGCCTTCAGCTTTCCTATTATGCATAAGAAACATCAAAATGGGTACTTTTAATACAGACGCTTTCAAATCGTATTATTTGCGTGCTGTAAGTAAAATTTTTTCATTTTGGAATTGCCTAAAAATAGTATTTTGTCCACACAAGTTTTGTTTTTATTGCCGAAGTCAATTAACCAAACAAAACGGCTCAGTAAATGTTCAATATATGATGTTCAATAAAAAGATTGTCCGTTTTTAAAGTTATATTAATTAGTTTTATATACATGTACAATGTCAGACAGCAGTCTCCGCACTCATAAAGTCACAACTTAGTAAGAAAGAATCATCTTTGCAGTTCTAACTAATCATTCCTTCGTTTATTGTACTTGACTGTTCAGTGGCGCAGCTAGGATTTTCTGTCACTAGGGAGGAGGGAGGGGGGAAAGGGGAGGAGGGGGAAGGACGGCGGGTGTTAATAGGGCTGGTGAGCCATGACTTTAGTTTGAATATTGTAATGTAAGTAAAACATAATATTTTAGTGGGGGCAAACTGGGGCTGTTGCAGAACATATCAATGGTCTTTCAAAACGCATTCTTCGTTTGAACGCTAAAGCAATCTACACCTACTGTTACAGCCATAGGTTAAATCTTGCAATATGCAATTCATGTTCTGTCACCTTTGTCAGAAATGTTTTTAGTCAAATTAAAGAACTTTCTTACTTTTTCGATCTCTCTGATGGATGGCAAATGTTACTTTCAAAAGCAGTTGAAGACTATTTCCCACATTTAGGTTAATTAAAGTTAAAGGATGTTTGTCGAACTGGATGGATTGAGCGAATAGATGGTTTAGATACATTTCAAGAATTATTCCTTCCAATTTTTCATAATGCTGTACCAAAATGCTGGTTATGTGTGTAATCTAGAAACATCTTCTAAAGCTTCTTCTTTCCTAGCATTGATTTCCACGCTCAGATTTTTTTGTTAACCTTGTCATTAGTAGAAATATTTTAGATTTGACACTTCCTGTTCCTAAGTTATTACAATCTAAACCCTGTGATGTTATGGATGGAATGCATTTAATTGAGTCATTTAAAAACTTGGGAATTTTATTGAGGAATGATGTTGATTTATATCATGGTAAATGGCATAGTGAAGCAGTTTCTTTAGCTGATGTGGATGAAAAAATGCCCAGAACAGCTGGCAGACAAGTGCACGATGAGAATCACCTATCTTCTAGCGCGTCAGATGATCACAAAAAGGCTCTCACTATTCCTTTTCTAGACCACTTAAACTCTGATCTTCAGGCAAGATTTGATTTTTGCCAAATCAACGTTTATTACGGCTTTAGCATTGTTCCATATAAAATGATTTCGCTTTTTAATAGTCTTTCACCAAACAACAAATTTGGAAAGAGAATTTTTGTTAGTTTCTGATTTTTACAAAGACGATCTTCCTAATCCCTTACTATTATATGCTGAATTGGAATTATGGGAAAAGTTTTGGACAACATATGAGGGATCATTACCGGACACTGCAGCTTTCACACTTAAAACTTTATGGTTTAAGGTTTTGAGAATTTTAAGGCATGTCTACGGTTACTAGCCACTCTTCCAGTTACTTCTTGAGAGTGCGAACGCTCTATTTCAGCACTTCGCATGCTTAAAACTTACAAAAAAAGTACGATGTTTGAAGAACGCTTAAATGGACTTGCACTAATGCGAATCCATCAGGAGTAGAGCCTACTTTTGATGAGGTGATAAATAAACTTGCGTATGGAAACCGGTGATTAGAACTGAAATTATAAAAATTTGACTCATTAGGCTTGGTCATTGTAGTTTAGACGAGAAGGAAAGAAAATAGCTTCTAATTTTTTGTTTAGTCATGATAGAGATATCATCTCGGTGGAAAACATAAATCTTGGTGGCAAACATGTCACTTAGCCTTAAATTTTCCATATTTAATAATTTTGTTTATGGGTAATTCTCTCAGCCTTCGTGAAACCATTTTGAAATTACTTGTATGATGTGTTGCATCATTTTAATATGTCTATTCAAGTTTGAATTAGGAGTATTGGATGTAATATTTTATCTATTTCTTGTACCACCTTTTAAAAGAACATTGAAAACGTCAATTTTTGTGAGTAAGACACAACAAAATGGACAACATCTTCTGTCACTAGACTCTTAAAATGACTACCACTAAGGTTGTCAAAACGTCAGTTGACATCAACACCAACAGTCATTCTCAGTACTTCACTAACCCGGGCGATCTAAATTTTGAAATATATATCATGCGTGTTCAGATAAACTTACCTAACATACAAGAAATATTCTACTTTTGTAAGGTCTTAATTAATGCATATGCGTTTTGATCTGGGAATAACAACAACATTAATGTCTAATTGTGACACTTGTGAAGGAACTATTGACCTTTTGAAAGACGAAATATTTAACTTCTTGATTAACAGGATTACTGACATTTGAAGTCATGCTCTCAAAGGAATTAATACGTTAACTGTGTCGTCAATCAATAGCATATCTTTTCCTAAACGATACCTTTTCATAAAACAAATTAGTTTAAGCTAGGAGTATTGTCAAATGTTATGGAAATTGAATTTTTAGGTCAGCATGAATCCCAGGGATATTATACTCCTTGAGCCATTCTGAGAGAGATTTTTTAGCACTCCAATGGCTGTAATCCTCAACATCATCGCCAATGATCAATCCTGACAACCAGAGTTTCTTTGATTCAAATGATTCGATGATCCCATATTCATCCACAATGCCATCTGGAATACCATAGTTTCCAACAAGAGGATAGGTAAGGACAAGGATTTGCGAACGATATGATGGATCTGTCAAAGATTCTGGATAGCCAACCATACCAGTTTGAAAAACTAGATTTCAAAAAAGTAATCATATTGAACCAAGAGTTGATTTACAAGGAGGGCACTCATCTAGCCTAGGCTTGACGGGTGTAAAAGTCAGTTTCAAAGCCAGCCTGTTTCTTACTTCTACAATGCAAGGCTTTTTGTGTTAGGTCATTGGAACAGCAATGAATCAATTTAATTTTTTGATGAAATGAAAATTAATTTTGCAGAAAAAATTGCATTGTAAGAGTGAAAGATCGGGCTGGCTTCACCACTGGCAACACTGTCGATTTCTGAAATGCAAATATGCCAAACAATTAAGAAAAAGAAATTTTAATACGTTTTTCATTGAGCGCACTTCCAAAATCGAAATTTTATAAAAACTAAAGCACCACATCTACAAAATCATCTTGAATTGAACCTAGGATTCAACCCCCTTTGGCCCTTGCAGGATATGTTTGAAAATCGTGAAACGCAATGAAATTTAATTGGGAAACTTCTTATTGGCAAACTTGAATATCCTTTATGCCATGTTCAAAGGAACTCAAACTGTCATATCATATAACATGAGACTGAAAAAGGTAGCAGATGACTTAGGGGCGAATATTTGGGAGGTGTGGGGGTGTGACAGCCTCAGCTTTTATTAAATATGTACATGGAATAAAGTAAGGTCCAAAAAATGATTGAGAACAAAAAGAATCGTGGGCTGAAGTTGTGATCTTTAACCATTTAATAAAAAGAATACAAAAGTCTGTTCAATGGCATACAACAACACACAAATATTTTTTCGATGCACACTCCTAAACAGACTCCCACATTCACCATTTCACTATACAGGCAAAGTGTTTAACTAGATATATTTTGCGTGTATAGTAAAACAGTTTTGAATCTGCTCACAACTGAATGAATCCAAGAATAAATCCTGTCTTTTAATAATATGGTTAATTATTCAAAAAATGTATGGTGCTTTGATCAGTCAGGCGATTTTCGAGACAAGAGGGAACTTTTGCCTAGTTTTAGTTTTTGGGAAATGAGTTGTGAGCAAGTCTGAGTTAATAATCAATCTTCTTTCCCTTTCAAAAGCATTCTTCATTTATATAAACGTAATGAATGGCAGAATTTATAAATGAAAAAATCATTCATATTTCAATAATTTAATAGATTAGTTAAGGTAGGATAATGACGATTGCATAAGGTTGGACACGCTCAAACTCAAACTAGTGACATTAATCGAAAGGCAAACGAAGTCATGTTTACATAAACTTGAGAAATATAGACAAAATAATGAGAATTCAGGTTAATCCAATTGTAATATCACAGGCGAGTGATCAGACTTTTGTACAAATATTCATAAACGAGAAAGCAATGTAAATTTAACAATACACTGAGTCAAGAAGGCTATAATCATACAACCTAAACTATACAATGGTTGATTTAACTTTTAAAGGAGCACTTTGCTCAAAATAGGAATAATACTGATATTACAACACAAGTTAATTTAACTACACACCAACTTCTCCAGGCGAGTTTCTCGACGAGCCAAACGCATTTCCTTTAAAAACCGTTCCATCTTCAAGAACAAGACTTGCCATTTCAAATGTCTTAAGAAAACAATACGATCTTGCCAAATATAGAAATTATTTGGGACGTAGCATAGGCAAGACTGCATTAATGACTAACGTTACGCGCCATGTGCTGTTATAAAGTGTTACTCTCACGTGCCAGTAACACGGGCTTTTCGCAGTTTTTCGCGGGAAAAATTTTGAAATTACTCCAATTGAGACTACGATTTAAACAACATTGAATCACCTGATTTTTTCAGGTCTTGAGACGATTGCTTAAATTGTCCAGCAAAGTGCGAAGATCATATCTTCATTTAATATTAACCAACATTGTTAAGTAGAGTACTCTGATGTTAAATAATGTTAAACTGGTGCGATTGGTTGACAGCAGGTCGACAATTTTGGGCTAAAGAGGCAAATATTACCATATGCATGCTACAATCCGTAAAAAATATAATCTACCCATCTAGTAAATAATTAAAATAATTATATTCATTCATTTACGAATGAATTTATCATTAAATACGAATTTTCTAACTTTATTGATTTCAAGACTATCATTCTTTACAGTTGTCACAAAATAGTCATTAAAGTATTTTTTGGAATGTTTAGTTATCAAATGATGCTTTATATTAATTTAAATGCACTTCTAAACTGCTGTTGATTTAATAAGTTAACCTATGACTTATTACATTAATATTCAGTAAAAATTATGACCTTAAATTACATTTAATAGCAAAAATAACTTATAACATTAAATGTTTAAAAAGTATGCGTTGGTTGCTTGCTTTAAAAAGAAACAGTTTACATCAAAAAGTGTATATTTTGTCAAGCGTGTTCCTCGACATGTAAAACAGAGGGTTTTCATCAACGTTACTGGAGGCACGCAAAGACTGCTGGGCATGAAGTTGTCTTCTTTAAACAGGATTCCGCCTTGTTTAAAGAGAGAAAGACAGAGATAAGTATGGAAAGCGTTGGATACAAATGGAAAAGAGAGATCATGATGATATTAATTTAACCTTCAGTTCATCACTGTACATTTTTTCATACAGATCATCACGAGTCAAAACACGTTTTCCAACAAACTTAAATGTTTCCTATATTGTGGAAAATGTAAAGCATAAAAATTGTAAACTTCATTTAAAAATGATCAGTTTTTCACCTACCGATTGTAATCTGGAATAACGAGGATCGTCAAATTCTTCTTTAGTAAGGCTTATTTCACACTTAATCTTATGTTGACTTCCTGTAACATAAAGTAATCAATGATTCATTAAATAACAATCTCATCATTGATGTTCATTATCACCACTTACTCCGCACGTTTTGATGTTTGCTTTGAAACTTAATAGAAAAAGTGAATGCATCCAGGATAAACGCAACAACGATCGTCATTACAGCCTTAAAGTAATACATTTAATGAGAGGATCAAGTAGCTATAACACAAGAGAACGAGCGAACGGCATTCTTTAAATAAGGAAAATGACCTCATCCCTGTTTCCTGCAAAAAATCTTACCATTCCCTAGACTCCTAGTAAACTATTTTACCTTTTAGTAAAAGCTAAACGGAACAGGATCACATTTAAGTACTTTACCAAAATAACGATGTAAAATATCATGAAAAATATGCGACTCCATTCCGTTGTAGCTTGTGCAAAACCTTCCTGAAAATTAGGAGTTAAAATGTGTGGTTAAACAGGAAAACTTTTTATTGGAAAAAATAAAGGATTGCTTATAGTTACCATAATAACATGCCAATTATTGACAGCTGTTAACTCAAAAAGAGTCACTGAAAATAATTAAATAAGAAAAAATACACAATATTAAAAAACTTCATAATTTTGAATAGTTTTTTTCAAGTTATGTTGCGCTACACTTTAGACAGAGTTATAGTACTTGGTGTTCGGCAAGTATTTTATTTTAATGGTAGATTTTGGTAACTTGGAATATAAAAGAATATTATATTCAATAGCAAGTAAATTTCACGTGAATTTTAAAACGATGAACATTTTTGTAAAGATTTGTAGTAAAAAATGCCCTTCTGACATTTATATTGATTATGAATTTCAAAAGACTAAAATCAAATCAATAAAAAGGTTTTTACAAAATACCTTGCCTTACACGGGATCAATTAAAGGTTTACATTACTGTACCGTAGAATTAAATATTTACGCACCAAAAGAATGATAAAAATTGTTGAAGTTATTTAAGTAGTAATATCCATTTTCCTCATATTGATACAGGATGGAATCGTTTCTACATAAAAGACGTGAATTGTTAATAATCACAAAATATCTGTGCAACCTTCACTTATACAAAAATAATTTAATTCTTTATTAGTTTACATTGAACATCTCACGTCAAATGTAAACAGTACATAATTATGACACTAATTGATCGAAAACTGACCTTACTTAGATTACATGTTTGTACATGAAGATGTCAAATGTCATATATAGATGACGTACGCTTACCGTCAGATTAAAGTATTAAAATTTCTTATTGAAGATAATTTATTCATGCAGTGTAGCCATTTATTTACCTGCAGCAAGATTTCAAATCAACACCAGCAAATATTTCCATTCCAATGATGGCAAAAAAATAATAAAACAGTATAATAACTATACCTAAACTAAAATAGAAACAGGAACTTATTAAACCTTATGTTGAAAGGAAAAACGATTTGAATGAAATACCATAAAAGTCTTACTTCACCAAACTTGGTAAAAGAATTCTTAAACTGTCAAAGATGACGCGATATGTCTTAAAAAGTTTGAACAGTCTAAATAGAAAAAATAGCAAATTAAAAGGGAATCTCTCATAAAAAATCTAATTGGTTAATTCAAAATACTCACAGCAATAATCTAATTGGTCGAAGGAAAATGGCGAAAGTTAACCCTGTATCAAAACTCTCCAAAATGTTGAGTATTGTTACTGATAAATCAAACCTACAGAAAGTGCAGCAAAAAGTCCAAGATTATTAAGATTATTTAAATTTATATGAATATAGATAGGAAGTTGTATAATGAACACAGGACAGTATGAGCTTACCAATTCCAAAATGAATCAAAATAACCACGAATACCAAAAGCAAGTAACTTCAATAAAGCCTCAACAGTATAAACTGCAGAATTTTATAACAAAAACTTTTAATGTAAATCGTTTGAACCCGTAAGTATCGTTACATGTTTGTAAATGTAGATCGTCCAGGTTGGTATAGTCCTGAGAAGGACTGTTTTTGTTGTTGTTGACTAACGTTTCGACAACCTTAGCAGTAGTCATCTTCATAGTCAAATGAGGGGTTAACGTCAGGTTAGCCGTATTTGTTATCTGGTTTTTACGTCATTGTATTGTGTGTACAGGAAATTTGTGGGTGTCAATTGTGTATTGTCATTGTGAATTAGTGTGAAGTGAAATGTTTTTTATTGGTATGTGTGATTTAGGTGTGATGTTTTTAGCTAGCGTATATATTGTGAATAAGTCGTTTGTAAGGTGCCGGTAATTGCTGTGATCTGTTCAGGGGGATTTATTCCAAGTTGGTATACGAACTTTCTAATGTAAGCCGTTGTCTATAGTCAGTACTGTAAGTAATGCATTTTGCCGAGTCCCAGTCATTGTTGTGCTTTGTGATTCGGTGATATTCAGCAATGATTAGTTTTGTCTTGTTTTTTAGTAGCTCGTTTGTGTTCAGTAAGTCTTATGTTTAAGTTCCTGCCAGTTTCCCTGATATAGGATGCGTGGCAGTCGGAGCAGTTTATTTTCTAAACTGTACCTTGTCGTTCGTTGGGTTGTTCTTTGTCCTTTATGTTCATTAGTACTTTTCGCAACGTTGTGATTGGTTTATGTGCGACACGTATGTTGTATGGTCGTAAGATACGAAAGATAGTCTCAAAGATACCTTTGATGTAAGGTATCGTTGCTGTTTCCCTTGATACCTTGTTCATTTCATTGGGTTCGTTGGGTTGATAAAGTCAGAGTTATAGTTGTTTTCGTCAAAATCACGTTTGAGATAGTTGTTTTCGTTGTGTAGAGTGTCCGGTGAATCACATATGATTTGTGCACGTCTTGTTAATGTTCTGATTGTGGTGGCTTTGTGTGATGTAGGGTAAGATGATTGGTCTAGTAGTCGGTCAGTATGTGTTGGCTTGCGATAAACTGTTGTTCGTAGTTTTTGATTGTCATGTTTTACCAAACAGTCAAGAAAAGGAAGAGTTCCGTTTCTTCACATTTTTGGTAAATTGTATGTGGCTGTTCTGTTTGTTAATGTGAGTGTGAAAGTCATCAATCTCGTCTGCATGTAGTGCTGTGATTGTGTCATCTACGTAGCGGAACCAAAAGGTAGTGTATGTTTACAAGTCGTGAGCGCTCGTTCCTCTATAGATTGCATTACAATTTCAGCAACTACAACAGAAACGGGTAAGCCCATTGTTGTTTCATGTAATTGTTTGTAGTGTGTACTTTTGTACAATGACTCTGAAGATGACTACCTCTAAGGTTGTCGAAACGTCAGTCAACAACAACAAAAACTGTCCTTCTCAGGACTATACCATCCTGGACAATCTACATTTACAAACATGTAAAAACGTTTAACCAGTCAGAAGGGAAAACACGAGGAAAAATCATTCATACTTGAAGTGAAAACGTGAGAATGCCATTTTCTTCCACTAAGATTTCGTTCAGATGGTTCCTTGACTGTTTAAAAAAACGTAAAAGACAATATTAGTTATACAAGGCAACCATTTAAAAATATAAAGTATCAATAAAACAATACTAACTTGACTGCATAATGACTTCCACAGTGACCACACAACCATTAGCAAAAATGACAGCAACTGTCGAGAAAGAAATGTTAAAATATTCTATTCATTATTTTGAGTGAAATGAAGAAGATTTTAGTACTAACATATTAAAATGTCAAACAACTTGAAGGAACAATTGTGGCCTTTAAGTATCTCTCTGACTTTACGGGCAAACAAACACTTTAAATCATCGTTTTCTTCGTGCTGGTCACGAAGATTTTCCATTCCACGAATTTCCAATTCCAATGAAATTTTTTCGAATTTACGAACGTTCCTCTGCACCTTGTTTTCCGCGAAGAGAAAATTGCACGAGACTTCTTTTGTAACACAATAATGAATCCCTAATAAAAGTAAAAATCATTAATATTTCAAATTTATTCGTCAGTCAAAAATATTTGAAGGCAAGACGACGAAATTCCTCACCATTCAATATTTTTTGACAAATTGCTGGCATATTATATAACTCAAACCATGTGTCATTTGCAATCTAACAAAAAAGAATGTGAGAAATCCAACGAGCTATTAGAAACACTAAAAGAAGCTTTAGTAATTTTACATTTGAAATTAGAAAAACGTCTACATTCTTACACAATGCCATGAAAGTTTACTTGCATCATAAATACCACGAAATTCCTCAAGACTAAGTATAAAATGAAATAATAAAATACAATAACAAGATCAAAAGATTTTAAGTTTAAAATTACTTTAATTTTCCAGTTTTTCCTTTATCAAGATGTTTAAACAAGAGTTTTTTACTCAAAGGCGCTGTAAGAAAAAGTGGCAACACTAAGTTAAAGAAATTCAAAAGATGCTTATGAATATAAACAGTACTCACACATTCTAGGTTTAAAATATTTCATTAGTCCACAAAATTTGACTAAATCAATGCCACCTTCATTCTTTGAAAAAAAAGAACTGTTCTTGAACATTTCGAAATATTATTTCTTGAAGCAATATACCATTTGGATAAAAATAGAGTAATGAAAACCTTACAACATCAAAAGCGTCAAAAAGCTAAAAATATTTCTTTTTCTTGTTAATTTCAGTTTTTAAACTTTTTAATCAGCTAAGCTTGGTCACGTATAGTGGGTGTAGTATTACTGTGATACATCTGTTCTAGACCTAAAGGTACTAATCAAATGGGGTTATGACTTACACAACTTGTAAATAATACATTATCATTTATCAGTCAACTCAGTTAAACGTTGTGAAAACTTATGACGTCATATGACGACGGAATTTTTCATTTTGTGACCCCGTTCTGGCAAAATTTAATGATATAGTTCAACTGCTTAAGTACAAGGTCCAAATTAATGATCACTACAGTGAGTTCTATCTAAAATTTAAAAAATCATAGAATACCGGTTCAATCTCTTTAATCTTCTTAAATGCCAGTTCTACACCTTTCCTAAAATCATAATTACAGAGAAATAGCCGGAATAAAGACAAAATAAATTGTTATAAATGTTATCTGTTATTCTTCATACTGCTTGTGAAAGTAAAGGTCTTTAAATTTCTTTTTATTTTTTAATGAAAATGTTGAGTAGACTGTGGCAAGAACCTAAAAACAATAAATGAGACAATCATACTTTCATAAGAAATCAGCCGGGCACAACGGAATATATGAATATACACCCCCCTCCTAATTAACGTTCTAGTCACGCCTCTGCTTTCATTCACATGAATATGTCAGGAAATCAAAATTTAAGCTGGTTTAATAAAAAGTTATCAGAGCGGCAGAAATTTACGAACTTTGTGGGCTTTATTGCAAAGATCATATGCTTACAAGATTCATTAGAAAATAAAGCGCAATGGAAATGTAGATAACGAAAAAAAACGCAGATCCTTTGTTTTTATGGTAGGCTGGCATCATCACATCAGGAAAACTAAAAATTAAACAAAATAGTTTACTTGAAAAGTTGTATATATTGAATTGTGAAGTAACTATGTTAATTCACTGTCTGGTAACAAAAAATATCGTGATGAAGGTGCTTACTTGGCAGTTGTAACAAGTATAAATAGATTGATAAAACTTTCATGAATTGTACTGAAATTCTAGAAATGAATATAAAAACAATAAAGTTGAAGAATATACATCTTAATTATAATACCAGTATTAATCAATTATAAAATTTCTTACTGGATCATCTTCATTAGTTGAAAAAAAGTAAAAACCTATTGAACATAAAGTTATAAACTATTAGTTAGTAAAACATATAAATCACTACATTTTGTTAACGGGCCTAAATGATACATCCAATGAATAACTTAAAAATACCATTTTACAGTAAAAGTCTTACCAAGAATGGAAAATATTATCATAAAGAACAAGAGTAAAGCAAAAATGTCCAAAACTGGAACCAATGACTTTAGTATAGTACGCAAAACTCTGAAAACATACAAGTCTGTTGAAGCAATAAATTCTACCTCCTGATCTATTTATGATTTTTAATGTACCTGCGTACTCCACAAAAATAGTAGGTGTCGAGAAGAAACAATGGACGTAGTGCTCTAGTTACCCGAAAATGCGAGTCATTTCGTATCATAACAACTATTACTTCAACTGTCATGATCACAATGAATAGAAACTAAATTGTAGAAAAATAACAAATGTATCTCCATTATTATGTAGTATTATCATTTATAAAATAAACACAATGAAATGCGTGCGCTGACTGGTCTAGAGCTGTGTTTGCATTAGCCTGTGCAAAACATATCTGTGCTCAACCCATTGAACTAAATAGATGGAAAGCTACCTGTAATAGAAAACCTAATAATTTTTTGAAGCCAAATTTGACACGCGTATCTGGAGGTCAAATTACGTGTAGTACTTGCGCGAAGTTGCACGTTATGCGAGACTTGTAAAAAAACATGTTTTTAGCCAAGACTTTTGATTTTGTTTCATGAAAAAATATTCGTAGAAAATATTGTAGCATTAAAGAAGATGGGGCTTGATCTTTAGTCAGTCAATTATGATGCTTACTATTGAATACGTATTTTAAAATGAAAAATACAACTATGGAAACTGTGAAAAACAATGACATCGCTCATTTTATGCACATCTGAAACATTGCAGCAAGTACTGGTTTACAGCACTGCGAATGAGGTTTACCGTAATTTCAATAATTTACAGGAGTGCTGCGAATAAGGTTTACCGTAATTTCAATAGTTTCGTCTAGTGGAATATTGGTGAAAAGGCTTATAATGTAAAAGGATACAAGTAAACGTCCATTGCAGCATATCGAATTAGTGAGTTTGTTAAGAAAGGAGAATGAGTCTTTGGTAATGTAAGCACCCGGTAGCTATGTGGAGGTTGAGTACAGGACATAAACTTTTAGCTAAGACGAAATTGTAGGTATTTGTTTTAACCAAAGGTTATATCATATTTCTATCCTATATAATACACACTGTGAATAATTTATCCACTCGCACTAAAGATGACTTATAGTTATGTCGAAATATGTTTGCAACTGCAAATAAAAGTTTTAAAAATACTGTCTTTCATTTAACATGTTTAATTATGTAATAAATAACATTGACCAATGATGAAGACTAAAACAAGTTATGTTTTTATTAGCTACTTTAGCAGCAAGCAATTTATCAGTTAAAGACATAACTACTTCACTTGTGTTATTGGTGAATATTTTTTCACAAATAAATCTATAGAGTTATTTAAACACGCGAGAAAGTTTGGGAAAAGCGAGAAATTGCGTGGCACGCACGAACACGAAGTGCGAGTGCTTCCAAGCGAACTCTTACACCAACTGAAGCGAAATCTTACACCCAGACACGCAAGATTACACCCAGACTTGCGTGTTTACATCGTGACTCGAAGTAAATCGAGAGTTCAATCAAGTGTCACTGCGTGATAAAATCTCGAAACACTAAACACTTATGTCTGGGTGTAAGATTTGTCTTCAGAAAATTATGAGGCTTCTCTATACAGGTAGCGTTCTATGTATTTTAGTTCATTGGTTAGTAAGAAAATGTTTTGAACCCAGGAGTACCGTGACATGTTAGTAGAGTAGAGTCCTGAGAAGGACTGTAAGTGTTGATGTTGACTGACCCTACGGTCGTCGAAAAATCAGGTAGTCGACACCTTCAGAATTAATGTCATATGCAAACCTTAAAAATAGTCCGTTTGTGAGTCTTTGAGTACTTAATTCCCTGCCATTTAATCTTGATGACAAATATGCTGAACACTATGAATAGAAAGACAATCTCAAGGACTCCATGAATCTACAAAATAGAAAATATTATCATTTTATATGCAAGCTATTGATTTAAAACTTCATGACATATACAAAGATTTGAGCTTGAATTTCATGCATAGAAAACACATTCTGAAGTAAACCAATTATCCTCTCCAATTTTTCACCTTATATAACCCCTATACTATCATTTATAAAGGTTCAATAAAACCGGTTCATTTATTTATGTGAATGAAGATTATCATTGGCATGGCAAAAATAACTCAAAAATAATAAAAGATTTATTACTAACAGTTACCCATATTTCAATAGTCATTCCAAACTTTGCTGGCGGTTCAACAGCTGCAAGTGCAAGAAGCCCCACCGATGTAAAAATGTCCACTATTTTGTATAATTTTGAATGAACAATTAGATAACACATAAAACGATATTTGCCAAGATGGTCGTTGAATTCATGGTACAATTCATTGGCTTCGCCTTTCTCTAAATATATGGCTGCCTCTTGATAAATGTAGTCATTTTTTTGTTTTTGTCGATCTGAAAGCAATACATACATACGTAGTTTATAAAATTAAAACGATTTATACGAAGCATAAATACAAATTTTTGGACAAAGACAATTTAATAAATATCATTAGCGATATGAAAAATATTCGCATCTACATATCGGTAATATAATATTACACCAAACATGAACGGTGGGTGTTTTTGTTTCGATCATAAAATGTCAAATAAGATTTGATTATAAATTGAAACTTCAACCTATAAGGCTCCATGTACAAGGAAAACAACACCGTGAACCATCGTTTTCCTCGTGAAGGTCATGAACATTTTCCATTTGACAACTTTCGTTCTGCTGCATGTTTTCCATTTCACGACTTTTGTTCTGTTCCAAGTTTTCCAATTGACGATTTTCGCCTAGCTCGATGTTGATAATTTCTGAGTCGTCATAGATTCTAACTGTAGCGGATCTAGCGCTTGTCAAAATAAATTATCGCTGCTCGATTTTAAATTAAAAGTACTTTCAGAAAAACACTATTGGTTTTAAATTTCTAAAGAATACAATTTTACCAATGGATTTGTCGCTAAGGTGCTTAGATATGTAAACATATATATTACAAAATGTGCCGCAGTAATTTATTTCAACCTACCGTAGCTCCGCCCCTGGAATTTGATTTTTGAATTGATTATGAAAGTCAAAAGTGAAAACATAAAAACAATGGTACCACAGGAGGTAAAAATTCGCTAACTGAAATTCTTAGTATTTAGCAATCTAGTCTAAACATTTTTAAATGAAATTTAATTAAGTTTAGAAGAACAAAACTGGCAACTAACATAAATAATAACCTAAAGAATGCATTAATTTCACAATTCTCAATTTCACAACAGATCATATGACTATATAATCCAATGGTTTTATTTAATGGAAATAGGAATAAGCAATTGAATAATACCAAAAGTTTCTACCGCAAGAAAGTGCTGCGCCCGCCCCCTTGTCAGCAAAAAATTCTAGGCATTTGGTAGTTAATATAGTTACTTCCATTGGGAATTAAACATTCGGAGGATTTTCCTTAAGGCAAAATGCAGTTCAAAATAGAGGAAGAAAAACACAGCCATTTTATGTTATGTGACAATGAGTAGGTAAGCAAATTACAAAACTGTGATCAAGACAGTATTATTGTTGATTTCAGTTAACTTTTCAAAAGGCGGTTGCCAAGCTACTTTCTAATGATGCCAACTATATTTGCAAATATGGAGTATTCGATATGAACTTGTCAACTTGAGTTGACAAGTTGTGTACTTGAGTACTGAAGTTGTGTACTTGAGTACTGAAGTTGTGAACTAAAGTTGCGAAACCCACCAATTGACTGTCATGTACCCTGTAGACATTTGGCAATGAATCCGTTCAGTAAGCAAGGAAAAGCTTTAGCAATTCTAATCCGTTTGACGGCCCTCTAACAGTGTTATAATGCGATACGCCGTTTACATTAAGTAATAAATTTACAGTAAATGTGGCACTAGAAGAGTATTGTTGGATTTTAAATGCAGGAGTACCCTGCATACTGTGCCCTCGACGTCTGTTGCCACTCGTAACAACTACAGGCGACTCATCAAAGAAATGCATACGATTGCAATCAATCAATGAAATATTTGCTACGTAAGCTTCTAACTTCTCCATAACGTCCGGCCGTTCTGTCTCTCGAGGAATTTGACTTATTATCTTGTAAGAGTAACCAAATATTTTTTTATAAGATTCTACTAATGGATGACCTGCTAGGTATGTTTGCTGCAAGGCAAACTTTGTTATTTTGTAGGTGTTGCTAATCTCTTTTACGTAAATAGATGGTTTATTAATTTTTAGATATTCAGTGTATGCAAAACGTCATCTGTACGCGCGGTTCAAACATCACGTTCGCTCTGGCGAGGTGCCATAGAACCAGTGTCTACCCATAGATCTATTATATTTGATATAGTCTTATACGGTAGATTTATTTGTTTCGAAATGTTTGTCAAACGATCGTTATTTAACCACCTTTCAAGTATTTCATTTCTTACTTCTATTGGTAAAGCTTTTCCTTGCTTACTGAACGGATTCATTGCCAAATGTCTACAGATTACAAAGACCTTTCGCGTTTGCCAGTACTTCGCAACTTTAGTTCACAACTTCAGTACTCAAGTACACAACTTGTCAACTCAAGTTGACAAGTTCATATCGAATATTCCATATTTGGAAATGTAGTTGGCAACATTAGAAAGTAACTTGGCAACCGCCATTTGAAAAGTTAACTGAAATCGACAATAACCTAAGAGGACAAATAACAAAACAAATTAACAAGTACCAATTAATGCTTAACAATCTACGCAGTTTTGCGTTTAAAGGATTTGTTGCAAATTTACTGACGATTTGACGATTGTGAATCGTAAAAGACACGAAATGTGACTCATAAGAGCGATTTCAATCTGTTATTCACAGCGTGTTATGAAATTCCAGTAGTTCAAAGAGATTTTGTCTCACTCAAGACCAAGCAAATTTAATTTGTACGGTGGCCGGTACGGGTCACCAGAAAAATAATTTAGAAACCATAACAAACAATAAGAAAACATCACTCAAAATCATACTACACATTTCAAAATACTCACTACACATTTCAAAATACTCGCTACACATTTAAAATACACTACATTTCAAAATACTCGCTACACATTTCAAAATACTCGCTACACATTTCAAAATACTCGCTACACATTTCAAAATACTCACTACACATTTCCAAATTCTCGCTACACATTTCAAAATTCTCGCAACACATTTCAAAATACTCACTACACATTCGTCCCAGTCTTACCCTGGTCTGGCCTGCCCACGGTCGTCATTACTTTACATATACGAAATTGACGTGATGGCAGAAAGCTAATATAAATATACGCTTCCGATATTACAAAAAAGTTCAGTACGCGTAAGGATATTTTGATGCTTTTGTGGCGATATGTTGTCTATGTGGAATTCTGCACATAGACAAACATATCGCCACAATAGCATCAAAATATGCGCGATACGCGTACATGAACTATTAGTAACAATTCTTCCAGGGATTTCTTGGTCTTGGTTAGACAACACAACATGAGTGGTCAATCTACAGATTGCATGTAGTTGTATTTGTATTGGTGATATTCGACAATCATTAGTTTAACTAATGCACTTATTGACGTGACTGGTATTGAAGTTCTAAATTTATTGCTTTTACTCGATATTACCGAACTTTTTATTTTCTTTGGCGTTTCTTGTGCAACAAATTATAGCGCTATGTGCAAATTTCCTCTTTGGTTTCCTTATTATTTTTGTAACGCATCACACAAGTACGTACGCGACATAGCGAATGCAAATTCATATACTCAAATTTTTGCTATTAAAGTACGTACATGTGTCGAAAGCCACTGCAAATACATTTGCTGGCGATATGTAGATCTTCTACTAATGTTGTTGCCCGACCAAGTCCAGCAAAACCCTGGAAGAATTTCTGATTAGAGTTCAGCCAATATTTTCATGCTATTATCCCAATGTCCCATTTTGTTTGTCTTGTGAAATGCGGAATTATATATTTAATATGCTTACTTTATGATGTCATGACAGTTTCGTAGATGGAAACTAATGACGACCGTGGGCAGGCCAGACCAGGGTAAGACTGGGACGAATGTGTAGCGAGTATTTTGAAATGTGTAGCGAGTATTTTGAAATGTGTAGCGAGTATGTTGAAATGTGTAGCGAGAATTTTGAAATGTGTAGTGAGTATTTTGAAATGTGTAGCGAGAATTTTGAAATGTGTACTGAGTATTTTGAAAGGTGTAGTGAGTATTTTGAAATGTGTAGTGAGTATTTTGAAATGTGTAGTGAGTATTTTGAAATGTGTAGCGAGTATTTTGAAATGTGTAGAGTATTTTGAAATGTGTAGTGAGTATTTTGAAATGTGTAGCGAGTATTTTGAAATGTGTAGTGAGTATTTTGAAATGTGTAGTATGATTTTGAGTGATGTTTTCTTATTGTTTGTTATGGTTTCTAAATTATTTTTCTGGTGACCCGTACCGGCCACCGTAAATTTGTCTTATGAGCGTCTTTATCCTTCCAACGGATTTAAGAGACACAGGCAAAAAAATCGCTAAGTCGTCGCGGGAAATCTCATCAGAATTATTATAGTTTCTTAAGCGGATGCCGCCATACCTTACATGACAAATTTTGAATGAAAATATCAGCGGAGTTGTACAGTCTCATCCTGCAAAAACTTTTTCTCCCATCCTGATTTCACCCGAAACTCTCGTAGTTTAATGAATTATTATACGACATTATGAAAAAATTAACACAGATAATATTTGCGTTGTGCCTTTCATAACAAACCACTGTAATCAATAATAAAAGAATCGATCAGTGTTAAACAACGCGAATAAAAGCCCTGAAATGGACTAAACTCATGTAAAGTGAGTGATAAAGTTTTGTGAAGAATGCAACAATTCGTTCGCCAACCTACAAGTGAAGCTCGTGTTTACTTCTATAATCAATTCACCCATCGAAATTATTTTACTGCATTCAATGCACAAAGTACGACATGTATCAAGCGCTTAAATGTCTTCGATCTTAAGCATTAGAAATATAAATGCCGTATAACTTCGATCACAAAGCCCGAATGAGCCATCGACATAGCAAATATGACCAAAACGTAGCAAGCTTATTCCTTGAATAAAATAGCTCTTTAACATTGCTCTTTGACAAGCAAATCTTGGCTTGGCCTCACCAACGATTCTCTAGAGTCAACTGATAGAGGGAATAAAATGATAAATGAGAAATTGTAAACAAAACCGAGAACAAAACTCTCTGTGATTATCGGTTATTTGTATTATTCCGAAGAAAGCAACAAAAGCTCAAAATGGCGTTCCTCGTCACCGCTCAAGAGCACATCCACTGATATGTATATTACACTGGCTTTATAATGGCAGAAAATTGAGAAGGTACTGCAGTAATCTCCCATAAACGTCATCTGCAACGACGTTTATAGGAAATTACTGCAAATTTACTTGTTTAAGAACACTTTGTTATTTACATCGCTAATATCATAATAATTTCAAATTACTTCTGTATTATATCAGTGAAGAAACAAAACAAATTGACATAGAAAAATGATCAGAAAGACATTTTGATGAACAATAGTAAGTTGAAAAGGGTATCATCAAACTATACGAGGTGAACATCATCAAAACAGGGGCGGATCTAGGATTTTTCAAACATCAGTCATAAAACGTCGGAGGCGCTCCGCACCTGGGAGGGTCTGAGGCTATCTCTCCTGAGAAATTTTGAATTTCAGAGCATTAAAAATGCCATTTTCAGCGTTTTAGAGCATTACAAAATGTATTTTGTGGGCATCGTTTTTGCGTAAATATAACACATTTTCGTTACATTTTTTTCAAAAAAAAATAAATGAAGTGAACAATACTTGAATGTTTTGCCAAATATTTAGGCTCATTATTATGCCGAATATATGGCTCATTAGCATGTCTAGGAACGTAAAATTTATTTTACAATAATGCTATATTCAAAAACAGATATAGCCTTTAAAAATTTCTACCAAGTTATCAGGCATAGACCCCCCCCTAGAGACCCCCATTCAAACCTCTATGTAATGAGTTAAGTTAGAAACTGAGCAATGAGTGATACATACATGCATACACTTCAGTTGTCCTTTACTTACGATTTTGGATGTAAATTTCTGCTGATAAAACTCAAAACAATGTTGGCTTGCTTTTGAACATCAATGACTGAAATGTCGCTCGCGAGATCGTCCTTGCCAAGCATTTACAATTCATACATAAATTTTTCGCCCTCTTGAAAAAATTCCCAGTTTGGAAAGCAGCATTCATGTCAATATATGTATTTGTAAAAGATTTCTATAAATTCCATCTGATTGTAGTTTAGTTTCTATCATGCTTTAGAAAATTATTATGAAACGATCAAACATTCAATTCAGACAGTGAGCTTGACTATGTTAGTTCAGTTGGCTATCAGTCGAAATAGGTCAAACCAATCACAGTAAGACAAAAATTTAAACGAACCAATTACACGATAGCAAGTGGACTCCCTTATTGGTCCGGCCACCCCGCTTATCGGTCGAGATTATTCCAGATCGTCCACTGATCTGGCTATTGACCAATGAAATAAGCGTTTTTGGCGTTCATAGACTCCTTTATCCGTCGAACCAGTCAAGCCACCCCGCTTATCAGTCGGTTATTCCAGGTCAACTAAAATTCAACTGATCTGGTTATCAAGGAGATATTCATTGGATTAGTCATTAGTTTTCAATAATAAATAAAGCTGGATTTTTATCACGAAGCAAATGCGATAATAAAGTAAGAATAATTAATGAATTTTTAATTGATATGAATAGGTAATTTTTGAGTTTCAAACATCAGTCGCCCGACGGATTTGACATACTCTAGATCCGCCCCTGCATCAAAATAAGGGAGTACCTCTGCTGTCATTATGCGAAGCAAAGTTTTCAACCAGCTCCTATGTAAACAACTTCAACATCGATGAATATGTTGAAGATATGAATACCTTTGCTCTTACTTTGTTGTAAATTTCTAATTTAAGTATTCATCTTCTAAAAATGCCTCGCACGGCTGAAATTATCCGCGTCACCTTCAACTTTCAAATTTCAATACAACTTGCCATCTTATTTTTCAGTCGTTTTAAAGCCAAAAAAACAGAGCTTCAGGATTAAAACTCTCTACCGGTTTTCCTGTACATAAAACGAATGAAAACGCGAAAACTGTGATTTTGTAATACAAAAGTATAGTAAAGTGGGACCGATACCCCCCATGAAGCCAGTTGCAAATAATCGATCTTCCGGCTTCAATTTTCGCAAGAGATGCGTTATCCAGTCTATCATACATATCAGTGGGCATATTCCAATCATTATTATATTTTACAAGGGCAATTAATATTATTGTAATAAGCTGGGCTCTAATGTTCATTATAAGATTATGTTTCCCGCCAAGAAATGATTTCCACTGTCATATCTTGCACTAATATGTACCGTGTTCAGACTGAGTGCCGGATTACGGTACCTTGGTTCGGGCACAAATCTGCAGGCTGTTCACACTACGTAATACCCAGTAGCTTTGTCTATTTATAATTTCATGTTTTTATTGTAAACCGTAATTTAAAACCATGTGATGAATACGTGTCTCTCGGAACATGTTTCTCCGCTGTCGTCGTTCACATTGGTGCCCATGCCCAAGCACCATACTTGGGAACTACCTCTTTTCACTTTGACTCGGGCACCATCAAAATGTTGAGTTCACATTGATGCCCGAGCCTGAGCACCCAGTCTTATAGAACCTGAAATGAATATGTCAACTAATTTGTTATAAATTATTAGCGCGCGGTGTGTGTCAAAAATCTGGCGGATTTTGGTAGTTAAAGGCATTGAGTTCTATAATAACTGGAGGGTCTTAAGTGGACTAGAACGAGGCTGTTAAAAACAAAGATGCCAAAGGACCTATTTACGCTAAAATGTTTGCTTTGCAGAAAAAAAACATTCTCGACCACCACCTGGTGTGTATAGTCAAGTATATAGACTTTTCCAAACACAAACACGAAGTCTTTTTGGCATTTCTTTTATAATGCCCACACTTTAATTGTTCAATTGTTGGATGTTGCAATGTGTACAAAAAGGAGCATCTGGCTTTTAGAGGTACGATATTTGCTTGTAATGTTACTTCATGAATGATTGGAAAGCAATTATACATGCACTTCAAAATCCAAAAAATACGCATTAAAAATAATATTTTTTTAGGAATGACTTGAACGCCAAATATACTGATGTTTTCCTGTTTTTGTGTGTAAAACTCAGCATAGTTTTCTGTTATTTTTAATGTATGAAATCATAAATTTACCAATCTATTTGCGAAATATTTTTCTCGATGCGAAGACCCCGCACATTTTACTCAGTGGGTAGATATCAAAAAGAAATGATCAGCCCAAACAGTACTCATAATTTGGAGCAGAGCTTGTTATGTTCTATTTGCTGACAACATGCGGGGAAGATCAAGGAGCAAAGATGACTGGAAAATGTTACTGACCAGGCAGAGACTTACAAAAACATTATAATGCTGAAAAGATCATTGTCTTCCTTATCCAGAGTTATTTATTTGAACATGGTCAAATTCTATGAATGTAGACAATGGATTCACTAAGGATGCCTTGAATGCTTCGAAGTTAAAGTTCAAGAACCAAAGACAGATAGCAAGATGGTTGTGTGCGTTTTGATGCTTGCTAAAATGTCAATTTACAAACATGTAAAATAGGAAGTTATAAATTTTTTTTTTATGCAAACATTAGTACTGAGATGAATGAAGACTCGGTGAATATGTGAAACTGTCATATCTTTATCAAATTTTTTTAGTTCAGTGTTGTTTGAATAATTCTAATAATTAATGCATGCTATAGTGATGCATCAAAGATTCAGTGATGAAACCTTTAAAGTTACAATGTATTTCTTTATTGCTTTAGTTTTTGCTTGAAAAAATAGTTTGAGCTTATTTATAACTTAGAGTACAGAATGGACATTTGTCATATGCATTATTTGTTGCTTTTTTTTAAAGGAAACTTATTTGACTTTTCAAAGCTTTTCTTTAATTTCTTCCTTCTTATTTCTTTTCATAGATGTAGTATAATTTAATAACTTTATAATTTCTAAAAGCCTTTTTTACAATAAAAGTATACAGAATGCGTTTTATTCATTTGGTTTTATTGCACACCTTTAACATATCTACATGCACTTCATCATCCTTGTTTGAACTTAACACCAGATGTGGATACTCAGAGAACAAAATCCACTGGCAACTGCATATGAAAATTATTTTTGAGGTGAAAAATGTATTTACATTACAAATATAGGAAAGACAAAACAAAGAAAAAAGAAGGATAGAAGTATTAACAATTGAATTACAAACACCATTGCAAGAACAATGTTTTCATGATTATTTGCATTTGCCCAGTTCATATATTGATACAACAAAATCAAAAAGTGCCACAACTTTACATTTAAGTATTTGACGCAGTTCCACTTCAGAACAAAATAAAAAGGTTACTTAGTGATTTCTATACAATATTACTTGTTTTCATTCATCACACTTATCCAAATTTTGGTCTTTTTGAAATTCAATAAAAATTCAATTACAAAAAATCATATACATTAAGTCAAGCCGTAAATATCCAAAGATTTTTTATTCATCTTTATAACGAAAGAAGTACAAATCCTACAATTGTAGAGAAAAGGCCAATGCCCATTGCATGAACTTGGAGATAAGCAATGATATACTTTTTTTGTATAAACTAAAGACTTTAATCGAGCAAACAAGTTTGACGCTGGTAATAAAACGACGCACATCTGCATTCATATGAAGCCGATAAATAGCTCCCTTCGTCGATAGTTATAAAAAGAATCCTCAAAGGAGCCGATAACTGATAACCACAGTTGACTCGCTGTTATCAATTTCAGGTTTTTACCTTAATTTTCATCAAACAGTTACTAGCCTGAAACCAAATACATACATAGTTTTTCCTCGCTCTCTCTTCGGGGAGGAGTGAAAAATTATAAAATTTTCGGAAAAGCAGTCAATTTCGATAAATCTCTGCGGCAGAGGACGAAATCAGCCATGTTTTTTTACAACATCCGATATCTAAAGCCGCGCTTGAGATAGCCGCTCCAGTTATTATAGAACTCAATGGTTTAAATAAGACAGTGAAGAGATTTTTTATTGTTAACTCTGTTAAGTGTTCATATGGTATGTGAGCCAGTCCAGTTCATGAGCAAGCCGGGACCTTAGTCAAGTGGGATGAAAATATTCTATTTAAACAAAAATTCCCCATTTTGTCCCAGTAAGCCGGGATAACAACAACAACACAGCGGACACGTGACATGAACTCCTTATTAAAAATAGCGTAAAAGAGTGAGAACGTATTAAATGAATTGTAAGAAGCTGCAAATAATTTTGAGTCCAATGAGAAAGAGGCTCAAAGAGCAATATCATGTTCTTGTTGACATCTTAAACTATTCTTCTGGTTCAACAGATGGGTCCAACTTTTCCACAATATGTTCCTGAAAAATAAAATGGCTAAAAACAGGAAAGTATTTTGGATTAAGACTGGATTATGATTATTATCATAAGCGTGATGATTTTATATGAAAGAGACTCAAAACACAGCTTGGCAAGAAAAGTCATCCCAGCTAGGGGGGCTGTTCTACCACATATTAACCGGTCCTTAAAACTGAATTTGTTAATTAATACCAAACATATGCTTGGAAAACACTTGTAAATATTGTATTTGTACTTTATTAGAGCAGATATAAAATGACACAAATGTTTTAAACAAACTATTTTTATTCAAATACAGTCGTGCGCCACAACTTCGGTGTGTAATTTTTGTTGCTATACGGCTGTTGATAACTTAGTTATTTATATTGAAATTTGTTTTTGTAGCATTGCATGTCATTTGTGTCCTACAACTTTAGAAGATTGTAGTCCGAGATACTGGAAGACGATTTAAGACAAACGATGGGACTGTAATCGATAGTTCTCAAATATGATGATACAATGTTTCCATGGTAACAATTCTTAACGAAAATTGTTGGTTCTGTAAATTATCTTTCACTGATTCTTTTATTTTTGTGCTGTACCCCACCACAGCGCATAAAATTTTAAGTCTTCCTTTGTTGTCCTTAGAAGTGCACATCAACTTCACTTCGTCCAATGCGTAAAAATATGTCAAAATGCCATCTTCCTCTTCACCCAACAGTTGATATCATTGTTTTAGGTAAAATTGTTATTTGTTGCATACTGGTTGGTTAAGATAATGCAGAAATCCATTAGGGGGGGGGAGGTTGAATATTGACTTATTTTCTTGGTACAGCTAAAGGACGGCGGAGCATGTTCGAAAATAGCGGAGGGGTAACATTAAATCATATTCTTAATGTGAGACACTAAACGTTTGCTCAATCTATTGCTTCTCCATGGAAAATGTGGGGGGTGGGAAGGGGAGAGATGGGGGCACGCAGATCTTGAAATCCCAGCAGCATGCAAAATGTACATAACATGAACGACTTTATGACGTACCCATTTTCCTGATCTTCGTCATGTGTCTAACACGTTTGTTCATCACAACAAGACAGCAATCGACAAGGGTTTCCCGAATGTAAAAGACCATATCCGTTCTTATTGGGATTTTTGTCATAAAATCGCAGATGAAGATCTTCATGCACGTCGGCTTCGGCCTTCAGCTTTCCTATTATGCATAAGAAACATCAAAATGGGTACTTTAAATACAGACGCTTTCAAATCGTATTATTTTGCTTGCTGTAAGTAATATTTTTTTATTTTGGAATTACCTAAAAATAGTATTTTGTCCACACTGGTGAGTTTTGTTTTTATTGCCGAAGTCAATTGACCAACCAAAACGGCTCAGTAAATGTTCAATATATGATGTTCAATAAAAAGATTGTCCGTTTTTAAAGTTATATTAATTAGTTTTATATACATGTACAATGTCAGACAGCAGTCTCCGCACTCAGAAAGTCACAACTTAGTAAGAAAAAATCATCTTTGCAGTTCTAACTAATCATTCATTCGTCTATTGTACTTGACTGTTTAGTGGCGCAGCCAGGATTTTCTGTCGCTAGGAGGATGGAGGAGGGAGGAGGGGAGAGGGGAGGAGGGGGAAGGACGGCGGGTGTTAATAGGGCAGGTGAGCCATGATTTTAGTTTGAATATTGTAATGTAAGTAAAACATAATATTTTAGTAGGGGCAAACTGGGGCTGTTGCAGAGCATATCAATGGTCTTTCAGCACGCACTCTTCGTTTGAACTCTAAAGCAATCTACACCTACTATTACAGCCATAGGTTAAATCTTGCAATATGCAATTCATGTTCTGTCACCTTTGTCAGAAATGTTTTTAGTCAAATTAAAGAACTTTCTTACTTTTTCGATCTCTCGGATGGATGGCAAATGTTACTTTCAAAAGCAGTTGAAGACTTTTTCCTACATTCAGGTTAATCAAAGTTAAAGGATGTTTGTCGAACTGGATAGATTGAGCGAATAGATGGTTTAGATACATTTTAAGAGTTATTCCTTCCAATTTTTCATAATGCTGTACCATAATGCTGGTCATGTGTGTAATCTAGAAACATCTTCTAAAGCTTCTTCTTTCCACGTTCAGATTTTTTTGTTAACCTTGTCATTAGTAGAAATATTTTAGATTTAACACTTCCCGTTCCTAAGTTATTACAATCTAAACCCTGTGATGTAATGGATGGAATGCATATAATTGATTCATTTAAAAACTTGGGAATTTTATTGAGGAATGATGTTGATTTATATCATGGTAAATGGTTTGGTGAAGCAGTTTCTTTAGCTGATGTCGATGAAAAAATGCCCAGAACAGCTGGAAGACAAGTGCACAATGAGAATCACCTATCTTCTAGCGCGTCAGATGATCACAAAAAGGCTCTCACTATTCCATTTCTAGACCACTTAAACTCTGATCTTCAGGCAAGATTTGATTTTTGCCAAATCAACGTTTATTACGGCTTTAGCATTGTTCCATATTAAAGGATTTCGCTTATTAATAGTCTTCCACCAAACAACAAAAATTGGAAAGAGAATTTTCGTTAGTTTTCGAGCAGTTAAGTTACTACAGTTAAGGAGTTAACTACAGTAGTTAGCCCTAACTATAGTTAAAGTTAACTGCGTTTTTATACAACCGGCCCCTGATTTTTACAAAGACGATCTTCCTAATCCCTTACTATTATATGCTGAATTGGAATTATGGGAAAAGTTTTGGACAAGATATGAGGGATCATTACCAGACACTGCAGCTTCCACACTTAAAATTTTATGGTTTAAGGGTTTTGAGAATATTAACGCATGTCTACGGTTACTAGCCACTCTTCCAGTTACTTTTTGTTAGTGCGAACGCTCTATTTCAGCACTTCGCATGCTTAAAGCTTACAACAAAAGTACGATGGTTGAAGAACGCATAAATGGACTTGCACTAATGCTAGTCTAACAGGAAATAGAGCCTACTGTTGATGAGGTGATCAATAATTTTGCGTATGGAAACCGGCGATTAGAACTGAAATTATAAAAATTTGACTCATATGGCTTGGTCATTGTAGTTTAGACGAGAAGGAAAGAAATAGCTTCTAATTTTTTGTTTAGTCATTATATCTCATAAATCTTGGTGGCAAACATGTCACTTAGCCATATATTTTCTATACTTAATAATTTTGTTTATGGGTAATATTACTTGTATGATGTGTTGCATCATTTTAATATGTCTATTCAAGTTTGAATTAGGAGTATTGGATGTAGTATTTTATTTATTTATCGTACCACTTTTTAAAAAAACATTGAAAACGCGAATTTTTAAGAGTAAGACACAACACAATGGACAACATCTTCTGTCACTAGACTCTTAAAATAACTACCACTATGGTTTTCAAAACGTCAGTCAACATTAACACCAACAGTCATTCTCAGGACTTTACTAACCTGGATGATCTACATTTCGAAATATATATCATGCGTGTTCAGATAAACTTACCTAACATACAAGAAATATTCTCCTTTGTAAGGTCTTAATTAATGCTTATGTGATTTGATCTGGGAATAACAACAACATTAATGTCTAATTATGACACTTGTGAAGGAACTATTGACTTTTTAAAAGACCAAATATTTGACTTCTTGATTAACAGGATTACTGACATTTGAAGTCATTCTCTCAAAGGAATTAATAAGTTAACTGTGTCATCAATCAATAGCATATCTTTTCCTAAACAATACCTTTTTATAAAAGAAAATAGTTAAAGCTTGGAGTATTGTCAAAATTTATGGCAATTGATATTTAGGTCAGCGTTTTGACGTTTTGTTTAGCTGTGGTTTGTGTTACTTTTCTGTTTAGCTCGGCAAAATAACAATTGGATTCAGATTATGTGTGTGCATATTCTTGGGGCGAAGTTAAAGGATTAGAATGACAACGATGATGTAGAAAACTGAGCAATTTTACATTCTTGAAATGTCCCACGTTGTCGCTTTTTCTAATCAAACTCCTGTTGCTTTGTTGCAAAGGTGTGAAAGGTGAGTATCTGGCGCCTTAAAACCAGACTGCTCTCTTTTTGTTTAAGGCTTCTCATTACGTTAAGGCTGTCCATGTCGGAATTGCATTTTTACGTGGTGGGGTGCCATTTCCTAGGCATGCTGATGAGCTCTGATATAGGCGAAACAGTCCTTATAATTCATCAAATTCACAATGTTGCGTTAGGAGAATTTTTGGCTAATGCAACCACGCTCATTAATCAAAATTTTTTTCTACCACGCTCTTCCGACTAAGGAATTCAAAATCCTGGATCCGCCCCTGTTGTAGAAAAATAACCTTCCGGGATTAAACGCAGTAATAAAGACTTTCGTCCTGTGAAAACTTGTCTATAAGTGCAGGAGATTAGTATTTTATTTGTAATCAGAATCTTTACATGTTTGTAAATGTATATCGTCCAGGTTGGTATAGTCCTGAGTAGGACTGTTTTTTTTTTTGTTGAATGACGTTTCGACAACCTTAGCGGTAGTCATCTTCAGGGTCAAAAATGAACTTTCGAACTCTCAAAGTACTTAACTGACATACTGCAACCACTTACAAACAAATCAAAACACAAGCTACAATCCACTGAAACTTTCATTAAAAAACTGAGCACCATACAAATATCGGACAGCTATATACTAATGTCTTTTGATGTGAAATCACTGTTCACCAGTATTCCACTTAATCTAACACTTACTTGTACAAAAACTCTCATTACAAACACCACGGACGTACAGCCATTACCGACAGAAGACATTATGGAGCTACTGAAGCTTTGCCTCACCTCGACTTACTTCCAGTACAAAGGTACACACTACAAACAATTACATGGAACAGCAATGGACTCACCCGTTTCTGTTGTAGTTGCTGAAATTGTAATGCAATCTATAGAGGAACGGGCGCTCACGACTTACAAACATGCACTACCTTTTTGGTTCCGCTACGCAGATGACACAATCACAGCACTACATGCAGGCGAGATTAATGACTTTCACACTCACATCAACAAGTCACAAAACAGTCACATACATTTTACCAAAAATGTCGAAGAAAACGGAACTCTTCCTTTTCTCGACTGTTTGGTAAAACATGACAATCAAAAACTATGAACAACAGTTTATCGCAAGCCAACACATACTGACCGACTACTAGACCAATCATCTTACAACCCTTACATCACACAAAGCCACTACAATCAGAACATTAACAAGACGTGCACAAATCATATGTGATTCACCGGACGCTCTACACAATGAAAACAACTATCTAAAACGTGTTTTTTACAAAAACAACTATAACTCTGACTTTATCAAACGCAACACTTACAAACCCAACGAACCCAACAAAACGAACAACTCAGTGACAACAGCAACGATACCTTACATTAAAGGAGCGTCTGAGACTATCTTGCGTATCTTACGACCGTGCAACATACGTGTCGCACATAAACTAATCACAACGTTACGACAAGTACTAACGAACATAAAGGACAAAGAACAACCCAACGAACGACAAGGTGCAGTTTACAAAATAAACCGCTCCGACTGCCACGCCTATATCGGGGAAACTGGCAGGAACTTAAACATAAGACTTACTGAACACAAACGAGCGACTACGAAACAAGACAAAACTAATCACATTGCCGAACATCACCGAATCACAAAGCACAACATTGATTGGGACTCGGCAAAATGCATCACTTACAGTACTGACTATAGACAACGGCTTACATTAGAAAGTTGGTATACCAACTTAGAACAAACCCCCCTAAACAGATCACAGCAATTACCTGCACCTTACAAACGACTTATTCACAATACAAACAAACGATCAACTAAAAACATTACACTTCACACTAATTCACAATGACAATACACATTTCCAGTACACACAATACAATGACGTAAGAAGCAGATAACAAATACGGTAAACCTGACGTTTACTCCTCATTTGACTCTGAAGATGACTACCGCTAAGGTTGTTGAAACGTCAGTAAAAAACAATAAAATCATTCCTTCTCAGGACTTTATTAACCTGGGCGATCATCATTTACAAACATATAGCATGATTTTATTATGACACAAGACTGTCATCCAAAAAATTTGATCCCGCATATTGCATGATTTTATTATGATCCCGAATTTTGAATTCTATTGTCTCGGAAATGCAATTACAAAAAATTTAGGATGGATAATAAGCGTATTTTATAACTATCAATTAGAGACTCATTAGCATGCCTATGAAAGCCTGATTCTTACATCGACAGCCTTGCACTATCACTAACCGCAGAGAAATACATACTACACTAGAACTTCTAGAATATTTTATAGGGTAAAGGTGTAAAAAATTGCACAAAATAAACAATATGCACCATACTCTTCTGAAGGGGAATAAAAAAACTATTGAAAATATTCACTCCCTTATACCTAAAAGCTCTTTGTTCTCATTGCTGAAAGGAGAAAAAACATTATTTTTAGGTCCTGAAAACTTTCCTAATCAGATTACAGATCTCATGGGCATGTATGGCTTTCACCATTATTTTATAAAAGGCTAACTCAAATTTAGTAGTACGTGTATGCACTGGTTTGCAATCAAATGGTTTGAGTTGCTGCCAAGAAAGCGAATAAATACGAATGTAACTCTTTCCTGAACGGATTTTTATACTTTTTACAGTGGAGGTGAAGTAGAAGTTTGAATTCAAGTAAACACCAAAGAACAACCTTTCGAAATAAGGCTTTACTCAATACTAAATTAAAATCTACAAAATGTCTCTTTATAAGTAATTATCTTAAACTAGGCGCGGTTACTAAGGTGGTGTACTTCATGTAATAATCACTACAATCACTCTCTCCTATTTGAAATAACTATATAATCTAAATTAAATAATCTAAATTAAATAATCTAAATAAGACTGCTCCTGCCCGATTGTCTTTTTTTCTTTTAGTTTAATGTCATGTATATGTCAGGCAGTCGGGTTGTTTCTTTTCTCTCTGCGAGCGGCGTAACGGTAGTGTCTGTTGTGAAGACGACTGATCAGGTAGAGCGGGATCTTCTAGTAGTGAGTTCCCTTCTCTTTCCTTCTTTGGCGAACTATTATTTAGTTTCCTAGCGTCTTTTGTGGCCAAAGGAGATTAACGTGGGTCGTCTAAAGTATTATCTTTATAAGGCGATAGTGGTAGCGGTTTCTCGCATAACTTCTCTTTTTCCTCAGCTTGTGGAGCGAGGAGCTTAGTGGCTACGGTATCTTCTCTTCCATCGGAAAATTTTACATGCGCATACTGAGGATTTGCTTCGATTAGCTCTACTTCATCGACCGATGGGTCATACTTAGATTGTTTTACTTGACGCTTCAACAGTACCAGTCCAGGTTTGGATAGCCACGTTGGTATGGAAGTTCCACTCGTCGATCTTCGTTGGTGGATAAAGAGGCGTTCATGTGGTGTTACATTAGTAGCGGTGCACAACAGAGATCTGATGGAATGAAGAGCATCATGCAAAACTTCTTGCCAGCAGCTGGTCGGTAGTCCTCGCGTCTTCACCGCGAGGGAAATAGTCTTCCATAGAGTGCCGTTCAAACGTTCTACTTGGCCGTTCCGTTCTGGGTTATATGGTGTGGTTCGGCTTGACAAGATTCCTTTCTGGAGGAGAAAGTCTTTAACTTTTGCGCTCATAAAGCCAGAACCTCTATCCGAATGTATGTAAGCAGGCATACCAAAAATCGAAAACAATTCGCAGAGACAATTTATAATTGACTCCGCGTTAACGTCTTTACAAGCGAAAGCAAAAGGAAATCTTGAATATTCATCTATTATAGTAAGAAGAAACTTATTATGATTAGTCGTCGGCATTGGTCCTTTGAAGTCCAAACTAAGTCTCTCGAAGGGTTGAGTCGCTTTTACTAAATGGAAATTTTCTGTTTTGTAATATTGAGGCTTACTTTCCCTGCATATCTTGCAGGACTGTGTCATGAGCTTAATTTCATCCATAGAGAAAGGGAGATTACGGTTTTTTACAAAATGTGCCATCCGCGTTATTCCTGGGTGACACAAGGATTCATGAAGCTCTATCAGCTTATCGGAGGTCATGCTCATTGCTCTTATCCTAGAAAATGGATCCGCTGGTACATTCTCTTCTCCTGCTCTGTAGATTATATCAAAATCATAAGTGGATAGTTCCATCCTCCATCTCATTATCTTATCGTTCTTAATTTTGCTCTTTTGCTTGGTATCAAACATGTAAGCTACTGACTTCTGATCAGTAATTAACATAAAATGCTTACCCGTAAGGTAGTGTCTTCAGTTCCTCACGGCTTCTACGATAGCCGCTGCTTCTTTCTCCACTGAAGCGTGCTTAAGTTCTGATCCGCTTAACGTCTTCGAAAAGAACGCAACTGGGCGACCGTTTTGGTTGAGAGTGGCTGAAAGAGCAAACTCGGAAGCGTCTGTTTCCACCTGAAAGGGCTGTGCTTCGTCAACAGCTTGGACCACAGATTTTTCGACAACGGACTTAAGTAGATTAAACGAAGTAAGAGCATCGCCTACCATTGGAAATACAGTATTCTGTGTCAGTGGTCTTACTTTTGCTGCAAAGTCTTTGATTCATTGAGAATAGTAGGAAAAGAGACCCACAATCTGTTTCTGTTCTTTTAAATCACGGGGGACAGGTAACTCTCGCAGAGGTCTCAATCGTGCCGGGTCCGGCTTTATTTCTCCATTAGCGATTATACTACCGAGGATGCAAATACTGGTTGTTGAGAAGGAGCATTTGTCTTGATTAAACGTCAAATTTCGCTTTCTAGCTGCTTGAAGGAACTTTTCGAGATTTATGTCATGCTGGGCTTGGTCCCGGCCACAAATCGTGATGTTGTCAAGATACACGAACGTGTCTTCTAGACATTCTTTAGCGATAAAGTTGTCCATCATTCTTTGGAAAGCTGCTGCTCCATTCGTTACTCCAAATGGTACTCGACGGAATTGGTACAAACGCTGGTTAGCTTCGAAAGCAGTATATTTTTTTTCTTCTTTTTGAATTGGGACTTGATGATACGCACTTTTCAAATCAACGGTGCTGAAAATTTTGTACTGAGCGATTTTAGAGACGATATCATCTATTCTAGGCAAAGGATAAGCATTCAGGTGTGTGAATCTATTTATAGTTTGCGAGTAGTCAATCACTAATATTTTTTTTTGTCGATCGTTTCTAGTTACGACCACTTGTGCTCTCCACGGTGATTCACTCGGTTCAATTATACCTTCATCTAGAAGCCTTTGTACTTCAGTTGTAATATATTCTTTGTCTTCTCGGCTATATTTCCTTGACTTAATAGCTATCGGTTTACAACCCTCTGTTAAATGTTGGAACAAAAGTGGGGGGTCTAGGTTCAAAGCTGTTAAACTGCAAAGTTTCAAAGGAGGGGCAGAACCACCGTACTGGATAGTGACACTTTCGTGCAGGGCTTGCCAAGTTTGCCCTAGAATAACATGAGTACACAGATTGGGTAGAATATATAGCTTAACCTGAGAATACAACCGGCCTTTTAACGTTATATCACTAAGACAATATCCTTGCATTTTTGTGGAATAATTACATGTAGCCATCGTAACTTTTTCTTTGGTCTGATGAACTGTCAATGAAAGTTGCTCAACCAAATCAGGATGTATGAAGCAATGAGTACTTCCTGAATCTACCAGAGCTGTAACAGTTCTTTCTTTTAAACGAATGTCAATACATGAACTTAGCAATGACTCCCCCCATTGCAGCTAGAGTTATGTAAGCTGATTGCGTTAAATTAGAGACTACTGCTGAAGAACGGCAAACTCTTTGGTAGTGCCCTCTTTTTTTACATTTATTACAAATAGCTTCTTTCGCAGGGCATAGTGACCGGGGATGTTGCTTATTACCACAAAAGAAGCACTTAGCGGAACGTGAAGTGGAGGCTAAATACCTCTCGCTTAGTCCTTCTTCATTATTTTCGTCATGTCCGTTAGATGCCGTAACAGCAGCGCTTGTGAAGGGATTCGAATTGTATGTCTCCGATGATTTTTGTGCCAAATCCCAAGCTCGAGCTTGATCAAATGCCGTTTGTAAATCCAACTGTTTATTCTCCAGTAAACGTTGTCGAATGCTTCCCGACAATAGACCACTAATGAAAGCATCCCGAATTGCTTCATCCCGATATTGAGCAGCAGAGACTTGACGAAAATTGCAGTCTTTACTTAGGTGTTTCAGTTCTTGAAGGTATTCGTCAAGGGTTTCGCCTGCTTGTTGTTTCGTGTTGCTAATTTATGCCGAGAAAAAAATCTCGTTCGGAGGCTTGACATATAAGGTTTTCAGCGTGGTGATGGCTTCATCGTAGGTTTCACTATCACAGAACAGTTGATAAACATCAGAGGTGACATAATTCACCAGAATGTGTAGTTTATTTATTCGTGTATCAGGAATGGACGGTATTGCATCGATGAAGTTCTCAAATGTCGCGAGCCAGTGCGTCCAACGTTTTGCAGCGCCTTGCGCGTTCGGAATAACATCAAACCGTTCAGTTCTCAAAACTTTATCCATAGGTATAAGGTAAGTGTTGAGTAAATTGAAGTAGAAGTTTGAATTCAAGTAAACACCAAAGAACAACCTTTCGAAATAAGGCTTTACTCAACACTAAATTAAAATCTACAAAATGTCTCTTTATAAGTAATTATCTTAAACTAGGCGCGGTTACTAAGGTGGGTGTACTTCATGTAATAATCACTACAGGAGGTGCTAAAAATTTAAGGGGAGTAATGATCTTCGGGGCAGTCAGTAGTGTAGACCACCCAAGGTAGTTTACAGAGTTGAATCATAGCCATGCAAGAGCAACTCTGTTTAGCTGTAATACTGATTTGTTTTGCTAAAAATTATGGGTAGTGATGTAAAATGTTTCTTAGAGAGGTGAACAATTTGTTAATCAATCATCAATACATTTTTATAGCAAAAATTAAGAAATTTTTTTAAATTTAACTGTTTTGCACTACTGTTATCATGAAAAGGAAATAAAAGATGTTTTTTTTGTGTTTACAAAGGCTTATGCAAACCTCGGAAACCTTTTTGAAAGTATCGACTTTTGCTCTTGAGTTTGCACTAATCTGTTCTCGACTTCAAAAAGAAATGATCAGCCCAAACAGTACTCATAATTTGGAGCAGAGCTTGTTATGTTCTATTTGCTGACAACATGCGGGGAAGATCAAGGAGCAAAGATGACTGGAAAATGTTACTGACCAGGCAGAGACTTACAAAAACATTATAATGCTGAAAAGATCATTGTCTTCCTTATCCAGAGTTATTTATTTGAACATGGTCAAATTCTATGAATGTAGACAATGGATTCACTAAGGATGCCTTGAATGCTTTGAAGTTAAAGTTCAAGAACCAAAGACAGATAGCAAGATGGTTGTGTGCGTTTTGATGCTTGCTAAAATGTCAACTTACAAACATGTAAAATGGGATAAGTATAAAATTTTTGTTTATGTAAACATTAGTACTAAGATTAACGAAGACTCGGTGCATATGTGATTTTTTAGTACACTGTTTTTTGAATGTTTCTAATAATTAATGCATGCTATACTGATGCAATAAAGATTCAGTGATGAAACCTTTAAAGTTACAATTTATTTTTTATTGTTTCAGTTTTTGCTTGAAAAAATAGTTTGAGCTTATTTATCACTTAGTGTACAGAATGGACCTTTGTCATATGCATTATTTTTTGATTTTTTTAAAGAACGTGCGACGTGTAGATGAAGCAATGTCTTGAAACATCAACGTTTGCGTTTGCTGCTGAAGGTTTTGCAGTTCAGATGGGCTAGCAGTTTGTGTTGTACCTGTGGTGTTAGCTCGCGGAATACCTGCATGTAAAACGTGACAAAGCATCAGCGATTCCAATGTCTTTACCGGCAACATGCTTAGCAGAAACCTTAAAATTGTGGGGAGCTGCACATAGAAACAATTCTCGTAACAAAATTATAAGTTGGCTCTTTTTAGACGTTCTATATATAATAACAGCAACTACACTCTGATTGTCGCAATGAAATTGCACGAAGCTCTTTGCAAACTTGCATCCCACACATGGCATGCAACCACAAAGGGAAAAGTTCTTTGTATGCAATGTTGAGGTTTTTGTCCAACTGACTACTCCCTTTGAACCATTCGCCATTTAGGAATGCACTGTATTACATACCACCCAATGCATCTGTGGATAAACTAAGGTCTGAAATTTCTCTCCAGTCCTTTAAATCAAAGACATGTAACCCATTCAAAGTCATCAGAAAGGAGTGCCACCAAGCAATAACCAACCCTCAATCCTTATTCAATCTAATAAAATACTATTTTTTATAATCTTAGCCTTACAACAGATTGAATAGACAACGAAGAAATGAACGGCCATGTAGTATACGCGTGACTTAGCTTTCCTACGAAGGACTGAAGCCCTTTCAGCCGACACCAGTGTTCGGAACGCCAGACCTGGACCAATTGCGTCAACTCCATAAGCTTCTCTAATGGCAATCGAGCAATCATTTCAACCGAATACAACTCAAATCAAGAAACGTCAGGCAAGTTGTTGGGCCGACACATTTTCCAGGGGCCAATGCAATGCCTAACACACGAGCTGCTTTATCAATTGCTTTCAACTGAAACGCACAAATTTTGGACTCGTGTAGTTCCAGAGTGAAGTAATCATCAAGATAATGCAAAAGATCCGCAACATCTCAACTATGTACTAAGCACCAATAAAATAAGTCTGCAAAACTGTCGAAAATATCCGGATCTGAGCGTAAACCGAACGGCAGAGTCAAATCTAATCCTTTTATTTCCAAATCATTTTTAAAAGGTAGCGATCTGATGGGTGTACGGGAACAATGCAATAAGCGCTCTTGATGTCCACTTTGTCCCTCAATATACCTCTGCCGGCTTGATAATCAGAGCAATAGCATTCGAAACTTTACTATACCTGAGGGAAAAATCCTTTGTATTTATACCGTCATTTACGCTGTGTTCGAAAGGAAATGAAAGATCAAGAATTTGGCGACAACGCCCATTTCTTCCTGGAATGACTCCGAAACGATTAATTTGCATTGATTTTAGTGCCGGTTCTTTTGTGGGGCGAAATACGCAAATTAGTGAATCTTCTTTAGCTATATAATCATCAATAACATGCGGATGGTCCAACGCCGACGAACAGTTGGCTTTAGTTGATTTTGGAAATAAGAACGACTTATCAAAACCCAGCCGGAACCCATTTCTTAAACCATCTAGGACGTACTTGACTTTACGGTGATTAAAGTTGTGGAATCATTACACACAGGATTCGATAACGTATTGGGCAACAACTCGAACATTTCAACAAATTCCTCCCCTAAAATCCGCAGCAGTCTAATCGATTGACGACCCTTCGATGATTGTCTTGAACAATTTCTTGAGACGAAGCCCTGATAAAGCAAAAAGCAACAACGAACACACCAAAAGAAAAAAATTTTAGGACTCACTGCTTTTTATTGCGTTAAGTAATAGTCAGCTCATTTAGGCTTAGTCACTTATATACCTTCCTATTCATTCGGGCCCAGGCCGCAACTGGTTCCTCTGATATTAACCTTGAATACTGTGTACCTCATCGAATGTAATAACATTCAGAAGGGGGATGTTTTGGAAGTGATAGACATTTAGATGTTTTGTTTACCTTACCTATCCCCCTAAGAATGGGAATACTCGTATGAAGTGCTCCGTGGGGAGGAGACTATAATGGACTAACATGGATGATCTACATCTAAAAAACATGTAATACGTCTAGACATAAAATCCATTATTTCATTTCCACGTTTTTAAAATGCACTCCATGAGTGCGTAAGGAATTTCTTTTTCATGAATGACATTACAAAATACCAGTCAGTATTATAAAATATATTGCCAGAAAAATGAGGAAAAGTGCAAAATGTTGTGTAATAACAAAATACAGCACCATATTTTGTGACTTGTATCATTTTACCAAAACACAAGGCTGTCATGCAGAAAATTTGATCCCGCAGTGCAATTCTAGATAAACTGTGATCCTATTCACGAGCAAATCATTTTCATAAAGTCTTCAACGACAACGTGTATATATTACCTTTAACTTTATATACAAGCAATTTATTTTCGTCAAGTCTTCAATTGTGCATATTCATTGATCAAGTCAATTGACAAAGGTAAACAACTGTTTAAAATGTTTTGACTTTAGTCTAAAATGAATACATCGCTACATGCTGTTTTTTTAATAAAATTACCAGGCAAGTAAAATTTAATTTTGTAAAATGTTATTTGCTGATAGGTGCGTGACCAGTAAACTTGAATAACAACTTTTTAAGTGTAGTAAAATAACCGAAAAAGAAAGTCGCTACGCCATAATTTTATTGATTTAGCAAACAAGAGCACGTTTTGGTAATTATTCTTCTAAGTACTTTTACATGGCATTTAGAGCTTTTCAATCGAGCTTATTCCAATAAAATTAAGCGGGTGAATCGTTAGTTTCGCATGAAGGTGATTTTAAAAGATTTTGATCGATAGATGAATTATATGTCAATCATGTGTGGTACGTTCCCGACTCTTGAGGACAATTTACGGGAAGTTTCGCCAATGTACAGGGAATTGCATCGCGAGTAAGCCTTCGGTCAGCTTCGGAGTTGTTGTAAATGTCTACTCGGTTTGTAGAAGTCTGTGCAATCACAGTAAAATATTTATGTCTTAAATGAAATGAAGCTAATGTAAAATTTGATCTTCAGAATCCTTCATTGAACGGTTACCTCTATATATTAACCCTTTTCAGCGTTTACACGCAGTAACAAAAGCAAAAGGACTGGATACACGGAAAAACTCTCCAGCTAAAAGGTTGATGAAACATGTATAGAACTTAATATTGTTTTGATTGTAATATCCGTGCGTGGCAACTTATGTCGTGATTTTTTTTATATTGCTAAAATGCTTAAACAAAGCACATCGTTGTAGAAACAATTTGTGATGAAATTAATGAATTTTGTAACTGGCATAATTATATTATGACACTCCCCAAACACAAAACCATTATGAAAAAATTTGACTCGTATTTTAACACGACCAATATGAATGTAATAAAATAATATGAATGATAAAAGACATTTTCTTACTCATTAGAACCTCATATAAAACGTTTATTAAACTTCTTTAAAATTTTTTTGTTTACTGGGTATAGCTAGCTAATTGTGTTGCATTTTTTTAACTTGAAAAGGTGGTTTGAAGCATATAGTTGGAGAAAAAATTTGAGATGAAATTTAACACAGCATGTGATCAGCATGATTTTATCACGGCACTTTCTTCCTAACACAAGACTGTCATCCAAAAAATTTGATCCAGCAATACATAGCTACATTAACTATAAATCTATCAAAATAATTTCATCAAGTGGACTGTTTTGAATTTTTTGTCGATCAAATGATCGCTTGACCATTCCTTGATCCAATTTGTAAGACATCTTATATACTTTAATTTACTTCTTTGTGAAGTTCAAAATAATCCGTTAACAAATGTAAGCTGAAGTTTTTTTATTACTTGGGAAAAACCGAAAGCGAACGAGAGTTTGAATTTCGGCTTTTCGTGCACTGTCGCGAGAATAGATAAATAGCGCGTGACTGACATAAAACCCTTAAAATTAAAACTCTTCTTTGATCGTTGCTTCACGCATGAAGGTCGCGTGAATTTTGTCGTGCTATTTGGCAACAAAAATTAAACACTGATCTCGAGTCGCCTGAGTGAATTCCTGATAGGCGCCTTGTTTTTATCTTTATATTCTAGCATCGACGAAATGAATTCTTTGAAGTGCATCATGCTTTTATTGGCATTTGTTCAATTTGCAAAAACATCGCCTGTCACTTTCTGGGAATATGTCGATAAACCAGGTAAATTTAATTGCAAGATAAGAAGGGGGAGCGAGGTTGTAATGTTAATTGTTAATACATACTGCCTGTTTTTTGCCAGCATGTTATCCAAGCTAAGTCTTCAATTTTTGTCCATGCTCAATCAACAGAGATACAAGCTTATTATGTTGGTGTAACAATGAGAGGATTCGTAAATTTTTGCACGTGACTTTTTGATCTAAATGTTAGACAATTACATTGACTGTGTGTGTTCGTTTATCATAAAAATTCGACGTGATATTTAGACAAACTTTGTAAAGTTGCTTAAGTCTTAAGACGCCTTTCCCAAAATTCAAGTTAGGGTGGGCACTTGCCCCATCCGACAGGCCTCCCCATAGCGACACCACTATACACATTGGTAAAACTTGCATAAACTTAAAATCACAAATTAATTTAGCTATGGCGTGCCTCCGTTTAAAAACATCGTAAAAGAGCTCAAAATGAGAGCATTGAAGCAAAAATTTGATTTTTGATTTCACAAGTGCAGGCTTTTGATATTTTTTTCCTTGCTACTTTTTCCTGTTGTTATATATATTATATTGTGAATTTGCACGACCCATTGACGACTTTTATAGATTTTTCCTACGTTGTTGTTTGCTGATTCTCAGTGAAAATTAATATGCATGTAGTATTTTGACATCTTAAAAAACTCTTGATAAATTTTTTTCATTCATTGTTGTTGCAAGGGTATCTCTAAGTAAATAAGATATGAGCTCCACCTTCTTATGTTTTGAGAAAACCTATTAGAATTTTCTCACGATTTTGTCGACACGTAGAACATCCCTAATTTATGGAGGAATGTTCACCCATGTTTGTCACAATCGGTATAAAAAAAAAGTAAATATTTTTCTTTTGGTTAAAATTCTTACTGATGCCAATTATTTCTGTCTGTTTTTTTAGACAAACCTTTTGGGGGATGCCGATGCCGACATACCTCAGAAGGAATGGGAATTATACGTCGTTCGTGCAAAAAAAATGAGACAGTCTGTAGATATTATAATCCCCATTTTGTTTGCTGTGTCAAACGATGATTGTACTATAATAAATTAAGTACATTTCATTGAAACTAAAAATAAGTACAATGTTATTTGCTCAATATTTAATTGTTGAATGATATAATATTAATTTAAATAATCAATAGTGTTCCTTTACTGTTTTGTAAAAACACCTGATTTATAGTTCGTGTGAGGAACTTATACTACGACAGCTCAAAAAAATAACAGCTCAATTTTATTATTGATTCATTAAGAATTAATTTAACAACGGAAAACTTTGATAATTGCTCTTGTGTTGCTACTTTCATAAGGAGTGAGATCAATGATGTCATCATTTGACAACTTTGTATGCCAGCAAAGCTGAAAAATGATTCTTCCAAATAATTAGTAATATTCTGTGTTGTGACAATTTCAACTTGTCTATTTTCAAAAAAAAATTGATGTCGCTTCCGTTCATTCATTGACTTTGTCAAGGCAAAATATCAGAAAAGCCGTATAAGAAAGTCCAGGGGCATGCTCCTTCGGAAATTTTGATTTCTACTGTCTCGGAAATGCAATTTCCTAAAATTTAGAATGGATAATAAGCGTATTTTATAACTATCAATTAGGGACTCATTAGCATGCCTATGAATCTGACTATCGTTTGAATTTGACAGCCTGATTCTGACGTCGAAAGCCTTGCACCATCCCTAAACGCTGCGGAATACATAATACTCTAGAACTTCTAAAACATTTTATAGGGTAAAGGTGCCGAAAATTGCACAAGATAAACAATATGCTCTTCTGAAGGGGAATAAAAAACTATTGAAAATCTTCAAATCCCTCATACCTAAAAGCTCTTTGTTCTCATTGCTGAAAGGAGGAAAAACATATTTTTTTGAGACCTGAAAACTTTCCTAATTGGATTACAGACCTCTTGGGCATGTATAGCTTCAACCATTATTTTACAAAAGGCTAACTCAAATTTATTAGTACGTGCATGAACTGGTTTGCAATCAAATTGTTTGAGCTGCTACCAAGAAAGCGAATAAATACGAATCTAACTCTTTCATGAACGGATTTTTATATTTTTTACAGTGGTGGTGCTAAAAATTTAAGAGGGTAAGGATCTTAGGGGCAGTCAGTGTAGCCACCTAAGGTAGTTTACAGAGTTGGAATGTAGCCAGAGCAACTCAGTTTAGCTGTAATGTAATACTGATTTGTTTTGCTAAAAATTATGGGAGAGTGATGTAAAATGTTTCTTAGAGAGGTGAACAATTTGTTAATCAATCATCAATACATTTTTATAGCAAAAATTAAGAATTTTTTTTAAATTTAACTGTTTTGCATTGCTGTTATCATGAAAAAGAAATAAAAGATGTTTTTTTTGTGTTTGCAAAGGCTTATGCAAACCTCGGAAACCTTTGTGAAAGTATCAACTTTTGCTCTTGAGTTTGCACTAATCTGTTCTCGACTTCAAAAAGAAATGATCAGCCCAAACAGTACTCATAATTTGGAGCAGAGCTTGTTATGTTCTATTTGCTGACAACATGCGGGGAAGATCAAGGAGCAAAGATGACTGGAAAATGTTACTGACCAGGCAGAGACTTACAAAAACATTATAATGCTGAAAAGATCATTGTCTTCCTTATCCAGAGTTATTTATTTGAACATGGTCAAATTCTATGAATGTAGACAATGGATTCACTAAGGATGCCTTGAATGCTTTGAAGTTAAAGTTCAAGAACCAAAGACAGATAGCAAGATGGTTGTGTGCGTTTTGATGCTTGATAAAATGTCAACTTACAAACATGTAAAAAGGGATAATTATAAAATTTTTGTTTATGTAAACATTAGTACTAAGATTAACGAAGACTCGGTGCATATGTGATTTTTTAGTACAGTGTTGTTTGAATGTTTCTAATAATTAATGCATGCTATACTGATGCATTAAAGATTCAGTGATGAAACCTTTAAAGTTACAATTTATTTTTTATTGTTTCAGTTTTTGCTTGAAAAAATAGTTTGAGCTTAATTATCACTTAGACTACAGAATGGACCTTTGTCATATGCATTATTTGTTGCTTTTTTAAAGGACTTGCGACGTGTAGATGAAGCAATGTCTTGAAACATCAACGTTTGCGTTTGCTGCTGAAGGTTTTGCAGTTCAGATGGGCTAGCAGTTTGTGTTGTACCTGTGGTGTTAGCTCGCGGAATACCTGCATGTAAAACGTGACAAAGCATCAGCGATTCCAATGTCTTTACCGGCAACATGCTTAGCAGAAACCTTAAAATTGTGGGGAGCTGCACATAGAAACAATTCTCGTAACAAAATTATAAGTTGGCTCTTTTTAGACGTTCTAGATATAATAACAGCAACTACACTCTGATTGTCGCAATGAAATTGCACGAAGCTCTTTTTGCAAACTTGCATCCCACACATGGCATGCAACCACAAAAGGGAAAAGTTCTTTGTATGCAATGTTGAGGGTTTTTTGTCCAACTGACTACTCCCTTTGAACCATTCGCCATTTAGGAATGCACTGTATTACATACCACCCAATGCATCTGTGGATAAACTAAGGTCTGAAATTTCTCTCCAGTCCTTTAAATCAAAGACATGTACCCCATTCAAAGTCATCAGAAAGGAGTGCCACCAAGCAATATCCAACCCTCAATCCTTATTCAATCTAATAAAATACTATTTTTTATAATCTTAGCCTTACAACAGATTGAATAGACAACGAAGAAATGAACGGCCATGTAGTATACGCGTGACTTAGCTTTCCTACGAATGACTGAAGCCCTTTCAGCCGACACCAGTGTTCGGAACTCCAGACCTGGACCAATTGCGTCAACTCCATAAGCTTCTCTAATGGCAATCGAGGAATCATTTCAACCGAATACAACTCAAATCAAGAAACGTCAGGCAAGTTGTTGGGCCGACACATTTTCCAGGGGCCAATGCAATGCCTAACACACGAGCTGCTTTATCAATTGCTTTCAACTGCAACGCACAAATTTTGGACTCGTGTAGTTCCAGAGTGAAGTAATCATCAAGATAATGCAAAAGAACCGCAACATCTCAACTATGTACTAAGCACCAATAAAATAAGTCTGCAAAACTGTCAAAAATATCCGGATCTGAGCGTAAACCGAACGGCAGAGTCAAATCTAATCCTTTTATTTCCAAATCATTTTTAAAAGGTAGCGATCTGATGGGTGTACGGGAACAATGCAATAAGCGCTCTTGATGTCCACTTTGTCCCTCAATATACCTCTGCCGGCTTGATAATCAGAGCAATAGCATTCGAAACTTTACTATACCTGAGGGGAAAATCCTTTGTATTTATACCGTCATTTACGCTGTGTTCGAAAGGAAATGAAAGATCAAGAATTTGGCGACAACGCCCATTTCTTCCTGGAATGACTCCGAAACGATTAATTTGCATTGATTTTAGTGCCGGTTCTTTTGTGGGGCGAAATACGCAAATTAGTGAATCTTCTTTAGCTATATAATCATCAATAACATGCGGATGGTCCAACGCCGACGAACAGTTGGCTTTAGTTGATTTTGGAAATAAGAACGACTTATCAAAACCCAGCCGGAACCCATTTCTTAAACCATCTAGGACGTACTTGACTTTACGGTGATTAAAGTTGTGGAATCATTACACACAGGATTCGATAACGTATTGGGCAACAACTCGAACATTTCAACAAATTCCTCCCCTAAAATCCGCAGCAGTCTAATCGATTGACGACCCTTCGATGATTGTCTTGAACAATTTCTTGAGACGAAGCCCTGATAAAGCAAAAAGCAACAACGAACACACCAAAAGAAAAAAATTTTAGGACTCACTGCTTTTTATTGCGTTAAGTAATAGTCAGCTCATTTAGGCTTAGTCACTTATATACCTTCCTATTCATTCGGGCCCAGGCCGCAACTGGTTCCTCTGATATTAACCTTGAATACTGTGTAACCTCATCGAATGTAATAACATTCAGAAGGGGGATGTTTTGGAAGTGATAGACATTTAGATGTTTTGTGTACCTTACCTATCCCCCTAAGAATGGGAATACTCGTATGAAGTGTTCCGTGGGGAGGAGACTATAATGTACTAACATGGATGATCTACATCTAAAAAACATGCAATACGTCTAGACATAAAATCCATTATTTCATTTCCACGTTTTAAAATGCACTCCATGAGTGCGTAAGGATTTCTTTTCATGAATGACATTACAAAATACCAGTCAGTATTATCAAATATATTGCCAGAAAAATGAGGAAAAGTGCAAAATGTTGTGTAATAACAAAATACAGCACCATATTTTGTGACTTGTATCATTTTACCAAAACACAAGGCTGTCATGCAGAAAATTTGATCCCGCAGTGCAATTCTAGATAAACTGTGATCCTATTCACGAGCAAATCATTTTCATAAAGTCTTCAACGACAACGTGTATATATTACCTTTAACTTTATATACAAGCAATTTATTTTCGTCAAGTCTTCAATTGTGCATATTCATTGATCAAGTCAATTGACAAAGGTAAACAACTGTTTAAAATGTTTTGACTTTAGTCTAAAATGAATACATCGCTACATGCTGTTTTTAATTAAATTACCAGGCAAGTAAAATTTAATTTTTAAAATGTTATTTGCTGATAGGTGCGTGACCAGTAAACTTGAATAACAACTTTTAAGTGTAGTAAAATAACCGAAAAGAAAGTTGCTACGCCATAATTTTATTGATTTAGCAAACAAGAGCACGTTTTGGTAATTATTCTTCTAAGTACTTTTACATGGCATTTAGAGCTTTTCAATCGAGCTTATTCCAATAAAATTAAGCGGGTGAATCGTTAGTTTCGCATGAAGGTGATTTTAAAGATTTTGATCGATAGATGAATTATATGTCAATCATGTGTGGTACGTTCCCGACTCTTGAGGACAATTTACGGGAAGTTTCGCCAATGTACAGGGAATTGCATCGCGAGTAAGCCTTCGGTCAGCTTCGGAGTTGTTGTAAATGTCTACTCGGTTTGTAGAAGTCTGTGCAATCACAGTAAAATATTTATGTCTTAAATGAAATGAAGCTAATGTAAAATTTGATCTTCAGAATCCTTCATTGAACGGTAACCTCTTTATATTAACCCTTGTCAGCGTTTACTCGCATCAACAAAAGCAAAAGAACTGGAAACACGGAAAAACTCTACAGCTAAAAGGTTGATGAAACATGTATAGAACTTCAATTTTGTTTTGATTGTAATATCCGTGCGTGGCAACTTATGTCGTGATTTTTTTTATATTGCTAAAATGCTTAAACAAAGCACATCGTTGTAGAAACAATTTGTGATGAAATTAATGAATTTTGTAACTGGCATAATTTTATTATGACACTCCCCAAACACAAAACCATTATGAAAAAATTTGACTCGTATTTTAACACGACCAATATGAATGTAATAAAATAATATGAATGATAAAAGACATTTTCTTACTCATTAGAACCTCATATAAAACGTTTATTAAACTTCTTTAAAATTTTTTTGTTTACTGGGTATAGCTAGCTAATTGTGTTGCATTTTTTTAACTTGAAAAGGTGGTTTGAAGCATATAGTTGGAGAAAAAATTTGAGATGAAAATTAACACAGCATGTGATCAGCATGATTTTATCACGGCACTTTCTTCCTAACACAAGACTGTCATCCAAAAAATTTGATCCAGCAATACATAGCTACATTAACTATAAATCTATCAAAATAATTTTATCAAGTGGACTGTTTTGAATTTTTGTCGATCAAATGATCGCTTGACCATTCCTTGATCCAATTTGTAAGACATCTTATATACTTTAATTTACTTCTTTGTGAAGTTCAAAATAATCCGTTAACAAATGTAAGCTGAAGTTTTTATTACTTGGGAAAACTGAAAGCGAACGAGAGTTTGAATTTCGGCTTTTCGTGCACTGTCGCGAGAATAGATAAATAGCGCGTGACTGACATAAAACCCTTAAAATTAAAACTCTTCTTTGATCGTTGCTTCACGCATGAAGGTCGCGTGAATTTTGTCGTGCTATTTGGCAACAAAAATTAAACACTGATCTCGAGTCGCCTGAGTGAATTCCTGATAGGCGCCTTGTTTTTATCTTTATATTCTAGCATCGACGAAATGAATTCTTTGAAGTGCATCATGCTTTTATTGGCATTTGTTCAATTTGCAAAAACATCGCCTGTCACTTTCTGGGAATATGTCGATAAACCAGGTAAATTTAATTGCAAGATAAGAAGGGGGAGCGAGGTTGTAATGTTAATTGTTAATACATACTGCCTTTTTTTTGCCAGCATGTTATCCAAGCTAAGTCTTCAATTTTGTCCATGCTCAATCAACAGAGATACAAGCTTATTATGTTGGTGTAACAATGAGATGATTCGTAAATTTTGCACGTGACTTTTTGATCTAAATGTTAGACAATTACATTGACTGTGTGTGTTCGTTTATCATAAAAATTCGACGTGATATTTAGACAAACTTTGTAAAGTTGCTTAAGTCTTAAGACGCCTTTCCCAAAATTCAAGTTAGGGTGGGCACTTGCCCCATCCGACAGGCCTCCCCATAGCGACACCACTATACACATTGGTAAAACTTGCATAAACTTAAAATCACAAATTAATTTAGCTATGGCGTGCCTCCGTTTAAAAACATCGTAAAAGAGCTCAAAATGAGAGCATTGAAGCAAAAATTTGATTTTTGATTTCACAAGTGCAGGCTTTTGATATTTTTCCTTGCTACTTTTCCTGTTGTTATATATTATATTGTGAATTTGCACGACCCATTGACGACTTTTATAGATTTGTCCTACGTTGTTGTTTGCTGATTCTCAGTGAAAATTAATATGCATGTAGTATTTTGACATCTTAAAAACTCTTGATAAATTTTTTCATTCATTGTTGTTGCAAGGGTATCTCTAAGTAAATAAGATATGAGCTTGACCTTCTTATGTTTTGAGAAAACCTATTAGAATTTTCTCACGATTTTGTCGACACGTAGAACATCCCTAATTTATGGAGGAATGTTCAACCATGTTTTCGACAATCGGTATAAAAAGGTATATAATTTATTTCGGTTAAAATTTTACTGATGCTAATTATTCCTGTCTGTTTTTAGACAAACCTTTTGGGCCGATGCCGACATCCTCCGAAGGAAGAGGAATTTACGTCGTTCGTGCAAAAATGAGACAGTCTGTAGATATTACTATCCAGATTTTGTTTGCTGTCAAAGATATTTGTACTATAATAAATTAAGTACATTTCATTGAAACTAAAAATAAGTACAATGTTATTTGCTCAATATTTAATTGTTGAATGATATAATATTAATTTAAATAATCAATAGTGTTCCTTTACTGTTTTGTAAAACACCTGATTTATAGTTCGTGTGAGGAACTTATACTACGACAGCTCAAAAAAATAACAGCTCAATTTTATTATTGATTCATTAAGAATTAATTTAACAACGGAAAACTTTGATAATTGCTCTTGTGTTGCTACTTTCATAAGGAGTGAGATCAATGATGTCATCATTTGACAACTTTGTATGCCAGCAAAGCTGAAAAATGATTTTCAAATAATTAGTAATATTCTGTGTTGTGACAATTTCAACTTGTCTATTTTCAAAAAAAAATTGATGTCGCTTCCGTTCATTCATTGACTTTGTCAAGGCAAAATATCAGAAAAGCCGTATAAGAAAGTCCAGGGGCATGCTCCTTCGGAAATTTTGATTTCTACTGTCTCGGAAATGCAATTTCCTAAAATTTAGGATGGATAATAAGCGTATTTTATAACTATCAATTAGGGACTCATTAGCATGCCTATGAATTTGACTATCGTTTGAATTTGACAGCCTGATTCTGACGTCGAAAGCCTTGCACCATCCCTAAACGCTGCGGAATACATAATACTCTAGAACTTCTAGAGTTAACATTTTATTTGAAATGGTCAAATTCACAAGATAAACAAATGGATTCACTAAGGACCTTGAATGCTTTGAAGTTAAAGTTCAAGAACCCTCATAGCAAGATGGTTTTGTTCGTTTTGATGCTTGATAAAAACATATTTTTTGAGACTGAAAACACACAGAGGCATATCTTCTACCACATATTAAAAAACTCAAATTGATTAGTATGCATGAACTGCTTCGAATCAAATTGTTTACTTACCAAGAAAGAGAATAAATATGAATCTAGTCATGAACGGTTTTTATAACATAAAAATTTAAGAGGGTAAGGATCTTGCTCTGAGTTGAAATGTTAGAGCAGCTTTGCAGAAATACTGATTTGCTGTTTCTGAACAATTTGATAGCAAAATTAAAATTTTTTAAATTTAACTGTTTTGCATTGCCGAAAAAGAAATAAAAGATGTTTTTTGTGTTTGCAGGCTTATGCAAACCTCGAAACCTTTGTGAAAGTATCAACTTTTGCTCTTGAGTTTGCACTAATCTGTTCTCGACTTCAAAAAGAAATGATCAGCCCAAACAGTACTCATAATTTGGAGCAGAGCTTGTTATGTTCTATTTGCTGACAACATGCGGGGAAGATCAAGGAGCAAAGATGACTGGAAAATGTTACTGACCAGGCAGAGACTTACAAAAACATTATAATGCTGAAAAGATCATTGTCTTCCTTATCCAGAGTTATTTATTTGAACATGGTCAAATTCTATGAATGTAGACAATGGATTCACTAAGGATGCCTTGAATGCTTTGAAGTTAAAGTTCAAGAACCAAAGACAGATAGCAAGATGGTTGTGTGCGTTTTGATGCTTGATAAAATGTCAACTTACAAACATGTAAAAGGATAATTATAAAATTTTGTTTATGTAAACATTAGTACTAAGATTAACGAAGACTCGGTGCATATGTGATTTTTTAGTACAGTGTTGTTTGAATGTTTCTAATAATTAATGCATGCTATACTGATGCATTAAAGATTCAGTGATGAAACCTTTAAAGTTACAATTTATTTTTTATTGTTTCAGTTTTTGCTTGAAAAAATAGTTTGAGCTTAATTATCACTTAGACTACAGAATGGACCTTTGTCATATGCATTATTTGTTGCTTTTTTAAAGGACTTGCGACGTGTAGATGAAGCAATGTCTTGAAACATCAACGTTTGCGTTTGCTGCTGAAGGTTTTGCAGTTCAGATGGGCTAGCAGTTTGTGTTGTACCTGTGGTGTTAGCTCGCGGAATACCTGCATGTAAAACGTGACAAAGCATCAGCGATTCCAATGTCTTTACCGGCAACATGCTTAGCAGAAACCTTAAAATTGTGGGGAGCTGCACATAGAAACAATTCTCGTAACAAAATTATAAGTTGGCTCTTTTTAGACGTTCTAGATATAATAACAGCAACTACACTCTGATTGTCGCAATGAAATTGCACGAAGCTCTTTTTGCAAACTTGCATCCCACACATGGCATGCAACCACAAAAGGGAAAAGTTCTTTGTATGCAATGTTGAGGGTTTTTTGTCCAACTGACTACTCCCCTTTGAACCATTCGCCATTTAGGAATGCACTGTATTACATACCACCCAATGCATCTGTGGATAAACTAAGGTCTGAAATTTCTCTCCAGTCCTTTAAATCAAAGACATGTACCCCATTCAAAGTCATCAGAAAGGAGTGCCACCAAGCAATATCCAACCCTCAATCCTTATTCAATCTAATAAAATACTATTTTTTATAATCTTAGCCTTACAACAGATTGAATAGACAACGAAGAAATGAACGGCCATGTAGTATACGCGTGACTTAGCTTTCCTACGAATGACTGAAGCCCTTTCAGCCGACACCAGTGTTCGGAACTCCAGACCTGGACCAATTGCGTCAACTCCATAAGCTTCTCTAATGGCAATCGAGGAATCATTTCAACCGAATACAACTCAAATCAAGAAACGTCAGGCAAGTTGTTGGGCCGACACATTTTCCAGGGCCAATGCAATGCCTAACACACGAGCTGCTTTATCAATTGCTTTCAACTGCAACGCACAAATTTTGGACTCGTGTAGTTCCAGAGTGAAGTAATCATCAAGATAATGCAAAAGAACCGCAACATCTCAACTATGTACTAAGCACCAATAAAATAAGTCTGCAAAACTGTCAAAATATCCGGATCTGAGCGTAAACCGAACGGCAGAGTCAAATCTAATCCTTTTATTTCCAAATCATTTTTAAAAGGTAGCGATCTGATGGGTGTACGGGAACAATGCAATAAGCGCTCTTGATGTCCACTTTGTCCCTCAATATACCTCTGCCGGCTTGATAATCAGAGCAATAGCATTCGAAACTTTACTATACCTGAGGGAAAATCCTTTGTATTTATACCGTCATTTACGCTGTGTTCGAAAGGAAATGAAAGATCAAGAATTTGGCGACAACGCCCATTTCTTCCTGGAATGACTCCGAAACGATTAATTTGCATTGATTTTAGTGCCGGTTCTTTTGTGGGGCGAAATACGCAAATTAGTGAATCTTCTTTAGCTATATAATCATCAATAACATGCGGATGGTCCAACGCCGACGAACAGTTGGCTTTAGTTGATTTTGGAAATAAGAACGACTTATCAAAACCCAGCCGGAACCCATTTCTTAAACCATCTAGGACGTACTTGACTTTACGGTGATTAAAGTTGTGGAATCATTACACACAGGATTCGATAACGTATTGGGCAACAACTCGAACATTTCAACAAATTCCTCCCCTAAAATCCGCAGCAGTCTAATCGATTGACGACCCTTCGATGATTGTCTTGAACAATTTCTTGAGACGAAGCCCTGATAAAGCAAAAAGCAACAACGAACACACCAAAAGAAAAAAATTTTAGGACTCACTGCTTTTTATTGCGTTAAGTAATAGTCAGCTCATTTAGGCTTAGTCACTTATATACCTTCCTATTCATTCGGGCCCAGGCCGCAACTGGTTCCTCTGATATTAACCTTGAATACTGTGTAACCTCATCGAATGTAATAACATTCAGAAGGGGGATGTTTTGGAAGTGATAGACATTTAGATGTTTTGTGTACCTTACCTATCCCCCTAAGAATGGGAATACTCGTATGAAGTGTTCCGTGGGGAGGAGACTATAATGTACTAACATGGATGATCTACATCTAAAAAACATGCAATACGTCTAGACATAAAATCCATTATTTCATTTCCACGTTTTTAAAATGCACTCCATGAGTGCGTAAGGATTTGCTTTTTCATGAATGACATTACAAAATACCAGTCAGTATTATCAAATATATTGCCAGAAAAATGAGGAAAAGCGCAAAATGTTGTGTAATAACAAAATACAGCACCATATTTTGTGACTTGTATCATTTTACCAAAACACAAGGCTGTCATGCAGAAAATTTGATCCCGCAGTGCAATTCTAGATAAACTGTGATCCTATTCACGAGCAAATCATTTTCATAAAGTCTTCAACGACAACGTGTATATATTACCTTTAACTTTATATACAAGCAATTTATTTTCGTCAAGTCTTCAATTGTGCATATTCATTGATCAAGTCAATTGACAAAGGTAAACAACTGTTTAAAATGTTTTGACTTTAGTCTAAAATGAATACATCGCTACATGCTGTTTTTTTAATTAAATTACCGAGCAAGTAAAATTTAATTTTTTAAAATGTTATTTGCTGATAGGTGCGTGACCAGTAAACTTAAATAACAACTTTTTAAGTGTAGTAAAATAACCGAAAAAGAAAGTTGCTACGCCATAATTTTATTGATTTAGCAAACAAGAGCACGTTTTGGTAATTATTCTTCTTAGTACTTTTACATGGCATTTAGAGCTTTTCAATCGAGCTTATTCCAATAAAATTAAGCGGGTGAATCGTTAGTTTCGCATGAAGGTGATTTTAAAAGATTTTGATCGATAGATGAATTATATGTCAATCATGTGTGGTACGTTCCCGACTCTTGAGGACAATTTACGGGAAGTTTCGCCAATGTACAGGGAATTGCATCGCGAGTAAGCCTTCGGTCAGCTTCGGAGTTGTTGTAAATGTCTACTCGGTTTGTAGAAGTCTGTGCAATCACAGTAAAATATTTATGTCTTAAATGAAATGTAGCTAATGTAAAATTTGATCTTCAGAAACCTTCATTGAACGGTAACCTCTTTATATTAACCCTTGTCAGCGTTTACTCGCATCAACAAAAGCAAAAGAACTGGAAACACGGAAATAACTCTACAGCGAAAAGGTTGATGAAACATGTATAAAATTCAATTTTGTTTTGATTGTAATATCCGTGCGTGGCAACTTATGTCGTGATTTTTTTTATATTGCTAAAATGCTTAAACAAAGCACAGCGTTGTAGAAACAATTTGTGATGAAATTAATGAATTTTGTAACTGGCATAATTTTATTATGACACTCCCCAAACACAAAACCATTATGAAAAAATTTGACTCGTATTTTAACACGACCAATATGAATGTAATAAAATAATATGAATGATAAAAGACATTTTCTTACTCATTAGAACCTCATATAAAACATTTATTAAACTTCTTTACAATTTTTTTGTTTACTGGGTATAGCTAGCTAATTGTGTTGCATTTTTTTAACTTGAAAAGGTGGTTTGAAGCATATAGTTGGAGAAAAAATTTGAGATGAAAATTAACACAGCATGTGATCAGCATGATTTTATCACGGCACTTTCTTCCTAACACAAGACTGTCATCCAAAAAATTTGATCCAGCAATACATAGCTACATTAACTATAAATCTATCAAAATAATTTTATCTAGTGGACTGTTTTGAATTTTTTGTCGATCAAATGATCGCTTGACCATTCCTTGATCCAATTTGTAAGACATCTTATATACTTTAATTTACTTCTTTGTGAAGTTCAAAATAATCCGTTAACAAATGTAAGCTGAAGTTTTTTTATTACTTGGGAAAAACTGAAAGCAAACGAGAGTTTGAATTTCGGCTTTTCGTGCACTGTCGCGAGAATAGATAAATAGCGCGTGACTGACATAAAGTCCTTAAAATTAAAATTCTTCTTTGATCGTTGCTTCACGCATGAAGGTCGCGTGAATTTTGTCGTGCTATTTGGCAACAAAACCAAACACTGATCTCGAGTCGCCTGAGTGAATTCCTGATTGGCGCCTTGTTTTTTTCTTTATATTTTAGCATCGACGAAATGAATTCTTTGAAGTGCATCATGCTTTTATTGGCATTTGTTCAATTTGCAAAAACATCGCCTGTCACTTTCTGGGAATATGTCGATAAACCAGGTAAATTTAATTGCAAGATAAGAAGGGGGAGCGAGGTTGTAATGTTAATTGTTAATACATACTGCCTTTTTTTTGCCAGCATGTTATCCAAGCTAAGTCTTCAATTTTTGTCCATGCTCAATCAACAGAGATACAAGCTTATTATGTTGGTGTAACAATGAGATGATTCGTAAATTTTTGCACGTGACTTTTTGATCTAAATGTTAGACAATTACATTGACTGTGTGTGTTCGTTTATCATAAAAATTCGACGTGATATTTAGACAAACTTTGTAAAGTTGCTTAAGTCTTAAGACGCCTTTCCCAAAATTCAAGTTAGGGTGGGCACTTGCCCCATCCGACAGGCCTCCCCATAGCGACACCACTATACACATTGGTAAAACTTGCATAAACTTAAAATCACAAATTAATTTAGCTATGGCGTGCCTCCGTTTAAAAACATCGTAAAAGAGCTCAAAATGAGAGCATTGAAGCAAAAATTTGATTTTTGATTTCACAAGTGCAGGCTTTTGATACTTTTTCCTTGCTACTTTTTCCTGGTGTTAAATATATTATACTGTGAATTTGCACGACCCATTGACGACTTTTATAGATTTGTCCTACGTTGTCGTTTGCTGATTCTCAGTGAAAATTAATATGCATGTAGTATTTTGACATCTTAAAAAACTCTTGATAAAGTTTTGTTCATTCATTGTTGTTGCAAGGGTATCTCTAAGTAAATAAGATATGAGCTTGACCATCTTATGTTTTGAGAAAACCTATTAGAATTTTCTTACGATTTTGTCGACACGTAGAACATCCCTAATTTATGGAGGAATATTCAACCATGTTTTCGACAATCGGTATAAAAAAGGTATATAATTTATTTCGGTTAAAATTTTTACTGATGCTAATTATTCCTGTCTGTTTTTTAGACAAACCTTTTGCGACATGCCGATGCCTACAATCCTCCGAAGGAAGAGGAATTTTACGTCGTTCGTGCAAAAAATATGAGACAGTCTGTAGATATTACTATCCAGATTTTGTTTGCTGTCAAAAGATATTTGTACTATAATAAATTAAGTACATTTCATTGAAACTAAAAATAAGTACAATGTTATTTGCTCAATATTTAATTGTTGAATGATATAATATTAATTTAAATAATCAATAGTGTTCCTTTACTGTTTTGTAAAAACACCTGATTTATAGTTCGTGTGAGGAACTTATACTACGACAGCTCAAAAAAATAACAGCTCAATTTTATTATTGATTCATTAAGAATTAGTTTAACAACGGAAAACTTTGATAATTGCTCTTGTGTTGCTACTTTCATAAGGAGTAAGACCAATGATGTCATCATTTGACAACTTTGTATGCCAGCAAAGCTGAAAAATGATTTTTCCAAATAATTAGTAATATTCTGTGTTGTGACAATTTCAACTTGTCTATTTTCAAAAAAAAATTGATGTCGCTTCCGTTCATTCATTGACTTTGTCAAGGCAAAATATCAGAAAAGCCGTATAAGAAAGTCCAGGGGCATGCTCCTTCGGAAATTTTGATTTCTACTGTCTCGGAAATGCAATTTCCTAAAATTTAGGATGGATAATAAGCGTATTTTATAACTATCAATTAGGGACTCATTAGCATGCCTATGAATTTGACTATCGTTTGAATTTGACAGCCTGATTCTGACGTCGAAAGCCTTGCACCATCCCTAAACGCTGCGGAATACATAATACTCTAGAACTTCTAGAGTTATCCAGAGTTATTTATTTGAACATGGTCAAATTCTATGAATGTAGACAATGGATTCACTAAGGATGCCTTGAATGCTTTGAAGTTAAAGTTCAAGAACCCAAGACAGATAGCAAGATGGTTGTGTACGTTTTGATGCTTGATAAAATGTCAATGTTTTTATATGAAATAGACTCAAAACACAGCTTGGCAAGAAAAGTCATCCCAGCTAGGGGGGCTCTTCTACCACATATTAACCGGTCATTAAAACTGAATTTGTTAATTGATACCAAACATATGCTTCGAATCGAATTAGTTATACTATCAAGCCAAATTTTATCAAGAGAATGAAATATGTTATTTGATAGAATAAAATGAACAAGAACTGGTTGTTTTGTCCATGACAAAAGTCATAAAAGATCGTAATCAAATTCTTTAATAACTGGAGCGGCTATCTCAAGCGCGACTTTAGATATCGGATGACGCAAAAAAATGGAGGAATTGACCTATTTCCGCTGAGATTTACCGAAATTGACTGCTTTGCAGAAAATTTTGCAATTTTTCACTCCCCCCTTGAGAGAAAGGGAGGGAGAAGTATTTTCGTATTTGGCATTTGAAAAGCAAATTTATGATGAAAGTCAAGGTAAAAACTAAAATTCATAACAGCGAGTCAACTGTGGTTGCTAGTTGTCGGCTCCTACAAGGGAAGCTTTTGATAATTACGGAAGAAGCTATTTGAATGTTTTATGCAGTGCGGTGTTTGAAATTAAACGAAGATATGATCTTCGCACTTTGCTGGACAATTTAAGCAATCGACTCAGGACCTGAAAAAATCATAAAACGTTCATACGACATTCCTTCACGAGAAAACATCAGCGCAACAATATTGACCTGCTCGCCACTGTGTGACTTCATAGCTCAGTTGGTCAGAGCACTGCACCGGCACCGCAGAGGTCATGGGTTCGAATCCCGTTGAGTCACCTGATTTTTTCAGGTCCTGAGACGATTGCTTAAACTGTCCAGCAAAGTGCGAAGATCATATCTTCATTTAATGAAGAAGCTATTTGTTGGCTGCAAATCAATGCGGATGCGCGACGTAAACATTCAAACTTTTTTGCACGAATTAAACTTTATTGTTTATACAAAGAAAAAGTATACAATTGTTTATCTATACGTATAAATTCTATAGACAACAAGGGGAGGTCGATATATTTTTTTCTGCAAAGCGAATATTTCAGCAGAAATAGGCAATTGGCATGCATGTTTTTGGCGTCCTCGCCCCAGAACAGTTAGCCGCTTTAGTTATTATAGAACTCAATGGTATTGATCACTGATATGTATATTAGACTTGATAACGCATCTCTTGCGAAAATTGAAGCCGGAAGATCGATCATCTGCTACTGGCTTCATGGGGGCTATCTGTCCCACTTTAGTATACTTTTGTATTACAAAATCACAGTTTTCGCGTTTTTATTCGTTTTACAAACTTCTAATTAAGGCAAAATTTTAATGACATGTACAGGAAAACCAGTAGAGAGTTATAACCCAGAAGCTCTGTTTTTTGGATTTGTAACGACTGAAAAATAAGATGGCAAGTTGAAATCTGAAAGTTGAAGGTGACGAGGATAATATCAGCCGTGCGAGGCATTTTTAGAAGATGAATACTTAAATTACAAATTTACAACAAAGTAAGAACAAAGGTATTCATATCTTCAACATATTCATCGATATTGAAGTTGTTCACATAGGAGCTGATTGAAAACTTTGCTTCGCATAATTACAACAGAGGTACTTTAATTCGCATATTTTGATGATGTACATCTCGTAGAGTTTGATGATACCGTTCTCAACTTACTATATTGTTCATCAAAATGTCTTTCTGATTATTTCTCTTTTTTGTCGATTTGTTTTGTTTCTTCACTGTTATAATTAATAAAGACGTAATTTGAACTTATGATATTAGCGATGTGAATAACAAAGTGTTGTTAAATAAGTAAATTTGTAACAATCCAGGGGCGGATCTAGGATTTTTCAAACATCAGTCATAAAACGTCGGAGGCACTCCGCGCCTGGGGTCTGAGGCATTCTCCCCTGAGAAATGTTGAATTTCAGAACCTCTAAAATGCCATTTTCAGCGTTTTAGAGCAATACAAGATGTATTTTGTGGGCATCGTTTTTCGGTAAAAACAACACATTTTGCTTACGTTTTTTTCAAAACAAATGAAGTGAACAATACTTGAATGTTTTGCCAAATATTTAGGCTCATTATCATGCCAAATATATGGCTCATTAGCATGTCTAGGAACTTAAAATTTATTTTACAATAATGCTATTCAAAAACAGATATAGTCTTTAAAGATTTCTACCAAGTTGTCAGGCATAGACCCCCCTAGAGACCCCCATTCAAACCTCTATGTAATAAGTGAAGTTAGAAATTTGGTACTACAAGTGACAGTTCATAAATATAGAAAAGCTCAGACTTCAAACCATGCAAGTTTATTGTAACCCTTTACCCATCTCCACATCAGAGCCAGCAAATTAACTTTTTGAGAAAAAACTCAAAATTTTTTTCTGTCAAAGATTAAGAAAATTATCAAAGTGAAAAATTGCAGTTAAGGACAGCTTAATGCCATGAATGTTTCTTAGGCATTTCACTAGACTATTATCTTCTGTAAGTATATGCAAGGTGTGCTATATAGCAATCACTAGTAGCATTGTATTTGCAAATACAAACAGAATGTAACCAACATGTCTTTAATTATATAATTACATGAATGTTAAAATTGGTTCATGTGTCATGCTTACTGGTTATGATAAATATCTTTTCATGTGATCAAAGCTCGTTTAAATGTAAATCTGAAATAATTTAGTTTAGAAATTATACTGATCATCAGAAAAATTACCTAGTGATCATGAAAAATACTTTGCTGTTTGCCAAATTTCAAGGTTTATCTGCATACATTGGAAGACATTTTTACTTTATAGAAAATGCTATTCATACATCAATAGCCCTTTGGAATTTATGGCAAACAATCTGGTATGAGCCGTAGATTAACACACCTTTACATCTCTACATGAGGTGTTCAGTTAGAAAAGGGACAATATGTGACATGGGACAACATTTCATGTATGTGAAATACTCAGGTTTAATACCATTCCAGTCAAATTGTCAAAATAAAAAGCTTCATGGATCATAAGACTCAAAATCACAGGTTATAGTAAACAGCTTCTCATGTAATCAATGTTAGTTTTCTCAAATCTTAAACAATATGTAGTATAACTGTCCAATGATTGAATGATCAATGATCATAAACTGAAAAGCCCCAAAGATTTGTTTATGATAAAGTAAATAATAGTATGGCGCCTTATGGCTACAGATTTTTTGTCCATTGAAATATATTTGCAGAAATGTAGGATTTCGCTGCCATATAACGGCCATGATTCCCCAAGCATTAAAGAAATCATAGCTAAAAGTCCTTCGGCAACAACAATTTTAGAAGCATCAATCTGCTAACCATACGCCATATTAACATAAATCGCATCACACACTCGCATAAATTGACTTTGATATATTGCATTCATACATACACTTCACCTCTCCTTTACTTACGATTTTCGATGTAAATTTCTGCTGATAAAACTCAAAACAATGTTGGCTTGCTTTTGAACATCAATGACTGAAATGTCGCTCGCGAGATCGTCTTTGCCAAGCATTTACAATTCATCCATAAATTTTTCACCCTCTTGAAAAAATTCCCAGTTTGGAAAGCAGCATTCATGTCAACATATGAATTTGTATAAGATTTCCATAAATTCCATCTGATTGTAGTTTAGTTTCTATCATGCTTATAAAAATTACTATGAACGATCAAACATTCAATTCAGACATTGAGCTTGACTATGTTAGTTCAGTTGGCTATCAGTCGAAATCGGTCAAACCAATCACAGTAAGACAAAAATTCAAATGAACCAATTGTAAGATAGCAATTGGACTCCCTTATAGGTCCGGCCACCCCTATTATCGGTCGAGATTATTCCAGACTGTCCACTGATCTGGCCATTGACCAATAAAATAGCGTTTCTGGCGTTCATAGACTCCTTTATAAGTCGAACCAGTCAAGCCACCCCGCTTATCAGTGGGTTATTCCAGGTCAATTAAAATTCAACTGATCTGGTTACCAAGGAGATATTCGTTGCATTAGTCATTAGTTTTCAATAATAAATAAAGCTGGATTTTTATCACGAAGTAAATGCGATAATAAAGTAAGAATAATTAATGATTTTTAATTAATATGAATAGGTAATTTTTGAATTTCAAACATCAGTCGCGCGACGGATTTGACATACTCTAGATCCGCCCCTGTAACAATCATCCATAAACGTCGTTGCAGATGAAATTTTGGTAGCAGTAGTAGGATTCTGTAATATTTCTACATTCTTTAAGAAGCAGCAGCATTATATAATCTCCAGTTTGTTTCAAAACAATGCAGGTCGACCTTGTACCATCTTAATGTTCTGCCATTATAAAGCCAAGAAGACAAACTTTTTAGGATTAAATATCTTTGCCGGTTGTTCTGCCCTTTCACAAAAATTTTCCTCGAATCAAAAGCTAGTAAAACCAATAAAAACGAAAAAACTGTGATTTTGTAATACATAAGTATAGTTAAGTGGGACCGATACCCCCCACGAAGGTCATGATCAGATGAGCTTCGTGGCTTAATTATCTTATTATATTTATACATGGTGCGTTATCCAGTGTAATATACATATCAGTGGTATTGATTTTGTGATAAAATCGTTTATTAGGTACTCCATGTAAAATATTGTTTAGTGGATGTAAATAGTACATATGGCCAGCACGTTTTCACATGAAATGGATAAATCACAAAAGCAAAACAAAATTTGTGGCGATAAAAAGGCTAAGGCCAAAACGAAATGGGCGAAACGACAAGCAAGATTGAAGAAGGTCAAAGACGAAGACGACGAGATGAAGGCTTTGGATGAAACGATAGCTGATGTGAGTGTTGTTAAAGTACTAGAATGGTTTTCAATTCGACCAGTAAAAAAATTACCTATTGTTAGATGCCTACTGCCAGCTAAGATTGCTCCGGCGTTTATTTTTTTTGCCCTGCATGAGGTCTCTGACTTCTCTCAACCTTTCGCTGTTCATCGCTTACATTGTTTTCATTACAGTTTGAATCATCAACAGTCCGAACATTTTCGGACATACCATTATCCAACCGTACTCAAAGAGGTGAGTCTTGTTCTTCAACATGTGTTTGACAAAATGCTAACATGCTGTTTTGCCAACGACGAAGTCTACGTGTAATGTCAATTTGCGAACAGATTCTATTCTGTATTTGCATCCCCTAACCTAAGAAATCTGTTTTTATACCTGATCAATTTTGCATATTTTAACACAGTTGGGCAATTACAGCGCAAGCTTTTATTTAAAAAATGCAAGTTGCCAAGGTTAATTCACGAGGGAAAAGGCATATGGAGATACCATATTATATTATTACATATTATGACAAACCTCATTAATTACACAAGTAATACTGCAATGGGAAAAGAGGCATATTTGTTTTGAATTTTATAGCAATACCACATTGATCTTAGTCATTAGCAAGTTGACAAAATTTCATGTTGGCAAAATAACTGTGATTTTTACAAGACAATCTATTTTTGCCATTTTCACCGAGACTGAAAGTTGGTAAACTGCACACCCAAGATTCGAAATATGCATGCATAAAAGCCTAGAATTCTCAAAATTGCAAACCTGAGATCTAGAGTGTGCTCCATGAACTTTCTAGTCTGGATTTTCAAAATATAATATTGATTCATTAAACCCACAGCATTGCAAAGTTGTGGTTATACAAGTCCAACTGAGATCCAGAAACAAGGTATTCCTGTTGCATTGAAAGGTCTCGATGTGCTTGGTGCAGCCAAGACTGGATCAGGAAAAACAATGGCTTTTCTAATACCTGTGAGTTTGTTACTGCCTCTTATTAGTTACAACCATATGTGGTATTTCATTTTATGTGGGGATTTGTTGAATTTCATTTTGACAAGATGCTTGAGTGCCTGTGGAAGTTGAAATGGTCTTCAATTGATGGCCTTGGGGCTTTAGTTATATCACCAACCAGAGAACTGGTAAGTTTTACTTAAGTGAGTCTCTGAAATAAAGTGAAACATTGACAGTAAGGTGTAAGGTGTAAGTTATATGATATTTGATGAAGACCCAAGACTGGAGTATATAAAGACTCAAGTTTCAACATTAGATCACTCCTGATGAAGATAATAGACTAGAATATATAAGAACACAACTTTCAACATAAGATCACTCCTGATGAAGATAATAGACTAGAATATATAAGAACACAACTTTCAACATAAGATCACTCCTGATGAAGATAATAGACTAGAATATATAAGAACACAACTTTCAACATAAGATCACTCCTGATGAAGATAATAGACTAGAATATATAAGAACACAACTTTCAACATAAGATCACTCCTGATGAAGATAATAGACTAGAATATATAAGAACACAACTTTCAACATAAGATCACTCCTGATGAAGATAATAGACTAGAATATATAAGAACACAACTTTCAACATAAGATCACTCCTGATGAAGATAATAGACTAGAATATATAAGAACACAACTTTCAACATAAGATCACTCCTGATGAAGATAATAGACTAGAATATATAAGAACACAACTTTCAACATCAGATCACTCCTGATGAAGACCCTAGACTGGAGTATGTAAGAACTGAAGTTTCAACATCAGATCACTCCTGATGAAGACACTAGACTGGAGTATGTAAGAACTGAAGTTTCAACATCAGATCACTCCTGATGAAGACACTAGACTGGAGTATATAAGAACTCAAGTTTCAACATCATATCACTCCTGATGAAGACACTAGACTGGGATAAATCAACACTTTAGATTCAACGTAGCAAATTTACTTAACTAATATTTAAAAGTCTAATAAATTGTCAATCGTCCCTAGGCTTACCAAACATTTGAAGTTCTGCGTAAGATTGGCAAGCACCATGATCTATCAGCAGGTCTCATCATTGGTGGTAAAGAAGTGAGTTTTGAGCAGCAGAGAATACAGAAAACCAACATTATTGTCTGTACTCCTGGAAGATTGTTGCAGCACATGGATGAAACACCAAATTTTGATTGCAGCAATCTAAAAATGTTGGGTGGGTGTTGTAATTGATTAATAAGCAGAAATGTTCCCCTTCTTTTTCACATTAATACTATATTTCATCTTGAATGTTTTTGTTTTCACAGTTCTTGACGAAGCCGATCGAATATTGGATATGGGTTTTAGTGAGACAGTCAATGCTATAATAGAAAATCTACCACAAGAAAGGCAAACTCTCTTATACTCTGCTACACAAACGAGGTACAAACAAAGGTGTTGAAAATGACGTCTTAATGTCATTCTCCTTGTATATATTACAAGTATTCTTGTTCTCTGTTGTTCATTCATTACTAGCTACACTGACACACGTTATCTTATTTCTTATGTATTTAATATAGTGTAAAGACTGTTTAGTTCTTTGTTGTTCTTTCATCACTAGCTACACTGACACACGTTATCTTATTTCTTATGTATTTAAAATAGTGTAAAGACTGTTTAGTTCTCTGTTGTTCATTCATCACTAGCTACACTGACACACGTTATCTTATTTCTTAAATATTTAATATAGTGTAAAGACTGTTTAGTTCTCTGTTGTTCTTTCATCACTAGCTACACTGACACACGTTATCTTATTTCTTAAATATTTAATATAGTGTAAAGACTGTTTAGTTCTCTGTTGTTCTTTCATCACTAGCTACACTGACACACGTTATCTTATTTCTTATATATTTAATATAGTGTAAAGACTGTTTTGTAGTTCTCCATTGTTCTTTCATCATTACCTACACTGACACACGTTATCTTAGTTCTTAAATATTTAATATAGTGTAAAGACTGTTCTCGTTTTCTATTTATCGCTCATCACTACCTACACTAACGCACAATTTTTGTCTATTTCCAGGTCAGTCAATGATTTGGCAAGGCTAAGTTTGCATGTAAGTTGACAGCGAGATTTAACGACTTATGAAGTAAGACTATTCATGATGACAAACCTAATTACGAATTTTTTAGGATCCTGAGTATGTGTCAGTTTACAAGGATTCAGAATCGACGACTCCACAAGAATTAATCCAAGTAAAGATAGCTTCCATTATATCGTTTGCAAAGTATCTTGCAATTGTCGTAAATCTATCCATAACATCTTTTGTTTTAGAGTTATGTCATCTGTGATCTTCAAGACAAAACAAACTTTATCTACTCATTTATTAAAAACCATTTGAAGAGCAAGATTTTGGTGTTTTTGTCCAGCTGCAAACAGGTAGACTTCTCCTCGTTCTGCTTTGGCTTGCTTTTTACAGGAAAAAACACACGGGGGACATAAAGTTGACATGATGATGTTTTTGTTGCCCGTGTTTATTGATTGAGTAAATTGTAATAAATTCATCTCGATGCGAAATTTATACCTTTTTTAACCTTTCCATGCGCGCATAGCTTGAAGAAAAGTGGGACGTTCAACTTTTTATAGTAATTTTCAAATCGCCAAACTTCTGTAAATTTGTGAACATTTTTTTTATTTGCTGACAGTTGCCCAAATCTTTACCATTTACGACCCGACATTTCTCCATCTTTGTTCAAATTGTGTTTAGGGTAGATTTCTCTCTTCTGCCTATTCATATGCGAATATATCTGAATTTACAGGTGAAATATATCTACGAAGCTTATCGGCGTTTAAGACCCGGTATCCCGTTACTGGCTTTGTATGGAAAACAGAATCAAATCAAGAGAGTCGCTATTTACAATGATTTTTGCAACAAAAATTCAGCCGTGCTCTTTGCTACTGATATTGCCGCACGAGGACTAGGTAGGACCCGATGAAGACATTTGCTTTCGATCTAATACCGTCGACAAGAAATACTAGTGATTTTGTTGACGTTGCTGCTATAGTTTGTTACATTTTTAAACAGATTTTCCCGCCGTTCATTGGGTCATACAACTTGACTGTCCAGAAGATTCTAATACCTACATTCATCGCGCTGGTAGAACAGCGAGGTTTATTGATATTGACACATTTCTTTGTCTTTTTCATCACTTTCTTTTTTTCTGTAATGTCTTCCACTCCACGTCTTCTCATTTCTTCATTTCATAATATCTTTGTCAAACTCTTGTTTTATCTTTTCTTATTTCATCTTCCCATCACCATACTCTTTCTTCCTTCTTCTTCTCTGTAATGTCTACCATATTCCTTCATCTTTTCTGTAATGTCTACCGCTCCATATCTTCTGATTTTTCCAATTCATTGTATCTCTAACCAACTCTCCTTGTAGTTCATCTTTAATTCATCACGAACTTCTTCACTTCAGCATAATGTTTTCGTCAATGTTTCATCCACAGGTATCAACGTGGAGGCCATTCGTTGTTAATTCTTCTTCCATCAGAAGAATCGGAAATGTTGAAAGTAAGTATTACTGTGTCAGAAGGGTTAGTAATACAATTGTTGAAAGTAAGCCCTACGGGGGGAGGGGTAGTTACCCAAATATTGAAAGTTATCTCTACGGTAGGGGAGGGGGTAGGAGTTAGTAGACAATTTTGATAGCATGCACTACGGGGCGGGGGGGTTAGTAATACAAATGTTGAGAGTTGGCACTACGATGGAAAGAGTGTTGGGAATGGGAAGCGGTAATGATTAGTTATATATGACGTAAGCATATAATATCGAGTGTACGTAATAATTATTGTCTTGTGTCACTTTAGGAACTGGAGAAGAAGAAAGTTCCAATAACTGAAATAAAGTGAGTAAAACTGTGTGGATTATTTTACCTTTTATACATCTAATCTTCGATCAAAAATATTGCGTTGGTTTTGTCGATTTGGTTGAGCTGCTCTACCCCTCTGATGGTGATGCAGAACCTTAACTCATTGCACAGTGACAGAAACTTCTTCATAGATGCGTTTAAGACACCTAGAGTTTGTTTAGGAAGGAACTTGATATGACATTTAACCCACTTAACTACATTTATACTCAGGTTCGTTCGAGTTTTCTATGATTCAGAAGATTATGTGTTTCTCTACAATGACCGACATGCTCAAATTTATTTATCTTACAATCCAAAATTTCGATTGGTGCCCCCAGCAACGACAATTCGGGAGCATTGAAAGAAATCAACCACCGAGAATATGAGCAAGAACCCTCAAACTATGAAGCCAACAAGCAAATATATAATTTTCTGCCATTTTCCCGACCTTTTAATTTAAGTATTATTCTAACGGGTTTGCCCGTAGATCAGGATGAATTTAATGTCATTAAAAGTAATAATTAACGGCTTAACAATACCCTCAAAAAGACGCTTGTTAAAATTTCTGATGACATTCGGAATGATGTTTCGATGATTGGCCCTCTGAAGGCTTCTGGAATATAAACTCTACACTTATTTAGGCATTTTACCGACGATTCAAAAGCATATATGAATCTTTTTCTATGCAGCTTTGCAATTTCTATTGCAGAGCAAATCCAAAGAAACTTTGTAACATAAACAAGAAGTTGGACGGATTATGTGCTCAGGATCAAGATTTAAAACATTGGGCTCAAAAGGTTTGCGCGATGGAGTAGTTTTCGATTCGTTTCAATGAACTGGAATCCAGTCCCCAACAAAATTTTTGTTTATTTTCAGAGTGTCGTATCTTACGTAAGATCGGTGTATCTTCAGTCCAATAAAAGGATATTTAAAGTTGATGAATTACCCGTGGAGAAATATGCAGCGTAAGATTAATCATTACATATTTTCATTGATATTATCTATTGCGTATTTAATAGAAACAATAAAATGCGTGCGCTGATCAATTAGTTAATATGAGTTTACATCAGTCTGTGCAAACAGATCTTAGTTAAATAAATAAAAGAGAATTTGCTTGTTGGTCGTGAATACATGGAAGAGAAAAATAAAAACATTTATTTTAAATTTATCTATTTCCCATTGTTGTTATTTGTCATTTATACGAAATACAAAGGTATACACTTTTACATAGAAAGTATTTTGTAGTTTTACTATTATTTTTTTTTCTATACAGATCTTTGGGATTGTCAACAGCACCAAGAATAAGATTTTTACAGGTGGAAAATAATAGAAAAGAAACTTTTTACGTACTGTTTACAATGTTTCTCTGTTGTCATGCAGAAGAAAGCCAAGAAGGAACGCGGTCAGACAGTTGCAAAAAACGAACAAAAAAATGAATCTAACGATGGAGAATCAATCCAAGATGAAACCGTGACGACTGTTGAAGATGACTTTCTTGTGTTGAAACGAAGAGATGTCGAATTACCTCTAGAAGTTGACGAGAAGGTGGGTGTCTTTCTTGGCCTCAAATCAAAGTTGAGTTTGTAGAAAACAACTTAAAAAAATACATTTAATAAAAATGAAGTGACGTAAAAGATTGTTACAATAACGTTAAGGATAGTTTGAATGATGTTAATGATGGTTTGACGGATGTTAAGGATGGTTTAAGTGATGACAAGGATTGTTTAAGTGATGTTAAGGATGGTTTGAGTAATGTTAAGGATGGTTTGAGTGATGTTAAGGATGGTTTGAGTGATGTTAAGGATGGTTTGAGTGATGACAAGGATGGTTTACGTGATGACAAGGATGGTTTCAGTGATGTTAAGGATGGTTTGAGTGATGTTAAGGATGGTTTGAGTGATGTTAAGGATGGTTTCAGTGATGTTAAGGATGGTTTCAGTGATGTTAAGGATGGTTTGAGTGACGTTAAGGATGGTTTGAGTGACGTTAAGGATGGTTTGGGTGACGTTAAGGATGGTTTGAGTGACGTTAAGGATGGTTTGGGTGACGTTAAGGATGGTTTGAGTGATGTTAAGCATGGCTACAGTGCCACACTAGAAAGCAAAGAAAGGGTATATTTTCAAATCTTACGATGTCTTTACCAAAATAATTTATCGCTTTAGACTGACGAGAAAGTGGATAAGAAAATGAAGACAAAAATTACGTCCGCGAAGAAAGTTTTAAGAAAAAGCATCAAAATGAATAGCAAAATTAGCTTTGACGACGATGGAGAGGTTGGTTTTCTGCTGGGGGGAGGGATCTCACTGGTACAAAAAGAAATTTGCCGTGAATTGCCTCGAAAATAACCTAGTGGCCTCGGCAGGAAGGCGAAGTTAGGGGCAGGGGCATAACTAGAACGTTAATTGGGGGGTATATATTCACATCTTCAGCTCTGCCCGGCTGATTTCTTTTTTTGCGATGTTAATTTCAACGTGTCCCCCCCGTTTATTCCAAATAGCAATTTGAAAAAATGTAAAATGAAATGAAGGGGAGTGCGCAATGAATCCAATTTCAAGCAGCTTCCAAAAATAGTTGCTTCCTTTTAACGGTCACTTGGCAAAGTCAGTATAATAAACAACAACCTTCAGGCATCGTTGTCTATAAGATTGCATTGAATACGCTTGTTGGCATATCTAACAGAAAGCTGTGTTTCTTAAAATGCGCGGCTTTTAGATTATTATAAAACTTGCATGAAAGAAACAGCGTCTTAGAGAATATACGTACAACTAAAAATCAGCATTCAGTCGAACCCCCTTTTAAGTGTCGCACCTTTTACGGTTGCATCGTCTCCCTTAGTCTGAACAACCTGGCGACGCCACTGAAATGACCTGTTCTTTATTCCGTAGCCACTTCAGAGAATAGATGATAATCAGGACACAGATGATGAGGGTGGAATCGATCTGAAGAAGTCTTCTCAATATCTCGTCAAACAGGATAAACTAGATAAGAAGGAATTTCGAGAAAGAATTAAACAAAAGCATCGCGAGAGAAAGATGAAAGACAAAATGAATAGAAGACATGATGAGGTGCAGAATATGTTTAAATTGCACTAGGGGAGTATTGGCTCAAGTTTTAACATCAGATCACTCCTGATGAAGACGGTAGACTGTAGTATATAAGGACTCATGTTTCAACATCAGATCACTCCTTATGAAGACACTTTTCTGGAGTATATAAGGGCTTAAGTTTTAACATCAGATCACTCCTGATGAAGCCGCTAGACTGGAGTCTATAAGAACTCAAGTTTCAACATCAGATCACTTCTGATGAAGACTCTAGACTGTAGTATATAAGGACTCATGTTTCAACATCAGATCACTCCTGATGAAGACACTAGACTGGAGTATATAAGAACTCAAGTTTCAACATCAGATCACTCCTGATGAAGACGCTATACTGAAGTATGTATGAATTGCAGCCATTTTTGCAGCTTCATTACACTCTCTATCTGTAACATAGGAGGAAGTCACAGAAGTTGCGTTAAATGATCCTATTGAAGACTCCATCAATCCAGGGACGGAAAGTGAGACAGATGATATGAGGTAATGATGAAATCACAGCTTTTACAACATTGTTTAGTGGTCTTCAAAACATTCAAAATGTCGTTTTGATTTTGTGTCTTAACTTTTAATCATAAACTCTTCATTTGTACTTCAAGATCACCGAGGAAAAAGCGAAGAAGAGATAACGAAAGACATACGAATGACATTAAAAATGGACCAAATACTTCACTATGGGACGAGGACGGAAATACGTCATTGCGAGATGACGAGGAATTAGCTTTAAGATTATTAACTGACTGAAGCCATAATTATTTCTGGTATTTTGTTGCGATCCATCTTATGAATGAAAATTAAAGATATCTACTCTGCTGTCTGAATTGGTACATCTTAAGTATATTGTGGGTTCAATATTTATTCACGAATATCTTCGTATTGTTTGAATTGATCATTTGTATTGTTTGAAATTTATTATAGGCGTTTACCAGTAGAAATATTGATTTATTTTTATATATTAGCTATAGTAGATCTTCCACGTAGTAATATTTACAATAAATTTCCAACTGCGTGACGTTTCGGTTTCCCATACGGGAAATGCAAAAAAAACGCAAATCTTTTCAAATATCTAGAAGGACTGCAAACCACTCAACCTAAAGTTCGTAGATGAAACCCAATGAAGAAAAAGTAATGCTTTGCACTCTTGTGTTTACTTTTGATAATGAACGTCTGACATTTAATACAGAGATTTTAATGTTTAACTTCAATCTTCACGGAAAAATCTTGGCCTTTCAGACCTTACCAGAAGGGTTACGCTAGCAAGAGATCTAACCTTGAACAATTTTTAGGGGCATTTAGGCCGTATTCTGTGCCCCGAAAATGTGCTTAGAAAACGATTTTCGTATGTAAAAATATATGACTAAATAAAAATCACACAGAAATACTTAATAAAACTTACTTATTAAGATTCGAGATGTTTACACCTTTGAAACTTGCAATCTACGCTGTAATAGCACTTTTTAGGTGACGAACTCGCTCTTTGATTTTTCCTGCCGCCATCTTGTTTTTAGCTGTATTTTTTATGAAAACCGCTGGCAAATGCTACAAGTCCTACACATCTTTCCTTTATAATGGTCAAAGTGCGTTGATTAATGCTGGACGCAAAGTTTTGTATAGTGAGTCGTTCGAGGAATTCTGCAAGTACATTAAAAAGGTTATTATTGTTGATCATGGGATATGTTATATGAAAATGCTTACGATGAAGTTTGTGGACACAGTTAAGAACATTGAAAATAAAGATGCCTCAGGATATAGAAGTACTAGTCTCAAGGAACGTTTAAAAGAAAGATTTCCACAGCTTGTGTTCCATACACCAAAAGTCCGTAATAGAAGTGAGATAGTATATGCAGAGGATTTGTGTAAAGGTAGTGTAGTGGAGATGTGTGTAGACGGTGACGACCCTGAAAGTGCCGAGCAAGAGGAAATAAGTGATGCTGAGCTGGAAACTCAACATTATGGAATGGATCCTTCAGCAAACTCCTCTTTACATGGTCTCTATTTCGCCGCTTTAGAGCTGAGAAGGGTTATTCATGACTATCCCACTAAGTGGTACAACGATTGGCCTCCGTTATCGAGCGATATAACCGGTGACAGTGTTAAAAAAGTTGTTTCTCCAGTGGTCTTTAATTTCATGGCATGGGTACTTGGCTTCTCAGAAGAACCTGAACATACGAACTATGTTGATGTTGGCGAGAACTTGAGGATCAAACTTTTCTCTTTGTGTCAGGATATGGTGTACAGTAGTTCAAAAGGAAAGGTAGAAACCCCAAAATCACTCGCTTTGGCAACGGCTGTCAGACAAATGTCAGGATGCTCCATGTTAATAAGGATTTTAAGTGGTCTAGGTCACTGTGTGTCCCTATCTTCGACAATGAGCTACGATACTGCCCTAGCACAGACTGTTATGGAAACGTCAGCATTAATACCTAGTGAATTTCTTGAAGAGGTAGCTACTAACCTTGGATGGGACAATATCGATTTTGGTGAAGAGATTAAGAATCAAACCCATGTAACAAACGGGATAATTGCACAAAAGATCAAAGAATCCACTGAGCCACCTCTTGTCCAACCAAAACCAAAATAAAGAAGTCGCAGAGATCTATAGAGATGCCAGACTCAGAAATTGCCCTTTTCTATTGGCGTCAAAAGACTCCGACTTCAACAAGGCAAGAACTTCTGTAACTACCTTCAACTCACGTGGCGAGCTTGCAAAGAAGCTTGATTTAGCGTACGTTTTGGTGCGAATGGTCAAATCAAATCAAGATGATTGCCTTCCCTCATGGACAGGATTCAATACTTTTCTTTACCGTGACGAAATGCCAGATGTTTCAAGAGTCGGATATTTACCAGTCATCGATGGTTCTCCAACCGAATACTCGACTATAAACGAAATACTGAACAAAAGCACCGAAATTGCAGACAAGCTAAAACTGAGGTACATTGTCGTTTGCTAAAATTCTATCTTTAAGTTTCTCTGAATATGTTTTTTTTTTCAGATATGTGACATTAGTATTCGACGAAGCTGTTTACGCTAAAGTGCAACACGTTCGATGGAAAAATGATGACTACTACAATTGTTTTGTCGTGCGCCTAGGAGAATTTCATGCAATTATGTCATATCTTGGTGCGGTTTCAAAACTTTTCGAAGACGGAGGTCTAAAGGTATGATCATGCCGTGGTAATCATAGTACTAGTTTTCCATTCCCTGTCTAGCCATAAAAGAACCCAAAAAAGTATTATTGGGTAATTCATAATACCATTATATATGCAAGTGAATGTAATCGGAGTCCCTTTTTCATTTACAGGACTTATTTATAGAATCAGGTTTGATAAGTGAGGGATCCATTAAGGGTGTACTCAGTGGGAAGCACTACAATCGTTCCATGTCATGCCACAAAGTATTGTACGAGGCTCTTCAGCAGATGAGATTTGATGTGTTCTTTGATAGCTTGGGTGAAGAATCAGAGAAAAAGACCTATTATGTCATAATATCCGCAAGAGAAGCTTATTTGAATGGAACTTTACAAGATTTCGTCGAGTCTCGAGAATTCAAAGACCTAGTAAAGACATATGATGATTTCGTTGCTGAATCGTCGGCAAAATCGAAAACGTTTGCATACTGGAGTATGTATATTAAGATGATAGGTAATTTCATTCGCCTTGTTTGTGTCTGGGAAATGTTCTGACGATTGCCTCCCCCCTAACACAGACAGTCTGATGCTGCACATCGAGAGATCAAACTATCAAGCATATATTTGGAACAAATGCCTTCTGCCGAAAATGAGACTCCAGCCCCCGTGTGGAAACGGATGGCTCATCGAAGACGACCAATTGAAAGTTCTATGGATGACTCGGCCGTCAGCACCTGACACCCTAATTTAGGTCGTCACCTGCCATTGTAAAACTGGGTGCAAAACCTTTAGATGCTCATGTTTGAAGTCTGACTTTAAATGTACCGACTTGTGTGGCTGCGCGGACTGCTGTAATTTTGTTGCAGGAGATGACGATTTTTCAGAAGATGAGAATGATGATGATGATTGTGATGATAAAGACGATGAGTACGATAGTGAGGAAGATTAATAGATTTACAGATTTATAGATTATCGCTTGAGGAATATGCGCGCATCACATCAAATTTGTCGATTCAGGTCGCACGTTTAGTATAATTAGTCATATAATAATATAATGTTATGTATTATTTGCTCATATAATTAGACCATTTAAAAGGTCATATAAATCTGCATTGTATTTGAACGAAAATAGCTAGTAAGAAAAGGTCTTACTAGGACGCTTACAAGTAATGAGTAATCTTCTCTATAATATTATATAAGTATTTAATGATGTAAGCGCACGGGTTGAGGTCATCCACTCAGAACAATTGAGCCTTTCTCTTTTGTTTATAATGTGCAAATTTTCAGATAGATACCGCTTTCCCGCAGTTTTGCACTGCTAAAATACATAAGAAATAATTGAAATCCTAAATGTCACTATACTCACTTTGATCAAATACTGTAGTTTACTAAATATATATTTTCTCACTTTTCTGTTTTAAATTAATAAACAATATATATATAAAATACTTCAAGCAAAAAAAAACGGAAAAAAACTAAAATGATTTTGATATCCTCGATTTTGCCGCCTCTTTCTCTATCTGAGCCTGCGAATAATACAGCGGTCTTCCACAAAAAAAAATGGCGGACTATAGAAAAACAATAGGATTCAATTCGTAATTTCGAGGGCTAAAACTCCCTAGATTGCAAGATTTGGAGGTGTAAACAGGTAAATTCTTGTTAGTTATGGAAAAAGCAATCAATTCATGTAGTTTTTACGTAGTCATATATTTTTACATACGAACTTGAACGATAATCGACCACAGAATACGGCCTAATTACATTGAGCTATAAAAATATGCCTCCTGTAAAAGCCAAAATGTTTCTTCTGCAGTCATTTCTACTAAAAATTGATGCCGCCGTCTTTGATAATACACAGACCTGAGAGCTGTGGTCTAATCAGCGATGGCACTAGAACGCTAATTTGGGGGTGTATATTAATATATTCAGTTGTTGGCGAGTGATTTCTTTTCAAAGTGTTTTTGTTTCTATAGAAGTCAGTCAAGCGCGACTGAATATATGAATATACACCACCTCCAATCAGCGTTCTAGCGCCGTCCTTTAGTCCAACCACCTTGCCCAAAAAGATAAACTCCGCAAGTAGGGTTATCCTATCTCATGTAAACGCTCGTTATCCTATCTCGACTTAAATACTCTATTTTTTTTTAATTGATTGCCTATTTGTGCAATTGAATATTTATGAAAATGCTGAATTTCTACGTGAATGTTCAAATGCTTGTTGCTTAGTGTAATTAAAGATATTTTTGCGCTATTAAATGATTGCATACAGATGTAATAAATGAATTAATATTATCCCCTAATGACCAGGATAAGGTGTAAACAGTCTTTTAGTTCCCAACCAATCAACATGGCGAGAAATCAATTTTGATGATGTCACAAGAACGTCAAAGTGACGTCAAAACATTCATGTATACTTTCTACATTTAATATGGTATAGAATAATTGGTCATCAAAGCTCAGCTTTTCAATTACATCAATGTGTTTTCTTTCTTAACAAACAGTTTAGGACTGCTGTCTATGTTTTTATAATTTTTAAAAAGTATAAATTTCGAAACATCGCACAAGTCACATTCTCATTTTCATCTCAAGTTAACATCAAATTCAGCCTCATTTATGTTTTACTTCACTGTAGGTGTAATGGTGATGTTTAATAAACTCTTTGCGATTATTTTACTTATGACGATCTCCGTTAGCTCAGGTTGGTGATCGATGATTTAACTTCATATCAACCGTTCATATTGTTTTTTCCATTTGACAAATATGTAAAAGCTTAAAAAAGTTGCTTTTGTCTTTACTATTGGCGTAGATGAATAACTTTATTCGCTCATTAGTGTTCTTGACTGTTTGTACAGCCGACAGAAACATCTTTGCGCTGATCACTTTCGAATATTTTTAAATTCGTTTTCGCAAAGCAGGGTTTGATCTGCGTTGTACTTCCTGATGTCAATAAAAACACCGCAGAGACGTCTGTTTTTATCTGCGAAGTGCATCAAGCTTTTTAACAAAGAGATTTGTTCTGTTCTTATGTCTACAGCGTTTGTTAAAAGCATATTTAAGTTTTTTACCTCTAGATCTTTATGTTGAAAATTATTTGATAATCTATTACTAATAAAACATAACCTTCTAAAACACTAGCTCTGATTTGTAGAAAGCTTGAAAAACCCTTGTTTCTATATTATTACAGGCGGCCTTAACCATTGTCACTCGTGTGTTTACAACACCAATCTTGCAAAAGAAGTTCAAAAATGCCTTAATCTAAGAACTTCATGCATCACTGGATATTGCTTCTCGGTGAAATACACCACTACTAACGGAACAGATTTCGTTGCAAAGGGATGTGATCTTGCACCACCTTTTGGATTTTGTTGGAATGAAACAGACCCATGCAAAAGGTTGAAAAATCTAGCGTCCACGAAGTCTTGTTCTGGTTTATGTTGTAAAATTGATCTCTGTAACGGAAGAGCAATACATACACCATTGAAGACCATTTTGGGATTTGTCTTCTTAATTGTCCTCTTCTTGTATTGAACTTTTATTCATGTATCTTTAAAGCCATATTGTGTGTATAATTTGATCAATTTGTTATTGTTCAAATCAAATTTACACTTTGGTCTGATAAATTTTAAGCCGTTCGACAATAGAGAGCGAGTTATACAAAGAAATTTGACTTCCGATGAATAAAAAAATGTCTTTCATAACGATAATTATGTTGTGCCTTTATATATAACGTCACACATTTTTAGTTTGTAAACAGTTTAATTGTATTTCATGAAAGTGCTTTCTAACCAATCAATATCGCAAGAAATAAATTTTTGATGGTTTCTGTCATATGTTCTTTTTCAAAGCATCTAATTTGTATTATTATTCGCTGTGTTAATCAATTTTGGCTGTGATTGGTCAACTACGTGCAGATAATTCTCGATATCTACAATTATGACGTCATATCTATAGATAATAGTTTTCACCAATATGGACGCCATTAAACGTCGGTTTTGAAAACAAATCAAACTACAGCGATGTTTGCCACAGTTTCTAAAAACGATGTGAAAGCTTTTGTAAACGAAAATGATGCGAAAACAGCGGCGAAGCTGGCTTTGAACACATTTACAACATCTTTAAATGCGACGAAATTGAACAAACCGTCTGACAAAGCTTGTAAACGAAATTGACACTAAAAAAGCGGCGAAGCTGGCTTTGAACACATTTACAACATATTTAAATGCGACGAAATTGAACAAACCGTCTGACAAAAGCAAATTAGCGGAGGTTGGAAAAATATTTATATTGATATGTTTTGATAATACTTCAGTAATTAAAGTGAATAATAAATTTATGTTTCGCATGATATCAAGAATTATTCAGACCTCAGTCAATGTTATCTGCCTCAGCTTCGCGCGTCGGCAGATAACGTTGACCTCGGTCTGCATAATTCTTGATGTCATGCTCAATTTTATCCCATAATTGCTTAATATTAAGCGAAAAGCATGTTATTTGGGTTTCGTGTATTTCAGATTCACTCAAGCGTCTTGTCCTCAGTTTTTTTATAAACACACGGCTGCGGTTATTTTAGCCGCTATGTATTTACATCACCGAATAAGACGTGTCACAGCTGAATTGGATTAGGTTTTGAAGTTATAAGTTTTACCCTGCTTTATGGTATCTAGAGCACTTGAATAATCACTCCGGTATCACAGAAAATATCTCCCACCCCCCAAAATTTTTTCCTCCCACCCGGGCCACCTTTCCTAAGACATGTTAAGAAGTAATGCAAAATTTTAATGGTAAAAAAGATGTGTTTCATCACTAAGTAAATATTTACTAAAGCGTCTCTCTTTCTTTTGTTGCGTTTTGCCGATTATGGAGCTTCACAATCAAATAACAAGTAGGCGTTAGTTTCTACTGAAGCCGTTTTTGAAACACGAGAGAACGCCTAAACATCTTGCTGTATGTTTTGTAATGCGGATTGTCCACGTTTGTGACACGTTACGATCGGTGAAAGATTTAATCGAATTTGCGAAATAAATTGCTTTTGTGTTCTTAATTAACTTATTTATTCATTTCGTGTGCGCTTATAAGCATCATGTCTTAGAACCTGTGTTTAACCGCCTTTTTCTTTAAGAAATCTCTTTTATGCATCGTTTGTTTAATATTAGCTGTAAGCCAAGGTAAATGTTTGCTTCAAACTCTATTAGTTTTCTCCGGTGCATGAAAATCTGCCATTAATAAAAAAACTCACATATTTCGATCATTCATTGAATCATAAAACACTGGGTCAAACAAGTAAGTGGAAAGATCTGATTTAAACTGTTAGGATTATAATACTCGAAATTTCTTGATTTAATCACTTTTGATTCCTTACACGAAACGGATTTTTTTCTGTATATAGATTAAGCTATGATCACTAATACCCACATGAATGTTTGCCAGCTGATCTTATATCCGATAATGCTAAGACTTTTTGGGCTGCATGCTTAGAAATTCGCAAATTATGTGGTTCTGAGGAAGTGTTACGCTATCTTGCAAACCATCAGTTACATGGCAATTTATCGTCGATTAGGCCCCTTGGTGGGAGGCTTCTGGGAAAGGTTGATCCGAAGCGTGAAACGTCCGTTAAGAAAGGTAATAGGAAGAACCAATGTATCCTACGACGAGTTGCAGACTATTGTGGTTGAAATCGAGGGTGTAATAAATGCACGACCCCAAACGTATGTGTTACATTTATATTTCATTTACTTTTGAATTACAACCAAATTTCTTAATTCCACGACAAAATAATTTACAAGATCCACCAGCTTTGTAGACTGCTCGTTATAATGGCAAATGAGATGAACGGACTTAACAGTAATTTCTGTTGTCTTGATCTCTTCAAACGTTAAGTTCTTGCCCAATTAAAACATTATCGTATTAGCGCTTCATTTCAGCGTCAATCACGCGAAGAAAAGTTTGAACTTTGTGAAAATCTTCAAACCATTATTTCTGACGTATTATAACAAACCACAACACAGCTGGAATAAAACATTAGTGTATGGAGGCGAAGCTATCATAAATTTTAAATAAAGTTGAATACCAAACACCTTTGAGATTTCTTACTATTTTTGCATTGTAAGCAGTTTTGACAAACACAAACTTTTGAACAAAATATTGTAAAATGATTCCTTTTGTAAAACCTTTTCAATCACGAGTCATTTTAACTCTATTATAAATGACTGTGCTTTGCGCTGTGTTTAATAATGATTTCCGTTTTTGGATGTCCAAACCTGCTTAGTGGCGTTAGTAACCCGATAATATTTTTGGGGGGGCACACCGCAAATATTCGCTTTAGCACCATGGCACAGAATAGATACATGACAGAAACGCCACTCAGCGAAAAATCTGTCCCCTACTTGTACCCAGTTCTTAAGTGCGCATCCTTTGCGTCCGCCATTACTCCAGCCAGATAAACTGGCCAGAATGTATATAGATTAATATTATGAAGAGTTGTTTTTCGAAAATTTGACGCATGTAAATTCACTTATGAAGAAAATTTTTAATGCCATCGGATAGGATACCAAGAATATAAGGTGAATAACAGTTTTGTTGTAAAGTACGTTCGTCAAATATAATTTTACGGGTTTTATAGTTTCTTGCCTTGAATTGTATGCGAGATCCATGTTTAGAAATGTCTCTTATATTGAACGGCAGTTGCCCTAAAAATTTATAATTTAGGACAAAGATAATAAATATATTTAGTGTGATTCCATTTGCGTATTTTCTAGTAAAGAGTTTCCTATTAGAATGGTCCATGGATTTGATAGAAGCGATAAAAGACCTACTGTGCGTAAAGAACGTTCTTTAGATGAAGACGTTATTAGTATAAAATTTTGACTAAACTAATTTATATTTGATTCTTGAATCGTGGCTTTTTATTTGCAATGTAGCTTGTCTGCATAATTGTAATTGAAAGTTTTTATTTGTAATTGTGTATTGAGTTCCTGTGGCTATCATGTCTGTCAAATTTGTATTAACTTACAGATAAAGATTTTTTTTGTTGTCTTACTTTTAATAAAAAATATATGAAATTGCAATTATTTAAAGAATGAAGTTATTGATAAATTTGTTTCAATTAAATGAACAACTTTGTCATTTTGTCAAACATTTGTCAAGCTCCTACAGCTTAGCTCTTTGGTTAAACTTCCCTTGTGAGTTGTGACCAACAATTGTATGTGAAAAATGATTAGAATTATGTTTGATTCATCACATTGATCAACCAGCAGAGAAAAATTATTGCAACAAAGGGCTCGAACTATTAATTTTTGCTAAAATCCATAAACTTCATTCAATAAATTAAAATTTTTATTGTAAATAATCATGTCACAAACAGAACTTAACGTGACAAAAACCAGTTATAGTTACTCGTAATGTCTTTATTTAAATCTTAATACTTTACACAGTAAAATATTTACCAAACGGTGAAACACAGATACACCAGGAAACTTTTTTAAAACATTTGACAACAGGGGGAAACTGTACCATGCCAACACCAACCCTATTCACAAAAGCATTCAGGAAGCTTTTTTATGTTCACTTCTCACATCATCAATAAGCATCTATGTCAAATATATAAATAATCTCCTGATTGAATTTAAAAAGGCAGAAATAACAAAGTTAAGTCATGTGGACCATATGACAGTATATGTTTTGCAAATTGCTATTCAAGCATTCTATTGGTGGATTGTAGAACTCAAAACAGGGGACACAAACATCAAAGGTTCCGACATCGAGTGGCGTTTCTGTTATGTATCTGTTCTGTGACCATGGTGCTCATTCAATATTTCCGATTCTAAATGCGGTGCTTACCCGGGACGGTGCTTAGGTGGGAACTGCGCTTATTAATAATTTTTAACTTAAGGTTCACGCCAAATATTTTAATTACTCCAAACAATAAAAGTCACTGTAAAGTTACTCAGATGCGGTGCCTAACCGGAAGTGGCGCTAAATAAATTTTCTGGATTCTGAGTGCGGCGCTAAAGGGAGCAGTTACGGTACTCATACTTGCATACTGCCAAATTAAGTTCCTTTGAAATGAAATATTTAAGAAGTTGTGCTGAATGTTGATGAAATAAGCCGTTTGTACCCTCATTTATCCATCTTTTGAGCACATTGGACATTCAATTACACGCATTGACTTATGAATAACGCTGTAGCATATTTATCGACACAAAGGAACAATCAAGAGCACTAGTCGACAATCAATAGGAATAGCATTTATTTATGAATGCCGCATAAAAATCGGATTATAATATGTATGTAGAAAAACTATGCCTGCTGTCAGGGGCAAAACAAGAACGTTAATTGGAGTGAGGAAATATATTCATATATTCAGTTGTGCCTTACTGATTTCTTTTGTAAGTAAATTAGCTTTAAGAAGAAATCAGCAGGGCGTAACCAAGTATATGAATAGGCACCCTCCCCTAAATAGCGTTCTGGTTTCGCGTCTGCTTACAGTGTATGCAATGAAAAAACATACCTTTAATATATGTTATAAAAAACATTAGTTTAGTGTTTGTATAATGATGCAACATGCTTCCGATGTGTGCAATAAAAAAACATACCATGAATGTTTCAACAAAAAACATGGCAGGCCGATGAGCTCTTAGCATTTTTCATTTTTAAGGCAAACTTCATAGTTAAAGAACATTTTAGAATCCAAATATAACAATATGATATGATTTAACATTCAATTAGCAAATGACATTCATTTTCAGTTTTAGTTCAATTTCCTGAATCGTTTACAGTACAGTTATTGTCCAATGCAGCATACAAAGAAAGTGACTACATCGGCATTACAGCGTTTCTCCCCATTGAAGCATTGAGCATACCGAAAAGTACCAGTTTTTCCATTTGAACAACGGCATGATGCATTTGTTTTATCTAAAAAATAAAGTAATAAACCATTTATACTTTAACCTGCCTTGTTTCTTGCACTAAGAAAACAATCTGTATTTTTTTACGTCTATAAATGATGCTTGTCCACCTTACGCTTAAAAAGAGTGTTCAATTCATCACACAAGCTCATATCATTCCTTCATTGACGACTATTGATACGTGAATAAATGAACAGAACTATAGCTGCAATTAAGGTGTGTAAAAAAACTGAATATTTAGGAAAACATCACTAAAGTGAACAACACTCAAAATCTGCAAAAGCCATTTTTGGATTAGGTAGTTGGACTCAGGCAAGTAGCTAGAACGATAATTGGGGGGGGGGCATATCATTTATTCGTTTTATAGTCCGTAAAAAATAATTAATTTCAAAAGAAACTGATACGGCATGTCCTGCATAAATGAATATGCCTCCCCCCAAATTATCGTTCTGGCTACGTGCCTGATGGGACTTCCATTGTTTCATCTAACTGTAAAAATGTTGCAAACAATAGCAATTTTAGAGTGTGGATTGTGCTATGTAGAAAAACTTTTGAAATAGCTTGCGCACAAAAGTGACAAAGCTGAAAAGCAAATAGAAAGAATGGAGTTGAAATATGGCACATTTTTTCAAGCTAACATAGTTTCAGGAAATTTGGCTACGCGTACGTATTTAAATCGTACGTGAACGCTATATAGGCATTCAAATTGCAAGTGATTATTTTGCATTTTTCCCTTTTCTAAGTGCCATTTTATAATTTTCATAATTGTTTTCAAACATGGATAAATGGAAGCTTAAATTAATGAAAATACGAATGCTATTGATGAAGGTTTTAAGCACTGATTGCCAGCTCATTTTTCATTATCTTAGAACAAGGTTAACACTGAAGATAAATTAGCTTGGAAAATTAGTTTTCTTGTTACTTTTACTTTTGTACAAAGCATATCATTTTGCGTGAAATATCTGAGACGCATAATTTTATGACCATAAATTGTAATTTTGAATTTTTGAAGTTAGTCCAAATTTAAGTTAAACATACTCGTCAAAAACATCACATCACAAAACTAAATAGCATATTTACATTAATACAAAAACAACAAGCAATATCTACATTTTCGATTATAAGTACGCTCCCACTTTTATTCTTCAAATAAAATTTACCTCGTTTTTCGAAGTCTTCCCAGAAAATAACAGGTGAGGTTTTCGACAATTGAACAAATGCCAGAAAAAGCATGATGCACTTCAAAGAATTCATTTCGTCGTTGCTAAAACATAAAGATAAAAACAGTTGATAGAGAACACACATCAAATTAAAGCACTTAAAACACAGTACACGAGTTAGTCAATAACGCAGTCTGAACATTGCAACATCAAACCATGAAGCATGCATGAGGTTTACTTTCGAATTTTGCTAATTATATTTTCCATATCAAGCTTCACAAAAATACATTACTTCCCCGGTGAAACCAAGAATTGCTAAATTATTTTTAGTAAATATGTAAAAAAAATCTATGTCTTAACGACATACAATATTGCATCAAAAAACGGACATTTGAATATATAATTTAGATTATGGCAAACGACAAAGAAGCACTTTACGCATATGAGCGACAAAGTAACTTGACTGAATTTCATTAAGAAGTAATTTAATATATGTACACAGAAATCATACCAAACACTTCCCAATGTTTGCCAAATAACTTTTTAAGAAGCACGAGCAAATCTAAATAGGACTTTCTTTTTCACTTGAGTACGTTTAAAAAACCTATAGCAACATCACTCGATAACTTTTCTTAATCCAACGGCAAACTCATGTTTAGAACAGAAACCTTATGATCATAAACTGTGATTGCTCTTACCACAAGACACAAGGAATTTATGAAATGATCTTCAGTTAATTCTATGATTTCTTTGAGCAATATGTATAAAATATCAAAAGGAATTACAAAAAATAGAAATTTCATAAAGCAACCCGTTCATGATAAACATAGCAAAACAACTTGTTAGCTCACGAATTCAATCACAAAAGTACACTACAAAGATTGCCAAATGTGCCGTCCAGTTTAGTAAGTCAACTGTTATTACTATAAATTTTCACATTTGCCTTGAAGCATGTAAAAGATTATAGATATAGAAATTAGTGATATCAAAATTATTTAGTGACAGTAATACGAGTGATGACAATTTTTATGAGATGTAAAAATTGCGGCATTCAGCTAAAGATGGATTTATTTTAGCTTAAAGTCTATAGTCAATACATATTAAACAGTTTATTACGTCTTTCAATTGACTTGTTCAATACCTCTTTCAGTTGACTTGTTCAATATATATCCACGGTTGAAGACTCAATGAAAATAAATTGTTCGTGACTAAATTCATAAGTAATAAAGCTATGCATTACGGGATCAAATTTTCTGCATGACTGCCTTGTGTTCGGAAAAAATTGTCGTAATAAAATCATGCTATAATCATAAGATATGTTAATTTGCATCACATATTTTGTCTAAAACTATATGCTAATTGGAAGCAATTTTTTTAGAAAACTGTTGTGAAACAAAGAGATAGCTAAAATGGTGAAAAAAAAATTAAAGGTGGAGAGAAATGTAAATGACGTCTTTTGCCTTCATGTGAGGCGTGTGAGCACAGTCACGGAACATGCAATCGAAACTAGGGCGTTCAGAAAATGCAAAAAGGGTTGAACAATTACTTGGTCATATAACTAAGAACATTTTCAAATCTTAAACAAATTGACGTAAATAGTATTAAATATATAGTTTTATTTATATATATGTGTTAAATTAATCTATTCATTTTTTAGCTTTATACTTGATAGGTTACGCACTGACACCTGTATGCATTGCATAAAGCCCTGGTGAAACGAGCGCAACATTTTCCGCTGACACCATCCAACTTCGTTGGAAGATGTTGTACGTTGTTGTGCCCTACTGGTCGAACTAAAACAACATTTTACATCATTGATGGTTAAACATTACGCAATTCGAATAAATATGGCGGGCACTAATTTTGAAATTCATCGATATCAAAAAATTTGTCGTTGTGTAGCTGCGTTATGTGTAGTAGAACTTCTAGAGGAAAATAAAAGAAGTTTGGATAAGAAGAAAGACAAGACCATGGATGAAGAAAAGAAAGGAAAAGGGCTATTTTACCAACATTGTTCAGGAATTAAGAATGGAAGATACCATAGGATATAAAGAAATGATGCGAATGAGCTATGACGATTTTAAACGTTATTACGATATATTGAAAAAGACATTGCTTTCTGTGGTGGTCACAAAGTAATCACAACTGTAGAAAGATTAACAAAGTAAATGGTTTGAACCCGGGAGTATCGTTACATGTTTTGGATGATCTACATTTACAAACAAGAAAGATTAACATTGACCGTACATTTTTTAGCCACTGGGAAATCATATAGATCATTAAGTTTTCAGTTTTGAATATCAAGATCTGCATTTTCATACATTGCAAAAAATGTTTATGATGCTATAAACGATCATGTTCAAGCAGATTATATAAAAGTGACCTAATTCGTCCGCCATGTTTATTATCAAACTAAATGTATATAGGTGAGAGATAGGTGTAGTTTTTTATTGACAGGCCTTTGTTTAAAAACACATGGATATAGGAAGTTAATTAAATAAGATTATTAATGAAGATATGATCTTCGCACTTTGCTGGACAATTTAAGCAATTGTCTCATGAACCTGAAAAATTCAGGTGACTTAACAGAATTCGAACCCATGACCTCTGCGGTGCCGGTGCAGTGCTCTGACCAACTTAAATTGCTTAAATTGTCCAGCAAAGTGCGAAGATCATATCTTCATTTAATTTCAAAACACCGCACTGCATACAACATTCTTTCATATATAACATTATATTACGCACATATTAGTCACCCAACTTTGTGGATGATTTTCTACAACTTATTTTTTGTGCACTCTCCAGATTTTGGATATATTTTAGACAATATAAATAACTACAATATGCAAAAGTTTAAAAAAATTCTACCTTGTAGTTTTTAAATTATACGCTAAATAAAAGAAATGAAGAGTACACTGTAACATAAAGCTTAGTTTTTCTTCAATTTCTTGACTTTTATACTTTTTTGGGATTTGTAAGGACAGTAAAATAGTAATAAGTAGTTAAGAATTGTTTTTTACTGTTGTTTTTGATGGAAAACGTATTTTAAAGACGATTTTTCAATTTATCATTTTGAATGATAAATTTTAGTTGAATGTGGGGATGAATGCTGTGATAAATGTTGTGTTGAATGTGGCCCAATGTGGTGCCAATTTCACAGTAGTAAGATTACCATCTTGAGCAGTCGATGAAGATCTAAGACTTGCTGATCCAGAAGAGTCTGAATTCAGTAAATTTGCTGCTCGGCAAAGTAAAGCTGCTGCCTATCGATTTTTCGCTCCATTATCATCCCCCATACCAAAAAAATCGTTTCTTTTCTACAGAATACTAAAGTTGCTTCGAAGGACAAAGATCGTTGTAGTTATTGCATAAAATATTGCAACAGAATAGTTTATTGATATTAACAATTTTTGGCGGTAAAAATTATAAATAAATTATAATGTGACTGAGTAAAATTTGATGTTTTGCGAGTCACGAATAATGTTACGTCATCATAATGGAATGTTCAACAACAAAATGCGTTTTAACAGAAATTGTACAGGACAAAATCCGATTATGAAATTCCAGAATGGAATATGATCAAGACAACATGCACATTGCAAAGGACAAAATGCGCATTAGTAATTGAAAATATAGCTTTTAATTTTGGCGGAGAACACCCTCCATAGTTTTCGACAAAGGTATTTAACATGCATCAAGTACAGTCTATACAAAGTTGTAGCATCAGGAATTGTATTCCCTTGTGGTGAATTGCCATCAGAAGTTAAAAACATCTTTCTGTTTTATTGCATATTTATATAACAATAGCTTTTGGTTTAAAACAAAATGCTCTTGTCTTTTAAAGACAGGAAACAGGTTCACTTTTGTAATTTTTTGAATCAACAGCTTCTTAACAAAGTAGGGCAGGCGGTTTTATTTGGAGCTGTGTATTTCACCATGTATGGTATTGCAATCATTTTAAATTCAGAAACAGTGGAAAAGCTGGTTGCATTACTATAATCTTGATCATCATCAAAGTATCGTCTTGTTTTATGTTTGTCCTGTCTTTAAACAGAAGTACTTTGTTTCAAACCAACAGCTACTGTTATATCAATATGAAAGAAAACATAAAGGTGTTTTCAACTTCGGATAGTAGTTTATTACAAGGTAATACAATTTCTCATGCTGAAGCTTTGTGAACAAAAAAGTTCATATAGTGAACTGTTGATATAGCTTCAATAATTGATTATTTGATAGCTAAAACGTGTAACTACATATCACCTGAATCCAGGAATAAGGAAAGTAGAAAGAAATGGCTTTACGGTAGATTGGATTGCTCGTAGAGACCATTGTGTCAAACTGCTCTTAACTGAAGGTTTATTTACGAAGATTGTCTTCGAGTCAAAAATCATTAGAAAAGTTTTCCCTAATGCTAACGATTCAATAGTATTCAACATCAAAAGCCTGTGCTTTATAGAAAGATTATAAATTATCATTATGTTCTGAAATCTGACTCTAATTTACAAGCTCTTCACCACGTATCACGCTGTCTGTACTTTAAACCAGAGCATGTTCAATTGGCTTATCAATGCTTTGATCTGGTCTTTAAATAGTCAATGATTTGGTGTGGTCTTTGGTCTTTATAATTTTGAAAAACATGCAGAAGTTTTGTCATTACTCAACTTATTAATTTTTTAAGCTAGATTAAAAATTGGATAAGACTCATATGCAATATCAAAGTCTGTACAAACAGTTACATTGTAGCAAGACTGTTCTTCAACAACAGAATTGTTTTATAATGCACAAACAAGAATTTTCTTTTCAACAAATGCCTCACCAAGTAGAAGAATATACCATTCTGCATTAAAATTCAACTTTAGCTATAATCACAGTTTCACAAGCAATAAAGAAATTAAAAATTTCACATTAGATTATTACAATATTAAAGAGCTACTGCATCCAACAAATATTTTAAGTGCATAATTTTCCACCAAAAAACTTTTTGTAATCTGTCTGCATTAAATTTTCATGCCTGGATTACATTGCAAAATATGTACTACCTAAGCAAAATTTCATGACTACAGTGCTTCAAAACAAAACCTTGTCCAACTATGGAAAACACTGATTTAATAGCAGACACAGTTTAAGTCAAAATAAATTATAGCATCTCAATTGTAAATTCGAAATACTTTTTAGTTTTATAATAATGAATGATGATGAATTATAATAGTGATGAATTTCTACAGAATATATTTTTACCAGTTAAGTCGCTCTACGGTTTCAAAATTTAAATACAACCAAAAATAAGCTGCAGTGATTTATTTTGACATACCTTATACCTGCCAAAGCTTTGATTCAGATCTGGACGTATGTTTAGTTACGTGTTTTCCCGGCCAAGAATATGCAACCGAAATGTGGAGTATTTTCTTTATCGCTGGTAAATTATAAGCAATGAAAACAAATATCTTGGTGCTTCTGGTGAAAACTGCCAAAATATACGTTCACGTACGTAAAAACGCCTAGAAGTGGGTCACGATTAGTTTCAAAGCACGAACTAGTCAACTGCGAATGTAGCTCAAATCCATAAAATTGCATGAGTTTGGTTTGCAATAATTATTCACAAAAACGCCAAAAGCTTGATTGTGGTTTCCGATATATTTAAAATTTCTATTAGAGAAGGCGGAATTGCTTCATTCTTTTGCTCATTTAGCCGATTTCACACAGTTTCATTATAAGTGATTGCTATAAATCTGCCTCAGACTCTGTAAAAGCTAAACTCTCTTAGGACCCCTTAGAGGCAAGGAGAAAAGCGCAATTAGAGAATTTAATGATACAATTTTTAGGATCCAAGTTGAGATACTATCGTGTTAAATAAACGTAAATAAATAAATAAATAAGTTTAACTTGCAAGTAAGAACGAAAATGGCGGCTCCACGCTCGCCCCAGACCCGTTGTCCCAACTCTCCCAATAGAGGGCTCTGATAACTGCCTCTAAACTTGGAAAATGAGCTGTGAATTATCTTGCCTTGGCAACGATAGGAAAAATTCGATTCTTGCACGAGCAATTTTCAAATGAACACGAACGCCGATATTTTACGGGTATCGTACTATTTTTAATATCAAAATAATTTAAATAACTTGTTTTATTCATTGCAGATATTTCAGATAAGTAAAAGGTCACGAAATGCCTTAAATATTCTAAAATCTTTGTATGTAAACGTTATCCACCATACATTTTTATAGTAATTAGTATCTCTATTGGGTAACCGGAAATGCATTTTGCATATATAATTAAGCTTCACTTTTGATACTTATAGAAGCTATATCCAGTTTATTATCAGATCAGTGACGTTTTTTCCATAGACTAGATAGTTAAACCGAGCCAATAAGTTTGACGCTGGTTAAAAAAACGACGTACATCGGCATTCATATGTAGCCAACAAATTGCTCCTTTGTTGATAGTTATAAAAAGCACCCCTAGTAGGAGCTGAATATACTATTTTAGTGAATTTGACGCCTTATAAAAATGAAACAATTTGACAAAATTAAAAAAAATTTTCTAAAAGAGGCTTGAACTAATACACATCGGTATATAAAATTTAAACTGCTTTAGAAAAGTTCTCATGACGTAGCGGTTTGCGATCAAAACTGTCAACTTTTGCCCCCCGGTTTACGCGTAATAGAAAAAGATCTATCCTCCTTCAGTCAATAACCACAGTCTAGAGTCTATTCCATGTTTTAGCACATGCCGAACATGTAGGGAGAACATGTAATCTGTTTTCTCCCAAGAACATTTTGTTTCATTAATTTCTTTGCCAGAGACTCATATCGTAGCCGTCTCAGTGATGACGAATGCTCTGTGAAAGAATATCGTATCCGTCTCAGTGATAATGAATGCTCTTTGAGAAACATTGTTTGCGATGCAGGAAAGCCGGGCGTAAAATCACGAAAAATTATTTGGCGATATTAAACTAATGTGTGATTTCTTGCGTATCAATATGCAAGCCATAGTTTGAATTGGTTGTTTGACCATAAACTAGCTAATTTGGACAAAACTGATCGCATGGATTTTGTTGTTTAGGTTTTCAAGTACTTTAAAACAAACTGATGTCGTTCGCAGAACTAACAATAGTACTTAACGACGACTTGCGATGAATAAAGAACGTACGTTTTTCATTACTGTGCCAGAACTCTTATTTAACAAAAACTTTTATTTCCTAACCAATCAACATGACGAGAAGAAGGTCAAAATGACGTCAAAGCATTCATATATAGTTTCTATTCAACCTCGTAAAATCATAGATGCTGGTAGATTTTCTGATCAGCTTTTCAACGACTACAAGTAAGTTAAAATATGTTCTTGCTTTTTATTAAACAGCATATAGGAGTGCTGTTTATGTTTTTTATTTCTTAACCATTAAGGTATAAATTCCATGACCGAAGCATCGCACAAGTAAATCATTTTCTTTTCAACTCAACATGAAATTCACCCTCAGTTATGGATGTTTTCTTTTTATTTAACTGTAGTTATAATGGCGATTTTTAACAAACTCTTTGCATTTGTTTTATTCATGGCAAACTCCGACGTTAGCTCAGGTTGGTCTTCGATGATTTATCTTCATATTAATCATTTCTATTGTTTTGTTTTCCGTTTGACAAATGTGTAATAGAAAATTATTAAAAGTTGCTTGTGTATTTACTAATGGCAGCGAATACATTTATTTCATCCACTGTTTGCTAATCTTACCTGTTTGTACAGCCGACAAAAATATGTTTGCGCTGATCACGTTCGTACTTTTAATTTGTTTCTGCAAAGCGGATTTCGATGCACTTTTTACTTATTGATGTCAATGCTTCCGCTTAGTCACTATAACATATTATCACGTAAACTTACTATATTTATTCACTTCGCACTGAAGATGGCATAAAGTATGCCGAAACATGTTTGCTATAAAGAAATTTGTCGTCTGTTTTAAATGTCTTATAACCATTGTGCTCTCACGAAATTTTGATGTCAATGTAATGTAACATGGGAAGAAATCTTTTCAAATCTGCGCAATGACCGTAGTCTTTAACAAAGAGTTTTGCTCAGTTCTTAAATTGCTTATGAAAGGAAAATTTTGTTATTTAAATTATGTTTGCAATGACCAGAACTTTTGAAATGACAGTGTATATACTTTCTAAAACACCTAATGCATATCTCTTTTCCTTTGCGAGATGTTGAAGTTTTTGTTTTTTCCATTTTATCTACTTTGTGACATCATACTGCATGATGAGTTCCCCCAATGTTTCAAATTTTCTTCAGTTTCCTGACAACTTTAGGTTGATACTAATAAGCAGCATTTTGTACCATTAACCACGTCATAACAAAATGAAACTCTGTCATTGTGAAGTAAAGTATCGTTAAATATATCTAATACTCCTAATTCTTATTATGCATTTTAACGTCACAAGATAGATAAATCGGACAAAGCAAAAACTTAAATATCCCAAGAATTAAAAGTGATATGCATAAATTGTTTTAGAATGTCCCTTGTCATTTCAAAAGATCTCTTTAGTAAAAGTACAACACAGATAGCAAAATTTTCTTGTCATGAGCACTTTAAACAGTTCTTATAAAGACTCTATCATACACCAAGGTATCTACAGCTTTTGTTAAAGATATGTAATATGTTTAAGTTTTTTACCTATAAATCTTTACGTCACTATTTGTTTAATGAAATCAATTATTACTATTAAAATTTTTATTTCAGCGCAAATTCTACGTTGCCGTTTGTGTAATAGTGTCCTAGCTGGTTCATCGAATGCTCAGCACAGTTGTGGGAATAGCGGCGTATGCATAATCGCCGGCAACGACTATTGTTATTCATATGAATACACCACACGTGATGGCAGCAGAATATTTAAACGTGGCTGTGCACGTGAAAGGCCGGGACTACCGCAAACGATATGTTCCAACAATGTCGTGGCTTTTCAGAATTTCTTACCTAAACAAACCTTATCTTCCATTACTTCAAGTAGTGGCACATGTTGCACAACAGATAATTGCAACAATAATTTCCCACCACTCAAATCAAAAAGCAATCTAAACCGATGTCATCTGTGTTATTACCAATCCAACTATGCAAAACCATTTCAAAAATGTTCCGGAGCAACAGTTGAGTGCCCCACCGGATATTGCTACTCGGTGAATTATACCCGGTCTAACGGAATAAATGTTGTTGAAAAGGGATGTGACATTTCCCCAACAGATCGCTATTGTCAAAAGGGAGCAGATACTTGCCAAAGTAGGACTAGACAAGTCTCATTGCAATCGTGTTCATGTTGTAACAATGATCTGTGTAACGGAGGAGCGATACATCCACCAGTGAAGTTCATTTTAGGCTTTCTCTTCTTTATTGTCCTCGTTTTCTTGTATTGAACGCCAAGTTTTGGATATACGTAATGATTATATTCTAATTAATATAATTAGTAACTTTTTGTAAAATTATTGGTTTTAGAATAGAACCACGATAACTCGAACGGTGGTCGAGTTAGCAAAGGTTGTTTTAATGATTGTAAATACTTAAGATGCAGCAGTTTTTCTTTCCATTTCTAATTTAAATTTTCTTTCTACTACATTAAAAGATTTGTGCTTTTATATGTATGGTTACGAACTGTACCCGTTTTTGTGACGGGTGCCGAACGCTGAAGGCGCGAGCCGAGCTAGGGGTGTCCTGGGGAATGCTTCCCCGGAAAGTTTTCGCATTATAGAGCGTCGGAGACGGCATTTCCTTCATTTTGGAGACATCTTCAAAGGATTTGACTCTGAAAGATGACTACCGCTAAGGTTGTCGAAACGTCAGTCAACAACAACAAAAACAGTCTTTCTCAGGACTATACCAACCTGGACGATCATCATTTACAAACATGTAACGATACTCCCGGGTTCAAACCATTTACTTTAAAAACATTACACTTCACACTAATTCATAATGACAATACACAATTGACATAAAAAAATTACAACTAAAAACATCACACCTAAATCACACATCACAACTAAAAACATTCACACGAATTCACAATGACAATACACATTTCCTTTATAAACAATATAATGACGTAAGAACCAGATAACAAATACGGCTAACCTGACGTTTACTCCTCATTTGACTCTGAAGATGGTTACCGCTAAGGTTGTCGAAACGTCAGTCAACAACAACAAAAACAGTCCTTCTCAGGACTATACCAGCCTGGACGATCTACATTTAAAAACATGTAACGATACTCCCGGGTTCAAACCATTTAATATATATGTTTGTTTATCATGTTTTTACAGTAATGTATTTTAAGTAATAGCAATGTATGTGCTACAATCTGGATTTGGATATGCTTAGAATAAATCATAATAATTGTTGAGAGGAGTCATGCCATGTTACTTTTGAGGTTACTTTTGTTCCAGGTTACTTTTGAGAGGATGCAGTAATTCAACATGTACAAGCTGAAGTAAATGGAAGCTATTTTCTCATATTTATTACTTGCAAATGATTTCAACTTAAGTGAAATAGCTATCAAAAGTAAGTGGATCAACTCTGAAATATTCTGAGGTTGTAGTTTTATACAAAATGGAATGAGCAATATGAAGAATGGCACAAACTATGTGCATTTTACCAACTGCACTTAATAAAACTTTTAAGTTCTTTTTAAAATCTAAAAACTTAAAGTAGTCAAATATGTCATTAAAAATCCATTCAACAGATACTCTTGCAGTACTCATTGACTGATTGTAGTCTTGCTGCCGCTTTGTCACAACAGCTCCTCTAAAAAGACCTTGCAAATGTATTCTTAATGGATATGCATGCAGGATCACCGTAGATGCACATAGGATTTCCTGCTGGTACAAAAGAGAATCTTTCAAGATGTTGTAAGAGGTAAGCAAGCATGCCCCTATCATGCCTTCTACCTTCCGCTGGGCCATAAACATTCTCAACAAGGCCATCAGGTAATGCCACTGCTTGAAACTTTATAGAGTGAACCCTTTTATGGCCATTTTACAGCACTCTTCTATTCACACCAGGCCTGCAGACTAGACGAACTGTCCCATCAATAAACCCCAACAGTTACCAAAACAGCTCCAGATCTGTGTCTAGCATTGGCATACTCAACAAGATTTGCAGGTGATAGTAAGTTATGGTTGTATTCTGAGAGCAGATGATGCTAATGATCCTAGAGAAAATCAACCTTGTGGTTTGAAATGATAATGAGCTGAGGAGCTGGGTGAGCAATCTGCTAATCATGCCACCACAGCTGCAAGGGTACTTAAAAATTAAAATTTAAATGTAGAATACAAACTTGAACATAGAACATAAGAAGTCCAATAATACGAAAAATGTTCAACCTAAAATGCAAAAATTGAATTTTGACCAATATTTGACGCGATACATACTACTTACGTATGGCGTTTTGCTGACATTACAACGAGAAAGTGTAAATGAGTCGTTGCAATGTAATATTTTATCAAACTCACTCGCAGTTAATATTTCTGACAGATTCACCAGCTATGCTGCATAACATTTACGTGACAAATAAAACTAGAGGTGTGGAGAAACTCTACGTTCGTTTAAGAAATGACAAATTACAGAAACCTGAATTTTACTCTCGCATTCTAGTCGAGATGTCAGCAAATGCATCGTACCAAAAGTAAGTTCAGTGGACGATAAAAATCATTGCTTCTGTCATATTTTTTAAAAATTGTTTCCTTTATAAAGAAGGCAATTAAAGCGGGTGCAGTAATCTGGATAGAGAAGTATACTTTGGTCGTGTAGTTTCACGTGCAGGACTGCCGTGCAAAGGGAGCGTAAAGAACGGGCAGTGTTACCATTTGACGTATACCTACTGGGGTGAACACATCGAGAAAAAAGGAGATATTCTCTTGGATACTGGATACGCTTTTGTTACAGCTCATCGCGGAGATCTTATACCACCAAATGCCGTAATGACAGGAGTTCCTTACAGATCTGACGGACGCGTACTGCGTACATAAAAAAAAACTTGATAAAGGCACGCTTAAAGTCATGTATAATGCTTTTGTATTGCCACATTTTGATTACTGTTCTTTGGTATGGAACAACTGCTCCAATAGTTTACAGATTAAATTACAAAAACTTCAAAATAAAGCTGGCGGAATAATTACAGGTGATTGCTATAAATCTGCCTCAGACTCTGTAAGAGCTAAACTCTCTTGGGACACCTTGGAGGCAAGGAGAAAAGCGCAATTAGAGAATTTAATGATACAAATAATGAAAGGCAATTCTACAGATTATCTTCGACAGTTTTTCTCAATATGTACGAATGAAATGTATGAATTACGAAATAACAATCACGTTCTCAACTAGCCAAAACCAAAAACAAATGCCTTAAAACGTAGCTTTGCATGTAGAGGTGCATAGGCTTGGAATAACATTGAAGATAAAAGAAAATATCCATTGCATGCATAAACTTTATATATTTAATACTTTTTATTTTTATATAGCTCATACTTTGTTTTTTTTTTGTTTTTTTTTTATTTTATACCTAGATGTAGTATACTTTTTAATTTTATTTTATCACATGGCTATCTGAAAATCAACTTTTTTATTTTTATATGTAGTTGTATGTTAGGATCCAAGTTGAGATACTACCGTGTTCAAAATAAATGTAAATAATGATAATAATAATAATAATAATCTGACGAGATGCGTACTTGGTATATGTTTTGTCGTCAGTTTCTTTTTTATCATATAAGAATTCTGCAGAGAATCTTGAAGATATTTGTTCTAACATTTGAAACTATTTAAATTTAATCTACTTCATTTTGTAGCTATATACGTGACAGGCTACGCTCTTGTATGCATTGCATTGCTATTTTGGTTGTTGCATGTCATCACTGCTCGATAAAGGTTTAATGGACGTGATCGTTCAAGATGTCCATGACACCTTAACAATGTTCACTGCTTTAATCTGGTTCGACTGTGTAAAAATAAGCCTAACACGCAGCTTTTAAAGGGTTTGTTTAAAATGATAAAAATTGCGTTTTTTTATAATAAATGCTTGTAAGACATGCTTTCGTCAAATTGTTCTACCTCAGGTGTTGCATACTGAGCAGGTAGAAATAGAGGTTTTGAGCCCCTCCTGTAATTTTGGTGTCATATTGAATTTTGACCATTGAACTAAAATACATGGAACGCAACCTCAAGCAAATAATTGAAGCCATATCTTACGTCAAACACGCGAGATTTTACCCCAGAGACGCGTTTTTAGTGTTTCGAGGTTCTCTCGCGGAGTAATTATTGATTGACTTCACACGCGTGTCTTGGGTAGAGTCTCGCGTGTCTGGGGTAAAATCACGGCTTCAAAAAACTATTAGGGTTTTGTATTACAGGTAGCGTTCCATGTATTTTGGTTCAATGATTTTGACTTTGTTCACGAATCCTGAAATGCATCCTGGTTAATGCTTAGCGCTCAACGAGAATACCTTAGCAATTAACATACTTTTTATATTTAAAGTACGTTTGGTATACATCAAACTGGCACTGACCACCATACATTTTATATTTAGCCTTATCAACAATTGTCTTCTTGGTTACAGAATAGTAATTTTAAATTTGGCATTAAAGTCAACAATGATCCGTTGCTCCTGTCGCTGTTGCTATGGTGGATAAAAGTAAAAATTTGATATGAACATCTCTTCCCAGGAAAATTTTTCTTGAATTTTACATTTTCTGTGTATGCATAAAACGTCGGTAATTATTCAAACTAGCACGCAGAGAAAGATTATAAAGAAAGTCCACGAAGTGAAAGTAATCTCCGAATGTTTCATATATTTCCAAAGTAATGCATTGATCATTCTAAATAGGTATATGACCTACTGTTTGAAGTTGATTACCGTGTACTGCAATAAACTGAGTAAAATTACTATACATGTCTGTGTTTACAGACAGTCTTGTTACGTTAGTTAATGACCAGGGCAGGATTAAGGGGAGGGCGTTATGGGCGGTCGCCAGCAGCCGGTTTTGAGGGCCCCGCGCAGAACAAATATTTTAAAGGAATGTCACCTTTACACATAGCAAGAGCAATACAAAAACAACAACACGGGAGATAGGAAAAGCAACTTTAATGTAAAACGCTTCATCTAAACAGTCTTCGTAAATATTACAAGTTTAATTGCACATACTTTTTTCTTTCTAAACATAAAAAATTGTTACTTTTTTACAGTTTTTGTGGATAAAATATGTCAGTTGGGGGGAGCTATTGGACTGCCAAGGCCCAATGAAAACTTGATCCGCCCTTGTTAATAACTGCCCGACCGGCATTCTAATTCTGTCTAAGTCTGTCAGAGTTGAAAAATGAATGGAATGCAGAGTTAGTCATAAAAACTCTATTGTACTTATTGGTACGTATTTAATTTGAAAGATTTATGAATTTGATATGCAAAAGAACTTACCAACCATATTCAAATAAATTGACACCCCTAGAAGTTAATATCATTTGTTCCTGCTTACATGACGCTCTTCCAAAAAATGGCAGAAGATTGTACAAAGGTGAGATGTTTGAGGACGAAGAGTGTGAGAATTATTCTTAAATATTTATGTTTTATACATAGGAGATATTTGTTCTTTCCTGTGAAGAGAATGATTATCATTTTCAAAGTTTGAACGCTTTTACCAAGGTATTTTAATGAACTCTTGTACTAAATGTTTCGGAATATGTAAACTTTTAATTTTAGAATGACACCTTTCAAGTTGACAAAATTTGTAATGTTTGTTACGCTTGAAATACAATGGAAGATTCTTGTAGTAAAAAAAGTTTTCATGTTTCTACTGTGTGAAGAACTCAAGACTGACTGTTTAAAATTGTTCATATTCAACCACATTTTTATTTTGTTGATACAAGTTATTTTGTTATGCCTATGAACCTCATTTAAATAAATGTAACTTAAAAAAGACCCTACATGACCATGTCCGTGCACACTAATTTGGCACACTAGCTGATCTTTGGTTATATTTCATGAAACTTTGCTTTTATATAATAGTTTAACTTGTGTGGACAGAAAACAGTTTTTGTTGTAAAGACTATGGTTTAGAATTCATGATGCAGGCCAAAATTTTCAACTTTTTATGTTGCTGCATTTTCAACTGGATTACCATGTGTTGGAATAAATTATATCATAAGGAAAATGTCTGCAATATTTCATAACTTTCTCTCATTACCAGGACATCATTGATGGATTTTACACCATTCCTGGAGCAGGTCATGGTGGTCCATCCCTGCAACAACTTCATTTGTTTTATTGTGTCTGGTTTTATGTGCTCAAATTGAATCTCTGCATTTTTGAACAAAACATTGAAAGTACTATTATAAAAATAGAAGTTAAAGAGTCAAATAAATTTTCCACAAACTCACCAAAACAAAATTCTTTGAGTAACTTAAATACAGACTTTCATAGGTTAATTTCGCTTTTCACCAAGCAATGTCTTATGTTTGAGACATAATTTATGCCAATCCAATACTTTATTATATTTCTGCAAATTCAAGCAGCTTGTAATAAAATCATCTCATTGTCTTTCTATGTAAGAAATATTGAAGTTTTATGGCACCAATAACCTTCCCAAAGCCCAGGGGCGGGCCAATGCTCAATTGACAGGACTGGTTCAGATATGTCAACAGGGTGCTTTGTTGTCCAAGCTAAAGTGACCTTGGGCTATTTCGGGCTATTGTAGATTTTTATGCTTACAGATGGTGAATCTTGCATAAAGAATGTGTTATTAGCTTTTTAAAAAAAATTACGTTTTTTGTTAATGAATGCATAGATATTTATTTCAATTTTGATATTTCAATAAAAACACACATGATACATAGTAACTCAACTGCAAATAGGGATGGTATAGAATATGTAATTTCCTTTGAGATGATAAGTTCGACTTTTCACTCAGTCTTAATGTGCAATTTCCTAAACTCCAATACTATTGTAATAATGATCTGCACTATTATATCATTTTAGAATTTTTCTTTGGGTCATGCTAGAGAATTTGGGGTGTGCACCCCAGGAAAATCTGTCCCTGCCAAAGCCATCACCATAATGCTCTAACTATCAAACTTTGCATGGCACTTTTTCATTGATAGTGGAATAAAAGCATCTAAAATCACTATACCATGATACTCATTTGTATAATTTCACTATCATAAAAATTATAGTTTATCATAATATAGCAATAAAAACATAATGCATTATAACAGTATAGATATTAAATATGTTATTATTAGTATTACACTATTATTTTCATTACCGTGTTATAGTTTGATAATGAACTATTATCAAGATGGGATCATGCCATGTTGTTGGGATGTTTCAAGTACAACCTGGAGTCAGTTGAAAGGCGAATTATTTCTGGAAAATATAACTTTGTTGCTCAGGTAATGATAATCTTAACATATAGTTTGTTCTCAACAGTGGCACTGCAAGGATTATATTTTTGGGCAACAAAAGTTTTTCATGATGTCACATATATATTTTGTACATTGTTTAATTTTTCTGGCATTTTTCAAGTTATTGATATAAATACCTTGCTATGTGTTATATATTGATATAAGTAATGTTGCTTGATGTTTGCTAAAGCTGATGAAACTTTTAAATTTATGAAGGCGAAATGGAATTGTATAGTGAAATTTTTGAATAAATTAACTAAAAAGATTCAGAGCGAACAGAGATCATTTTCGCTATTTGTCAACCCACGTAATATGCAAATTGTTTTACTTGGCCACTGGGAAATCTACAGGCCCGTATTAAAGTATTTCAACTGCTGTGTGCGAGGTCACTCTAGTGGGGTCTGGGGCAAGCGACCTTTGGAATTTTTTCCATGTGGTAAACCTGCCATCAAACGACAAGCTTGTTTTACTACAAACTGCTGTTTAGCCAAAGAAAGTACATTTTGAGGACTCTGGAATTTCTTTTTGATCATATTAGTGGAGATTCAAAGGTGCCGTTGTTGAGTAAGTGGCTGTTTACATGAGCCCTATATGGAGGGCTAATCCTAACAAGCGAGATCTTGCATACTGTTAAGAATCCATATAAAATTGTTTTTCGTTTACATGAGAGGAGGGCCAGCCCTACCAGCCGAGATCTCGCTATGTAGGGCTGGGAGTTTCCCATATAAACGCATACGGCAGGGCTAGCCCTCCCTGTAGGCTGAAGATTTAAAACATTTGCATATAATAAGGTATTGCTTTTCTGCAATAGTTGCAAGAAACGGCATCAACGGGAGCTTATACACAAAGAAATCGCAAAAAAGTAAAAAGCAACAACTCTTTTGTTTCATTTCATCAGTTTCTGTATTTTAGCGCCAAAACTCGCTGTTGAAGTAGACCTCTTGATATAGGGCTAGAATTTGCATGTAAAATAGAGATGAAATATACGGAAGGGCTAGCCCTTTCTGAAAAGGTCGTGTAAAGAGCCTCTTGAACAGCATCATTTAACTCTTCTTGCGAAAGAACCCCACATCGGACCACATAAAAATCAATTAGATCATTAGCTAGAGTTCATTTAGCCTTTTTGCGTTGACCATGAAGTCTGTGGTCACATATGCAAATCAAGAACAACACTGGTAAAAGAACTCCTTTATTATTTTTACTTTTTAGTTTAATAAGAAAAGATTTACTCAGAGACGTCCTCCTCAAAATATATCCAGTCTAAACCAACCATACAATGCTGACCAGTTTAACTTTACCAAAATACCAGAAAAAGAGGTTTGTGATCTTTTTTGAAGTGAGAAATTTTCTATTTGGTAGAGATCGTTTCATCTGGCATTTTTTATTTCAACGGAAAAACACGACTCCCTTTCATTAGTTTGGTTTCCTGTTTGTTTAGCATCTTCAAATGGAAATTTGATTGGAGATTAAACGAGACTTACCAGTAAGTTGAAGTTTGATGAAGTCTACCGAAGCATTTGCTGCAAGGAGGAGATCACGCGAGAAGCACGCTTTTTTCCTTCAAGTTCAGTGTTTATAGCTGAGTAAAATGTTTTACTTTGTAGTGTGGGAACGGAACAGCAGATGAGCTTACGGGAGGGATGTGATCTCGTCCTTGCGTCAAATGCTTCGGTAGAATTTTCATCAAATTTCAACTTACAGGTTAGTCTCGTCTGATCTCCAATTCTACCTTGCATTTGCCTACAGTCAGAAATCACGTGATATTATTAATTATATATTGTTGAACTTAACAACCATTACACTTTGCACTTTGCTCGAATCCACAAGGTTTGCTTCTCACGTGATCTCTGACTGTAGCCAAATGCTTGATAGAATTATACAGTAACCAAAGCAAAACGCTTGCTCTGATTGGTTAATGCCCGTGTTTGGATTAGGCCATCCAAACACGGAAATTAGAATTGCTGTCGTCAGAATGTTGTCGTGAGAGTTTTCAACATACCTGAAGACAAAGATTTTTTACCAAAATTTACTTGCAGTTCATTTTTGGCCTATTGTATATGCAAACGAAAATCAAGATTTGTGATTTTCCAAAACTTTTTAAGTGAATAAATCTCGCTGTAATTATACCTTTTTTATTTTGACTTCATTGTCTACTAAATTTTACGGCTTCGTTCGCTTGGGAGAATTTAGCTTTCATATTTCCGCTTGTTTAAATTAAGCCTACAAAACTACCCTCTTTGTTATTTCATAAAACATTTACTTAAATGTTACTGTGTTTTGATGGCCTGAGTCAAACACTTGGGAATGTTGCTCGAGCTAAGGAAAGCCGAGTAAAAACAGCTTTTCTTAACTCTCGCTTGATTCTCGAATGTTTGGTCAGACCATCCTAACACAGTAACCGTTTGGTAAATGTTAAGTAGCATATAAGATATTGCTTGCCTGCGTCATCTTACTTTGACGTCATTTTTGTGGCTGTTTACAATATAATAGAAACTGGAAATGAATGATTTACAACAATGGATGCCATGATTAAAATACGTGGAGACACAAAGCTAGCAGAACTACAAGCAAGGAAAATTTTTATTCTTTACGAAAAGAATTTTCTAAAGAATCTTTTCGACAGTAGTTAAAATGTGTGCGTTCGGCATTTTTCTTCCTCCAGGATGAATGTAATATTTTAACCCTGGATATCATCCCTCACACGTAGATAAACGAACTTTGTTTGTATTTTCTTGAGAAAAATAAAACTTTGTTATTATCAATTAATGTTTTATTCTAATGTACATACACACATCGTCGCTTATTGTATTTTAAGGATTTTGTACACAATCGAAAAAAGTATCGAAAGTCTTTATTCCAAGCAATTGTGATATTAGAAAAGCAGATCTGCAATACGAGAAAGTCAGATCTGCCCCAAATGGGAGACATACTTTAAATTTTGAACCAAGATGTTGAGAAAGTCGTCTTTACACCCGACTTTTCCATTATATGACCTACCTAAGCATACTTATGTTCTGATTTTTTACTTTGACTATTTATTTCTATATTATTATTATTATTAAAGAAGTTCTTTTTGTTATAATTTTATACTCATATGGTAAAATTGGGACATCGTGTCAAAGTGTTAGATATAAGATACACATGAAAAAATAACATTTAATTACTAATGGATCTTCTTCTGACAGTTTTAAAATCAGTTACGCCTGCTGTCAAAGCTAATTTAATCAGTCTTAGATGAAGTTCTTCATCATCCAATATTACTAAATAAAATCTGAGCAGTTCTTTTGACTATCAATGTGTACTATTTGGTAGATAACGCTATCAAATCTTTGTGTAACCAACCTCACGTTGAAAACTGTTCTATCTATATGTTTTTCTACAGATCTTGTTTACGTTATCATCCAATAAAAACGAAGATAGTCGAGAAAGAAATATTGTTGTTATAAACATCAGTCCTTTGGAATATGGCAACGTCCTACTTGTCCCCAATGTTGATGGCCAGTTACCTCAGGTACATTGGTTGTTTATACTTATGAATCTTTACGTTTTTACTTTATATGTTTAACATTAAATATTTCTAACGATGAATTACTTTCCATATTGAGTGAAGCGTGTATGATTAGTGTTTTTTGCTGTAAGAAGGTGCTAACGGAGAAAGCGATTCATTTAGCAATGGAAACAGTCTTCCTTAGTGGAAAAAGGTATAGAAAACATCAAGATATGATTTTGAACATAACTTTGATTTGCAGTTCATAATTATCTGTTGGTGCATGACGTAGTTTTTAATGTTACAACTGCCAACATGAAGTATTTTTGGCGGAATCTTCATAGAGATTTGCATGCGTTTTTACACTATGTTTTTTGCTCAAGTTATAGAAAATAATATATTAATTTTAACACGGTTTTTAATATGCACATGAAAAACATGTGACTTGGACGAGATTTGAACTCGCACCTTCGCGATACTAGTCCGCCGCTCTACCTGTTGAGCTACCAAGCCCACAGGGATTGGAGACGAGTCAAATCTCTTTTAAACTGCGTATGGACGCGAGATTCTCGCCACTATAACAGTTTACTGGATGGCACCGTGTTTCGACTTTATTCCAAAGCCATCATCAGAGTATATACATGATATACTCTAATTTGAATAGTTCATGCTCAAGTTCATTCAATAATGATATGAGCTCATTGCTGTTGTTTTAAAGTTTTTATGCAGCTATTTACTTCAGAGATATAGAATTGTTATTTTAGATTTTTACACAAACAAACATTGTCGTACTACTATGTGGGACAAAACACTCTAAATCAATTTCTTGATTTATTATTAATATTGTTATTTTATGAATTTTTGGACTTCATCTTGATGAATGTACAGCACATTTTCTTAGGGACTTCCGTTTGGGATTCAACAGTCTTTGTGGCTTTGCATCAGTCAACCATCAACATTTCCATGGATTTTATACGCATCACACTTTACCTGTTGAAACTGTGGTATGTACAGCAATCATTAAAGTCTTTGTAGCTTTACATCAGTCAACTCTCAACATTTCCATGCATTTTATACACCTCACACTTTACCTGTCTAAATAGTGGTGCGTATAGCAATCATTAAAGTCTTTATGTTTTTGCATCAGTCAAACATCAACATTTTACACCCCCTCATTTCTTTTTTTATGCAATATCAATCTCAATAAATTTAGAGAAAAGCGCGTCATTTCTTTCTTATAATATTGCTGTAGAATATCCATCTCTATCCATAACTGACTCTGCATGTTCTATGTTTTAGAGCGTATCTTCATTGTGCGATGGTGTTTATGAAACTGTGGATTTTCCCATCACTACATTTGCATTTGAAGTCTACGATCATCAAAGTATGACAGCTGCAGCAAGGTATGGATCAAAATCAGCAGTTTAATGTGTTTTCGACTAAATTTTTTCCGTTAACTAAATAATATACATGAAAAGATTTCTCAATTCTCGTTGGTTTAGTGCAATTTATCGTAAATACCAGTGCAAAAAAAAAGGAAATATGATGCAAATGTTTTTGAAAATACGCAGTGCTTGATTTTTTGGTAACCATGTCTACAGTTCAGCATTTGCAAGACATTTCGAGCCAAAAATACCATTACTGCTATAAGTAGATACATTGTTTTTGCTGTGTGTGCGGAAGATATGGTGTTGTGAAAAATAATATCTGACGTATATGGAAAATACGAGCTGCTCGACGTTACTTACTTGCCGGCTGAAATGTACGTGCTCTGAAAAATCAACGGAATTGAGAAATTTTGTCATGTATATTATAATAGCATAGTTTCTCGTGCAATTTGGAAAACAAGCCATCGTGAGTTTTTCAATAAACTCAAATCGCACTCGTCTTTAGGACACGTGCGATATTAATAGCCTTTAAAAACTCTCTCGTTCATGTTTTCCCAAGTATTGCTCACGAAACCATGCTATTATCTATTTTAATGATATTTCATGACTGTGATTGGTTGGTTGCAGTGCAGTTAATCTGTAATTGCTCGGTGAAAAATTGCACCGTAAATACTGTAACCTGATTGGCTGAAAAGCAATGAAAGCCAAACTAACTTCTTCTCAATTTCAAAAAATCATGGCGGCAGTTGTAAGTAAACAAAGATTTCCACAATTAAAATCGTTTGAAGTTCAAGAAAAACAAAACAGCAAATATAATTTTTTTGAATGAATGTTTTTAAAAGTTAGGCTGCGTAAGGAGTCTTTGCTGAAACGATAGAGAGTAACGAAGCGAGAAAAAGCTAGATGGTACATTCAAGAAATATGTCAAAGTAAATTATTATTAATTATAAAATAAAGACAATGAAAAGCGTGCGCTGATTGGTCTAAAGCTGTGTTTGCATTAGCCGTGCAAAACACATCCGAGCTCAACTAATCAAATCAATCATAACAATCAATCAGTCAAAGAGTATTTGCAAATTGATCATGAATACATTTTAGAGTAAAAATTAAAATGTTTGTCTGTTTTGCATTATTGTTATTTTGTAAAAGAAATAAAAGATGTTTTTCGCGTTTGCACTGACGTATGCAAACCTCGGAGACGTTTGGGAGAACTCTCGACTTTCAGTCTCGGGCTTGCACTGATCTGCTCTCGAGTTCTCCCAAAGGTCCTCTCGGTTTGCATAAGCCTGTGCAAACACAGTAAACATCTTTTATTTCTTATAATAGTATAGTTTCTCGTGCAAATGCGTCTAAACATGCACTCGTGAGTTTTAAAGACTGCAAATAACGCTCGCTCTTCGGACTCGTCTTATTTCGCTGCAGTGTTTAAAAAACTCACTCGTGCATGTTTATACGTAATTGCACTCGAAGCTATACTATATTACCTATACAACTTTAATAGTGTGTATATTTGAGAATCATTGCTCTTAAAAAATAAATTTAAATTTGATGTTTTATTTTGTTTTCTACATCCAGTCGAATTAACAAAGTGACTTCCTACCTGTACGAAAATGAGATAGCACACAATGTTTTCTTAACGCGTGGCCTTCCATTGTCCTTAAAAAAAATGGATGGTAACAAGAAAGAAGTGTTAAGGATCTTTGTCTGGGCTCGAAAAAATTCAACTGGTAAGAACATGTCGCCGACTTTTCTTTGATCTATACTGGAATAAATATTTATAGTAAAAAGATGTTTTTATTCTTACATAAATTCTCTCGTTAGTATGTGTTAGCAGGTGTTGGGAACAATTGACATGGCTTTCATGACGTCATGCTCAATTTATCCGTAGGCTTCAGAATCTGTTGTAAAGCCTAGTTCTCATTCATTGCAAAACGTCGCAAGAATCGGCGACGTTTATCGTCGATGATCTGTAATGGCCAGTGCACGAAAGTTTTGCATAAATCGGCGATCATATACATGCCAATGCCCTTTGATATTCATACCAAAGAAAAAAAAATGGCTCTTTTAATCTAAAGTTGATGATTTCTGTGCAGCTTCAATTGTTTATAATGCAAATTGTCGCCGAAGTTGCGCGGCTCAGCAGATTGTCGTTCTAAAATATTTTAAAGCAAATAGCTCTCGGCAATGATCGGCGATGATCGCAAGAAAAAACTGTTTTCTTCTGGTGGCAGCGCTGATGATCGGCGATAATCGCAAGAAATTGTAATATTTCTGTTTGTAATCGCGAATTGCCTGATTTCCATTTTATTGCTGCTATGGCTTCTAAATATCTTTTTCATATTTTGCAGTTCGTTTATGGATACTTATGGATATTTATTTTGCCCTGTGTAGGTATAAAAAATGAGAACATGTTCAACATGGCGGTTTGTGAACTTGCAGGATTTCTACCAATCAAAGGTGAAATATTTAAAATAATATTTAATAAATAGCAAATATGAAAGCATTGAAATTTTAAAATTTACGTGGCTTACTTTGAAGTGGAAGTTTTTGGTCAGTGTTCAGCTAGAATAGTACAGAAACAAGGGAACGAAGGAGACGGAAGGGATGGTAGAGACTTGCATGTGACTCCTTCGTTCCTTACTGATAACAAGTTAGAATCATAATAAAACTTCGACTTCCAAATAAGCCTTGTTTCATTTTAAAGTTCTATCCTGTCATCAGGCTACGTCACTACGGAGTCACATGAGACTTCAAAGATCTGTACTACGAACTAATTCGTTCAACTTGACATAATCATATTCTTTGAAATCTTTACAATCGCGTGACCCAATTTACAGTCTTTACAAAACAGTACCCAGTTTAGATTTGCATTGTCTGTTGGTTAATCATGGACAATCCTACTGCTTCCAAGGTGTCGTTGATTTTAAGTTCTTTCTGCTTACAGTTGGATGTGGCAGCTGCACGAATACTACGCGCTGAATATTTACTAATGTCTATTCCAGCTGATAGAAGGATCTGTTTAACCCAACTAAATATCGTGCTCTTAGAAACAGGATAATAGGGCTTAATGTAACTCAAGAGTAGAGTTTTGTATGTTCCTTCCTGTATCGTTTGGTTCGGCATAGATATTCTATAAGAGGTCGGACAACAGAATTTTTGATCCTCATAAAAAACTCTTAGTTCCAATAGTTTCAGGTGTCGGCCAGGTTTAGTCTGTTTTAACTTATCATTAAAAAATATACGACATCTTTTTGGTAGCTCTTGTACACAGTTGACCTCGATGTTTTGAATGATCTGTCTTCTCTGACCCGTAGTGAGACATGGTAGTATAGTGAGCTTCAATGTAAGTTCTTTTGTGGGCATCTTGGGACATGGTCAAATGTTTTCAAATAATCCAAAACTACCTTGACGTCCCAAATTTCGGAATACCTAGGCAAAGCCGCTTTCAGCTCAAAAACACCTGTCATGCATCGTCACACCAATGAATGTTCACCGACTTAAAACTGTCTATACAGGCCATTACTGTAGTTCCGAGCGGGCAGTTTTTACGTTACTATAGTCATTTCCTGCAGCAAACATTGAGCCAAAAAATTCATTAGGGTGTTTGAGTTCCCGTTCAAAAACTTCAATATTGCGCTCCTAGCAATAAACTTTCCATCTATTTACAGACGAGGCTATAATTATGTTTGCTGTTGACTGACGTTTCGACAACCTTAGCGGTAGTCATCTTCAGAGTTCATTTGACTCAGTCCTTCTCAGGACTATACCAACCTGGACGATCAACATTTTCAAACATATACTCACCTTCTTGATCACATTCCAGCGAGACGCTTAACACTGACTAGCTATGCGCATGTGCATCTCTGTCATGTGACTCCGTAGTAACGTAGTTTGATGACGGGATAGAATTACACATATGTAACATTAGTGAATTCTTATTTAGCATTTTAAAATATAAAAAACGATAGGCATTTTGTTATTTCAGCTGTTACTCAAGCGCGTAGGAAAATGTTTGAAGTCAGGGGTGATCAACGGTGATCACCAAAGATGCAAATCTTTGAAGTTTAAAATTGAATTATTTACATGAATTTTTGCAGTACTCACTACATAGCAGTTTAATTTATCTTCTGTTTTACAACAAAATATTAGGATCATGAAATATAAAAATCTTGTTTATTCTTCATTCGCCCTTTGTGAACAATATGTAGTAATGGTTGACAAAATATGCGATTATATGATCAAGTCCATAAAATTAAATTTAAAAAATATGCCAAAAGCATGGCTGTGTTTGTGATATATGAAAATATATCCATGAAACATGGCGCGGTTGCTTTATTCTTTTCCACAAAAAAAGCGACTCCGCGCTCGCCCCAGACTCGTTGACCCATTTCTCACAAATAGAGGGCCTTGGGTAACATGCATTTGTAACTGCCCCCATGCTTTCTACGCCCATGCTGTTACTGACATTAGTATTTGTGCTGGTATTGATACTGGCACTTGTGCTGGTATTGATACTGGCACTTGGGCTGGTATTTGTGATGGTATTCGTACTCGTGCTGACAATGGTATTGACACAACTAAAGTACGTAGTGCCAGTACCGAAGTTGTACGAAGTTGTGGGACTATTAGCATAAAAACTGATTATGATAATGTTACTGGTATTATTTCTGGTACTGCTGCAGGTACTTGTACTGGCACTGGTACTGGTCTGGTAGTGGTAATGGTTATGGTAATAGCAATGGTAGTGGTATTGGTGATGGTAGTAGTAATGGTAGTGGTATTGGTTGTGGTACTAGTTACTAGCATAGGTTATAGTATTGTTACTAACAAAGGTATTTACACGACTTAGAGCTAGAATTTACACGACTTAGAGCTACATTTTTGATAGCTCTGTGAGGCGACACACATCAGGGCGCTCCTAGGCAGCAAATATGAAGTCATGAGTACAGAAGTGGGTCAACGGGTTTAAGGTGAGAATGGGGTCAACAGGTCTGGAAGAAGCGCGGAAGAGCTTTTTTCGTTCTAAGGCAAAAATGGCGATGAATCGTAGTAGTTGTTGATGACACTGTTTACTTTGCAGAGCGTTCTTGGTATGATAACATGACAGAAGAAGATGTTTGTGAAAAATTCAAAACTGCTGCATTAGAATCAAGGCATTACGACCAAATAAGAAAAGACATAATTTTATTACTTCAACCATAAATTTTTTTTGCTCAGAGGTTGTTGATCATAGAGGGGTCTGTGGCTGGAAAGGTCAGTCATTCACAATCTTATCAATACATTACATCTCTGTTCGTGCTACTTCTCTGTTAGTGAGCTCAATACACTGGCGTCAGCAGAAATGAATTCCATGTGTTATGTTAAATACGACATGCTTCGATGAAAATTTAAGAGTCTATAAAAATCTGAATCTTGTGAGAGACAGTGTCACTCTCCTTTTCCCCCTAGCCGTTGCCTTGCACATAACATACGCTATACATGCTAGTCCGAGAACTTCCTTGTTTTATGGTTTGAGAGGGGGGGTCCCCAGCCAACACGCTTGCATACTTTGTTAGTTTTAAGGTTGAAGTTTGTGTAAAAAAATTTAATGCGAGATTTGTTAATAGTTTCATAATAAAGTAGAGACTTTGTCTGGGTGACATCAAATTCCTCATGCAACAACGTCCGCTAGAGGAAAATAGTTTGAGCTCTGTTAATTTGATATCTGAATTTTCTTGATCATGAAGGGCGTCATAAGAATGAATGTTACCTGGACTTTTCTTTATTGCCTTAAACGTCTCGTTTATAGCGTCTGCATCAGGTTCAATTATTGCTCTGTTTTGTTCGATAACATCTTGCACTCCAGCTTCATTAATTTTTGATGCATATGTTTGATGAGAACTTAGAATATCTGTTTCGTTAAGTCAAGGGAAATACAACATTAGCAAACGGTGGAAATATAACTCAGGTTCTTTTGTTTTGTTGTGGTACCTTAACACAGCCTTAGATTTTCGTCGCTTCATTTGTTCCTTTTTGTTTATTAATCTTATTCGATCTGGAAGGGATTGTATTCTACCAGGCAATGACATTGTTTGATCTAAATCAAGTAATTTATCATCTAGTACTTGTGGTTGGAAATCTTTTGTCTCGTCTGAATCTGTTTTATATTCCATATAGTAATGAGAAGCAAATTGTGCCAGACATAATGTATCAACAGAAGGAATTGTGTTTGGTCGTAAACTGTAACGTTCAATAATATTGGATTTAAATATATCGGTGCTACCCTTATCCAAATCATCAAGTTCATTTTTTGATTTAGTGACACTGAGTCATTTATCTGGCAAATCTGTGTTAGCAAAAATTGCTTTTGGAAATATTTTCCGCAACCAGAGTTCTGGCATGCATCTGTACACACATTATTGTGAATTAATCTCTCTTGTAGAAAGAAACACTGCACCAATTTTTTTAAGCTATTTCGTATATCTAGGTTTGTGGCTTTAGCTCCTTTTACTGCATTAACAATAGCCTGAGAACATTCTGTTTCATCTTTTGTAAAGTAAGAGCAAACATATGTTATACACTTGTAAGTGATTGAACTCAGGTTGGAAATAAACATTTGTAGCAAAACCCTTAATTCCTGCAACAAAGTAGTTGTTAATAAAGCTGCTGTTTAGTGGGCAAGTCAACATCAGAATCAGTGGAAATTGATATTGCCCAATAATATTCTTCGCTAGTACCAATTGAACTCAAAATGTCTGTATCTGTCAAAGTTGGATCTTACTTTTCGTTTGACGGATTTAGCGCTTCTTCTATTATCTTCTTAACTGACGTGAGGATTTCTTTCTGTTTGTTTAATATACGAATTCTAGCATTTTCATCTATATTCTCAGAAAAAGGCTCAGCCACAATCGTTCTTTTGGTAAAAAATTACCCGAAATTAAAGCGAGAAGGGACATTTTTGTATTTCCTACATAGCAATCACTTCATACATAAATTTTTTCCAGTATGGTGGTGTACCAGGAATTTGACGTAAAAATAAATATGCCTGATGTTGAGAGACCATACTTTTTGATTTGTTTACATCTGACCTCATTTGTGATACTGTCATAGATAAACCTTGGATTTTTTTCATCGCTATATTAATATTTTCTGATACTTTCTTTTGTTCATTTACAAACTGTGCAAAGAAAAGATATCCTGGATTGTTGCAAATTTTCCTCTGTAATGTAAAAGTCTGGCATTGAAGTACTTAACAGGAATCACTTCGATTTTTCTTTCTTCTGTATGTCCAAATCTTCTATTGGCATACAATAAGGGAAACGCAAGCTCTTCACATTTTTTTTGTCCATCATTATTGAAATAGGATGTTTTATTTCGCCAGGTGCAATGTTACAAACTTCATTTCCCAATGAATTGTTTTCATTATTTTCTTCTAAAGAAACAGGATAATTTGGTAACACTGATTGCAAACATGTTTCACTTGTTGCTTGTTTACACTTTTTTTAAAGGATCGTCATTTTCTTCCATATCAATGTTGGGTAATTCCATGGCAATATTTTCCGTGTTTTGTTTTTTCTCAAAATCTACATTTTTGAATGTCACATTTTTCCCTGGACTAGTGAGTTCGATACTGATATTGTTTATGTTGATTAATAATACAATTGGTTGTTCATCTTGAGCCATTCCAAAGATTTTTTAACAAATTGAGGACGAACAGCTTCAAAGTACACGTGACGAAATATGCGACTGCTGTCTTTTTGTACAAACCTCGTTCAACGAGTTTTATCTGTTCTGGCTTGATAAGACTACGGTCAGATTTTCCTCCGTAAGGACTTCGGTAAGTCTTTTATTTGACTATTTCTGTAATCCACGATTAAATGCAATGCATACACCGATACTCATTGACTGCATAAATTATGAAACAAATTTTTGCCTTATCCCGGTCTTGTTACTAGATCTTACTTGATCTGTAACTGTAGACCATAATCAAGACATGCATGAATGTCAAATTACTGCAGGCGATAGTTGCTCTAAAAAACTACTGATCTGTGAAATCATCTGACTTTTAGGATTTGCATGATTCAAAAACAATTGATCGCCAAAGAAAAAGCTGCAAACACTATTGAATGAAATAATGCATACGTTTTGCAGCTATTGAAAATTGCAAATCCAAAACATTTTGGCCTTCTCAAGGATTAATTACTGCTGAGTCTATAAATTCCAAATGTTGCCAAATTTCCACTATGAGCATTTTTTAAGATCCATTGCATTCTTGGTACTTCAATCAGTTTGTGCAAACTAGTAGTAGCACATGATAGTCTAGTTTAGTTGCTTGTTTTTTCAGATTTTTGTTTTTGTTTTGATTTTTGTTTTTTCAGATTTTTGTTTTTTTGGTGTTTTTTTTTTTGATTTTTTGTTTTTTCTGTTTGCTTTTTTTATTGTTTTTAAACTTTGACTAAACGACAGTGGCATGAACAATACATTGGAAGTTGTTTGAGGTATCTTCATACGTACATCTTACGACAACTTGTGGTATGTCTATATTCAAAATGTTCCATGCGTTACTGCAATCATATATTAATAGATTTCAAGAACTGAAAAATTAATGTATTTAGGACAAATATAGTCGACTACCGATAAATTATAAAAAAACTAATGTAGAATTCATAGTTTTACATACTTTACAATTACTGTCAGCGGGTGCTTTATTGCCATTGGGATCAAGTTCCTAAATGGACGGTCACAGATTGAAATACTTCTCAATTTGCGTAAATCTTCATAAATACACGTATCTTGAACAATTATACGAATTTGATGAGGTTTCAATGCGTTAATTTATTTTATTTTCTTACGGCTTAGAAAGAGTGCTCCTCCCGCATTCACATTTGTTTAACTGTTTTGAAGGGTGATTTTTTCGACCGTTTGAAAATTTTTTGTCGCTTTCGCCGGCCCACTGTACTTATATTTCAATGGCGTTGAAGTGCCTATATCGCCTGTATAAAAATACATTCCTCGACTTTGCCACAAATATCACTACAAACAACAGCGTTAAAAAGCAGCGCGTTTGCAATGTACGTCACATTAGGTGAGCTAGCCCCGACTCACACCACCTCGCGGTCAAACACGAAAAAAAGCCAACTTTGAGACCAAGAAAGTCATGGAAGATAAAATTTTTGTCAGATAAAATATGCGGGCGATATTACTCATATAGGGACTTTAATGATTTATAATCCGCACTTCGTTAATGCATCGATGCTAACTGTGCAGTTTGCTTATCATACCAAATAAGCAAAGCATATATTAACATCTGAAAAGCTGATTTACACACAATATCAAATACATCTTACATTTTTCACCAACGGTCCACTTACCATGCCGGTAACTGAGGTCCACAAAGCGATGAACTTTTTCCTATCTTTAAAAATTGCTATCAGCATGCTCATATCAGCCAATTTCATTGCAAAAAAGTCTTCTCCATTGATTTTGTTATCTTGGAAAGACATCAATTTGTATTTCAATAAACATGAAACGAAACCGTGAGCTGAAATTTTTCAACTTACCTTCAAATACGGTGACTAAATTCAACAAATTATTAGCGTTTAGAAAAGAAACAATGTTTTGCACCCTAAAGCTTTCATTCAACAGTATGGACATTGCCGAGAAGTTATAATTTGCTCAAAAAACCGACTACAAAACCTCGATAAGACGCTAGTGATGTTCAGTAACTATTCGAAAATCTCATAACTACTCTCTCCCCCCATAAGAATGAGTGAGGAAAAAGTATATGTGTTTTCGCATATTTGGCAAGCATTTTATGATGAAAATCACTGTAAAAACAAATTTCATAAAAGCGAGTCTACTGCGGCTGCAGGTTGTCGGCTTCTACGACGGATGCCGTTTGACGAACGAGCTATTTGTTGGTCACATATGAATGAAGATGTGCGCGTCGTACTCTCATTCAATGATTTGCTCGATATCAAAGTGTGTAGTCTGCACGAAACAAAATATATCATATATTATCTCAGCGGATTACGAGAGAAATGTTAGCTCATTTATTCTCATTAGTTTTTTGCTTTCTTTCATTTGATTACGGTGGCCCATAGGTGTCACGGCACAAACAAAACTTCTCGAGGCACAAACAATAATCTCACCGCACAAACAAAACTCATCACGGCACAAACAATATCTCACGGCACAAGAGCAATATATAAAGAGACTGGGACTGATAAACTTTGATGAAATATGGTGGAAAACGAAGGCGAAAGTTCTTTTGACGGCGGCAAAAATATCACTCTCCAAAAGGCTATTTCAAGTACATGCGAATGTTTTTACGACCTAAAACAATGGATGACTTAGATGCTGAGGAAAATGAAGACTTTTACGATGAAGATATAATACGATACTATTTTTATAGAGATTTTATTTATGAAGAAATAAGAAGATTTTTACAGAAATACCACGACATATAATTAAGCATTAGCATATTAAAGAGAAGAATAAAGAAATAAGGTCTAGGAAGAAGGCAAGTTGAATACGTCACTACTGTAAGAGAATCAATACGAAATATTGTTGATGGTCATGGCAGTCTTCAGTGTTATAGGTCAGTTTGGCACACTCTACGACTTAATGGCAAACAAGTACCTCGAGTAGCTGTTCAGGAGATTTTGCGTGAAATATGTCCCGAAGGAACTGAATGAAGACGAGCACATCGCTTGAAAAGAAGGGAATATCGAAATCCAGGCCCAAATTATGCTTGGCATTGTGACGGCTATGATAAAATGAAGCCTTTCGGATTTCCAATGCATGGTTGCATTGACGGTGGAGTAGAAAGATACTCTGGCTAAAAGTAACTAGATCTAACAACCACCCCTTCTTGTCCGATGAATTAATTAGTGTGATAATATGTACATTTTTCAATGCCTTTTGACCGCACTTCAGTGTAAGGTGCTTGATTTGAAATTTTGAGAGCAACTCACGTTCAATGCGCGATATTGATTCATGTTCAATGCGCATGCTCAATAAATTTCATATGAAACAAAAATAGCGGCTTGATCAACTGAATGAGTCATATTCTGTGAGAATTTCAATTTATGGTTCTGAAGACGAAGTAGCACTTGTATGCCTGTTGCTAATTCTTCGTAGACACGGACATTTACGAGCTTCTTGTTGTAAAACATGGACGATTTCTTATTTCTTCAAAAGCAGACTCTCTTTTGTCTCCGTTCAAATCTGCTGATCGAAGGCCAGAGATCAACTAGTTTATCATCTAAATTTATCATCTAAAATTACTCCTTCGACTGAATCATGTTGTTCAGTCGGGGCCGCTATTTTGGTTTGATAAGAAATTTATTGAGCATGCGCTGTATTGGAAACGCCAAAGCAATTTGCTTCAAGACGCCGCAAAAGAAAAAATCGACTAAGCATTTCGCCACGCGTGCCAAAAAATGTCAAACATGTTAGATATTTGCCAGTTATGTTTGGAATGGCAAAAGTCGTCGGAAACAGCACGCGCACACGAGAGCAGCTTGCTTACGCCACTTGGCGCGAATAACATTTTGCTAAACACTAGCTCTCGTATGCACCGGGCTTTAGCCATATTCGTCCATGAATTACTCTTCGAGAGCATTTCTTTTCCGCTTATCTAATTGCTCGCCAGTATAAGTAGAGTAAATTCCTCGAAGAATAAACAGTCCTCGTTTTCTCTATAACCATTTTGCTGACAAAAATTACTTTTTTCGACGAAAATTCCAATGAATTTTTTCTATCAAAAATATTTCGATTTGTATGATTTTGTATTGCGTATTTATTATTTACAAGTGTGAGTACAAACACTGACGTCACGAGGTACTTCAAAGTAGTGTCCAGTGCCCGGACATGTCAGGATACAATTTTCGTTAAGAACAGCAACTTTAACCACCGATATTTTTTTTGACTCTGAAGATGACTACCACTAAGGTTGTCGAAACGTCAGTGAACAACAACAAAAGCAGTCCTTCTCAGGACTATACCAACCTGGACGATCTACATCTACAAACATGTAAGGATACTCCCGGGTTCAAACCATTTACTCCATAGGAGTTATGAAAAATATTAACGCTCATCGTACTCAGCGCATTCTAAACTTTTGATTCATACTAAATATAAATAGTTGAAATTTCGTTTCATAAACACTTTAATATCTTTATTGTTTGTAATCTGTCAAATTCTGCGAAACTAGCTAGGGATTAATTTCAAAATATTTTTGTGGTACTAAATATACCACAGTGTTGCTGAATATTGTAGGCAAGTTCAATTTCAACACAACTCTATTCTTAACTTCACATCATATTTTCTCAAAAATAATATGAACAGACCCCAATCCATTTCCTCAGACTAAACAACCTAAATTCAATCCATAATAGGAGAATTTTGTTGATTTGCACATCAATTTGAAGATATGCACATCTCGAAAAGTTTCACACCGTGTAACATGCATTTAATTAAAAAATAGAAATGATTTGGCCAAAACCAACATCAACTAAAACATCAAGTAGTGGCGAAAAACTTTGACCAAAAAAATGCTATCACACTGCAAGTATAGTAAAACAAGTATAGTATCACACACGTTTTCAGCATGTTTTATTGTTGAAATTTTATAGATTTTTTATAGGGTTTGGAATAGTGTCGCCAATAATCGTCGCATGAATACTATAGTTTAGTGTTGATTGAAATTAGGAGGGGGAGAAAAGTTTCCCTGGCATGAGCCTGTGTAACTCCTTTGACATTTTCGTCCAAAAATTGCCGTATGGCGGCATCTATGTTTTTGACAACATGCTGCTGGACTTCGAATGCCCGAATTGGAATACTTTGAAATAATGAAAACGATTGTAATTCAGAAGATTTGTATCGTGGTTTTGGGGGGAACAAAACGTAGCTGTTTATCAAATTGTATGGACTTGTGAGACTTTTGCAAATGATATTGCGCTTACAAACTCTCTGAGTATCGATTCACATGGCTAAATTCCCTCATCGAACACTTATAACTTTTAGAAAGTAGTTGCTTTAATTTTCTGTTAAAATCACTTAACCATGCCGCCTGCTACAACTTGGACTCACATATGAGGCATGGCCGTTTTAGCTTTACCATGCTGCGATCGTGTCTGACATTTTGGGATGAATTTTCGAGGCGTGACAAACTTGTCGCGTTGCTGCACTTAATCACAAAACAACCCATTTATGTGGAACAAATTGGGTTTTTTACAATTTCATGCACAAAAAAATATTGCTATCTAAACAGGTTGGCTATCTAAACAGTACATAGCAAGTTAACAAGATAAATTTACTGAAGCTTAGGCTTTATAACATGAAAATATCCCAATGTAATAATGCTTGACATATTTTTAGACTTTGATTGGTTGATTGCAGTGCAGTTTGTCTTTAGTTAAACTGTGAAAATGCGTATGGCACTTTTGAGAAGCTGTAATTGCACTTTAGAAAATGTAATTGCACTGTAACTACTGTAACCTACTTGTCTGAAAAGCAGCACAAAACAAACTTCTTTTCAATTCAAATAAAACATGGAGGCAGTTGTAAGTAAACAAAGATTTTCCCAATTGCAGTCTACACTAATTAATTAAATTAAATCATTCGATAGCTTCTACTTTTTATTGAGCATTGAGATGTTTGCCAAAGAAATAACAGGAAGCGAATGGTAATCATAAATATCAAAGCTCAGCAGATTGCATTTGAAAGAGCCATCTAATAATACTAATATAGAAAGTTAAATAAAAGACTTATTATATAAAAAGCATAACGTTTTGTCTCCATTCACAAGACATGATCAGACATTGATAAATTACAAATATAGTGTAGATGGTTTAAATGTTACTTATGAGTTTCTGCAGTATATTAAATTACATGGTTGAACAAAAGGTGTTGGCAGAAATGAATGTTTATACATGCATGTCATAGCTCGAAGACAGGACAGATAATAATGTATGATATATGCAGTGGATTCGTTCAATTCTCACTCGACATGATACAACATAGTTATCGAATCCATCACAAAGCATGGTTTCGTTAACCCATTACTAACAGGGATGTATTGCTATTGCTAATATATGCATATTATAAATCCGTAGATAACAATACATTTCAAAAGATATTAATACAGTATATCATGAATATATGAATAAGCGATAGCAATATATCCCTGATTATTAAGAATGCACTCTCTCAATATTCATAAAAATCAATGTCATTAAAAAGCTTTTATTATTCCTCAGCAAACATATTAATGTCTGCACTGCATCAACCTCTAATCTCTTTGACAGATGTAGACAACAGGGGGTCGAGCATTGAGCATTGAGCTGAAGGAAGAATCTTCACTAACTTATTAGACATGAAAGTGCTGCAATTAATAATTGAACTTCATTCAGAATTTACTTGTTGAGCAATCAACCTCACAATTTACAACATGCTTTATTCGTGTTTGTGGCTTCTTTTTAATTGCTTAATCCTGTCATTTGCAGCGGTAAGTTCTTGGGTGCGTTTGAGTAATTCGAAGTATAATTTGTGCTACATATCTACGTTTGTGCTTGTTATTAAAACAATATGCATGTACTTCTTTATGAAAGCATTGTATAAATTGGCTCTATTCTGTATAAACCTCGGTGCAAGTTAACCTTCATTGTAAAAAATCGTCAATTTTTCTAACTATTAAGCCTCGGTCACACTGCACTCGATAACGATCCGATAACGACACAAACAAAATTGCTCGTTATTCAAACTCTTGTGTGCGGTCACATTGCAGCGATAACGATAACTATTTATCGTTAGTATGTGACCATGGAATATCCTTATAGTTTATCGTTTATCGTTATCGTTATCGTCGAACAGTGTGGCAGAGGCTTTAACCTGAATGAAAGTAGATATTGAGAATTGTAATTCACGTTTGTAGGTAAATAAGACTTGGTTCAGTAAATGAGGGGCAAATATTTCATTTTACACGTTAAACGAACAATTTTTCTCCAGGGCTTTGTCTTCTCCTCTCCAGTCATATAGTTATGGCGAGTACTTAAATTATTTTAGTGTTATATTTTACATATAAAAGAACACTTTACTGTATAGTTGTATTTTAGATTCCTCAAAATCCTGGGATTTGTAATAAAAAGTTTGAGGGAAATAAGACTGTTGTTGAAGATCGAATTGGGGAAGCAAAACTTCTAATTTGTGACAGCGATGGACAGGAATTTCGTTGGAGGATGGTTGATGGTAAATTATTTTCTTAAGACGTTCTTTGTCTTACAGGCTTATTAGTATGTTTATATAATTATGCCAAAATTAGCATAAATATTGCGGCTATTATTATTATAAAAATATATTCTTTTTCACATTTTATATCCATTGATACAAGTATTTTCACACGTTATTGAACATATAACATAAATTGTACGCTTATACTAACGAATTTATATTGTCAGAACGCAAAACGCATTTGAAAGAATTTTTGATTCGCTTATTGACGTGTTGATTGCCAAAGTGAACGTCGTCAAAAGGCTTTTTGTTATACGGTGTGAATAGATTTTTTAGCCGATTGCAAGGCCATTATTTATTTGCCTGTCGTAGGTGTTTCATACGGAAATGTATTTGATCCAGCTAAGGACTGCTCGGATATCATGGATAGAGTTTCTGAAGCTCGAACCGGCGTTTACTGGATACAAACAGAACATGGGCCGCAAAAGGTTGTATTTCAGGACATTACTGATATGTATATTACACTGGATAACGCACCATGTATAAAATATAGTACGAAAATTGAAGCCGGAAGTTGGCTCACTTGCTTTTGACCTACGTGAGTTTTTATTCGTTCTAAAAACTTTTGATTCGAACAAAATTTTTTTGAAAGGTACAGAATGACTGGCAAAAATATTAAAACCTGAAATATTTGTCTTGGCTTTGTAATGCCAGGAGTATGAGATGGTACAAGGTCGACCTGCATTGTTTTGAAAAAAACTGGAGATTATATGATGCTGCTGCTTCTTAAAAAATGTGGAAACATTACAGAATTCTACTACTGCTGCCAAAATTTCATCTGCAATGACGTTCATGGAAGATTGCAGCAAATTTACACATTTAACAACACTTTGTTTTAGGTTGTTATTCATATCGCAAAAATCATTATAATTTCAAATTACGTTGTTAAACAAACAAATCGACATAGACAAATAATCAAAAAGACATTTTGATGAACAATAATAAGATGAAAACATCAAGCTCTACGAGATGTACATCATCAAAATATGCGAAAGTACCACTCTGTGTTGCAAGTTTTAAGCCAGTTCCTTTGTGAACAGCTTCAATATAGAAAAAAATATTGAAGATGTGAATACCTTTGTTTGCACTTTGTTGTAATTTAAGTATTAATCTTCTAAAAATGCCTCGCACGGCTGAAATTGTCTTCGTTCACCTTCAACTTTCAAATTTCAGTACAACTTGCCATCTTGTTTTGCAGTCGTTACAAAGCCAAGAAAACAGAGCTTTAGTGTTAAAACTCTCTACCGGTTTTCCTCTACATCTCGTAAAAATTTTGCCTTAATCAGAAGTTTGTAAAAGGAATAAAAACGCAAAAACTGTGATTTTGTATAGTTAAGTCGGACCAATACCTCCATGAAGCCAGTAGCAAATGATCGAATTACCGGCTTCAATTTTCACAAGAGATGCGTTATCCAGACTACTTGCAAAATGCAATAAAAAATGGGACCATTTATATCAAAAGCGACAAATAAAAGTATTTTACAAGCTCTCTAGCTTTATTTCAAACGTTTTATATTCACAATAGGCTTGGTGTGACATGGAAACAGATGGCGGAGGATTTATGTTGATAGGAGTACAAGATTCTCCAATAACCTGGGATGTACCATCATACCCAAAACTAATAAAACCATTAGATACTAGGCGTTGGTCAAGCTCATTTGGAAACATGTTTATTCAAGAATTTCGTATTCAAGTATCGATTTCAAAGAGTTTTGATAATACCAAAGCACATTGGTTAGAATTTATTCAAATTACTACAAAAAATATATAATTATATACGGTTAAAAAGTTTTCATACACTTTGTATTTGTAACAATAGCCGATGCTCAAGCCTGTATGTACATAACAAAATTTTTTTTTGTAAGATGGAAAGATGGTAAAATATGCAATAAAATCTTCAATCACTTTAGGTATTATCATTTCCACTCTCCAAGAAAACTGACTGAATTACTCCTGCGGGATTCTGGAGGCTGCAGCAGACTCTTTCCTGGTGTGGGAAATATTCAGTATGTAAAAGACCTAAGAAGCAACAAAATAATCACGACAAATTTTAATTGTTCAAGATTTGGTTCTCATTTTCATAAAAACTTCGGTTGGGTAAGTTTAAGATTTTGTTTTGCATGCGAGAAACCTGGACTGGCAGCAAGATTTTGTTGTCCACTTTTTAATCGCCACATTGCAAAATAGACAAGATAAGGAAATTATACTGCAATCAGTAGCGCAGCTTCCTTTTGCGTTTGATCAGAAAGGCGAGAGTTACTGTCTGTAATTGAAAGTGAATTATATGAAAGTAGGTTTTGCATATAATTTAAAAATTCACGGGGTTTGCAAAGTTTATATCAGATTCAAAATTTCTTAGATTGTAATGTTAGATGCGAATGTGTATAACACAAAAATGAGCGCATAAAATAGAGACTTGAATTGCCTTTAATGAATGTCAAAGAGATTTTTTAAAGTAACGTTTCGTCTTCACACAAGAAGGGAAATACGTTCACAATGTATTTTTTTATACATATACACCTAATGTATAACCGTGCCCAAGACTAAGCTCATTAATTTATACTTTTCCTACACAGGTTTAACTGGTTTTACAATGATTCCTTCCCTCAAATAATAGGTCTTTCCACATTCATTTTGTCTTTTTGTATACGTTCAATCACAAGATTCCGAAATTCGAGCGATTTTGTATTATCTATATCATCAAGTGTAAACACTATCGTGCATAATATGTGGGTCAAATCACACTCCATCCTTACACAAGTCTCCGATGCTCCGAACACTTGAAAATCTTACATTTTCCTTTAGAGCAGTCATATTACCTATATTTTGATATAATGATCCCTGATAGTCTCTCAATCTCAAAGCTTAAATCCATACGGAATCAATCTCAGTTCAATCTCACTTCAATCAAGTTCAATCTCACTTCACAGATACAAAGTAAACCACTATGTGTCCACTACATTGCTTATAAATGCATGTTCTGTATACATCTCATACGATCATGCATAATATCAAACACAATAATGAACATCGCTCACTTATTTGTCTGTTGTCTTATGTATAAACAAAACGGTGATTTAAAAATTTTTGGCTGCTGTTCAAGTGGCAATACTTGAAAGATTATATTAAGCAATTCATATACCTTTTTGAGGCCATACAACGAGAATAATCTTTCTTAGTTTACGACAAACTTTTTTTCAAGAAAAAAAAATTTGAAATAAACAAAAAATAAAAAACTTTGCTAGATTTTTTTGCTAGTAAAAGACAGACATGTCTATCAAAGTGAGCCAGGACTATCGTTTCAAGTTAGTAGATATAGATTATTCAGGTTTTTGGAGTCCTGAGCCTAAATGGGTTTTTTTTTTGTCTATAACGTAAACTGATTTGTCTATTCTTGGTGGAAAAAGTTTTCTACTAACGCATAAATGTAGGAAATCATGTTGATAAAAAAATATGGTTATGAACGATCACGAAATTCTAAAAGAAGAAAAGATTTTTTTGATTATCAATCTGTCATAGAGCATGATTCACCTGATATAGGTAAGAGTTAGGATGACTTTAGAAAGCCCACTTCAAAATATATCAAATCCTGATACATCAAGGACATCGCAACACTGCCGTCATAATGGTCTATTAATGAGCATAGGGGGATTTATGAAAAGTTGTTAGCCATTCAAGACGCTAGAAAAAAGCATTTTATACGTAGCTGTGAATTTTAAACTGCCGTGAAGAAAGGAAAGGTTCCACTTATGCTTCCCCCGTGCTGTGTATAAAGTGAACACAACAAAATTGTTGAAAGATTTGATCGTTCATTAAAATCTGCGAAGGCTGTGACAAAATGCTATGAAATGCATGGTCATCAAAACGTCACTAAACATCTGCTTAACTTTGGCTCTGATTTTTTCAGCAGTGGATCAAACTTTTCAAGCCACCTTATTGACAACCTTTAGAAGCAGCTTCACTAACAAAAAAACGAGATAAACTACGCATATATTTTCAGAAATATATACATAAAAATTCGACTAAACTCTTGAAAAAATTTACGTATTGTCTAAACTAATGCACTTCGTCTTATTCATTATTGTTATATGGTTTTAGTATGAGAATATAATCAAGCAACAAATTAATCTTATATGTTTGTACATATATAGATTGTTCAGGAAAGTAGAGACCCGAGAAGGACTGTTGGTGTTGATGATGACTGAAGTTTCGACAACATCCGTCATTTACTCCTCACATAACTACCGCTATGGTCGTCAAAACGTCAGTTAAATCTACACCAACAGTCCTCAGGATTCTTAGCCTGGATGATCTACATCTACAAACAATTTACGATACTCCCAGATTCAAACCATTTAGTTAAATGAACTTTATGATAGGGAAAGATGAATCAATGCCTCGGATCACCTTGTAAAAAGGGATTTGCTCATCTAAAATTATCTACAACTGGCTCATTTAGGTAAACAAGTCATATATAAATATAGACATAAAAAATGTGCATGTGAATAGATATGATCATATATATTATCTTCGTGATTGCAGTTTCAGCTCTGTGTCTCCAAGATCGGGCATTTCTGATAGTTCAACCGCATTTGTTGGTTGTGATTCTGGAAAGGTAACTCAAAGTTTTTTTAAAGCAAACTCTTTACGACAGCAGATTTTTATTTCTATTACTTTGCCCATTTGAAGGGTCTCAGAGAAACAATTTCATGGGGGTAATTTTATTTGAGAGCTTGTGAAAAGTTATTGTTGCAATCCTGTGGAGTGAAGGCTGGGCACGGCACAGATGCCCCCTCCCCTCCCCCCCCCCAAAAAAAGAAGAAATGCTTGTAAATATGACACATCTCTTTCTTTTTATGATTCCTTTGTCACAGACTCACACAATTCAATTTTTAGTCGCCCCAATAGTAATATCCTTTCAAAGACCCTTGGTGGCTGGGTTGGTATGTACATGACAATTAAAAACTTTTGTGTTTCAAACAGTGTTGTGTTTGTTATGGTCCCGACAGCAACCGAGACTACTGTGGTCCAAAGTGCAAAGCAATAAACGGTGGTACAGTAATAAGTAATAAAAACAAAATTCACACTTGGTTTTGGGTGCGTTCAGGTTTACCAAAACGTCTTTGGAAGAAATGTATGGAATATAGAAAGATGGATAAGAACGGGAAAATTTTTTTATGGCACGTCAATAAAGAAACGGAAGTTCCTCAAAAGGTAGGATGGATTATTCATTTGAGAAAAAATCGAGCAAAAAATATGAACAAAACGCAAGAGAAAATCAAAACTATAACGAGGTATCATTAACAAAGCAGCATATAATTCATTTGCCTTTAAAACTTGCAAGACAAGGTTGAAGCACATAAATGTCAAATATGGACAACCTTTTTAAAAATTCAAATGATTTTATTTTTCAGAAAAGTAAATGTGCTCGATTTACATTCTTTATTCGATACTTATAGGGACCATGTGCGTATCCTGGAGAAGTGAGACTAATTAATGGTGTAAGTACGTGAGCAATACCATGCACCAAAGATGGATCCGGTTGCTTTATGGTTGCTTCTCGAAACATATTCATATATACACATTTGCCAAATGAGCTATTTGCAGTGCGACAAAACAGTTAGGATTGAATGTAAACTATACTGATTCATGTTAGTCAGTGTTATAAAACCTTAAGCAATTTTCATCTTCTGGCTTGAATCGTAGAAGCCAAGACTTTTTTCTTAGCTACTGACATTGACAATGTAGATTGCTGTTGTACAAGACAAAACAAAATTGCAAGCTCTACCAAATATCGAGGGACTCCTTTCATATCGCATGGATAACAGAGATATTTATTTCAGAGGAAAATACAAGTGGAATGAGATCGCCAAAGAAAAACAGGTGCATCTTCAAAAATTCATACATTCATCGATAAAGGATTAATGGAATTATATTGGTGCTGAAAGAATGTGCATATAATTATGATCATTGATGAAAAGCATAACATGATGAGCTGTGTTAACTTGTTTAATCTATAGATTAATGCATTGAAGAAAGACTTAATACAAATCAGCAAAACGTTGAAAATAGTAGAACAAGGTACCGTGTTTAATACATTGGTTATATAACACACCATGTTCATTATGGTTGCAAATCAGGATGGCAATAATGCAATATTTTCCCCTATAAAGTATCAAAGTATCAGCTAATTCCATGATTTCTGCTATGTTGGAAACCTTATTTTTATTGACATAGAGTATTTTTTATTTCAGAGAACGAACACTATGCATCATGTAAGGACGTTAAAAAAAAAACAGGGTACGTTTATATTCTTAATTTCTATACTTGGTCATGACCATTAAATTATATTTTCATGCAGCAAGAAATGCAATTTTTTGCTGAAAATTTCTTGATGTAAAGAGTATGCTTGTTGCCTGTGCATCTCAATATACTGACGATACTTTTTGGTCGAAAGAGGTGATTCTAAAATGCTACACATTGTGTTTGTAGAATGAACAATTATATTCCAATTCTCGTATTTAGATCAACAAAACCTGGTAGTTACAAAATCAAATATCCTGCGAATGGTTTCACTAATGTGTATTGTCACTTGACATCGCTGCCCGGATGTTCTGGAGGTGGATGGACATTAACTATGAAAATCAGTGGTCATAAGGTGATGTTTTATACATAGATATAATAGAACCTAGATTGCTGATGCACATCGCGCGGCCGTAGCGAATTGAACATTCCAAAGATGTGGGAAATGGCATTGCAGAGTTTCTACTTGTAAGCTTGGATGCATTAAAGGAATAACGCGACAAATATCACTTACACAAATTTTTATGAAGTGGTCCCTTTAATAAAATCGAGCATTACAACATAAGGAGTACCGAGTTTGGTTTAATGTGAAATTCTCAAAGGTGATTTATGATGAAGGACTAAACCATAAGAGCAAATATACAATGTTTCATAGATCCAGTGTATGTCGTATTACATTACATTTGAACGACTGAAGAAAAATCGACCAAAGTCTTATGTTTGAAATAAAATATAAATATTTTACACGAATTGAAGTATTTTACAGTTATGTAGTTTACTATTTCATATTATGGCAACATTATGGTCCTGTGAACACAAAAGTATTACACACGCCCACAGTCCACATAATGAGTGTGGTTTGTCATTATGAATAATGAAACAGTAAAAAATCCATTTGCCTCAGTATGTCATGGCTGCAGAATTTCTTGCAACACTTTATATTTATGCTTCTAAACCATATCTTGATTGACATATGAACTGAACAACTTGTGTCATAAGTGTCCCCAATACACGCACAACATTAGTAATAGCACTTTGTCTTGTAAGTTTTTACGTTCACCGTATCATTTAAAAGGCATTTTAGCCGACTTCAGATAATTTATTCTTATTCATTATTTTTCATCATTTTCTATGAGATTAGTATATTGTGTCAAACATCAAGAGTCTAGTCTCAGACAAACATATAATACTATCAAAGAGCCAATGTAGATGTTGCAGTTGACCAAACTTACTTAACTTTGGCAAACAAATAATAAGTCAGCCTGCTTCACCATGCACATGCACTGTGTAGTTTCAAAAAATGTAGATTTGACCTGTCCATCTCTGTGGGTAGTGAAAAGCAACAGGCAGACTCCTCAGCCTCAAGTGTTTTGACTAATAAGGTCTTCGGCTGTTTCTGCTCTTTTTGGTGTATATTACAAATTAAATTAAAAAACCCAACAAGGAAACATCACTATTTTTGAGCTTTTTATTATTTCCTTTTCATAAAAATATCTGGAATAAGTCAAGACTCAACAAAACTGCTATAGTTGGACTCAGGGAACAACTCGATAAAAATTTAACGAAGCAATATTTGTCGTGTTATTTCCTTTGATGCATCCAAGTTTACGTTTAACAACTCTGAAATGTCCTTCTATTTCCAAAAAAGTGGCTAGAACTTTGATAGAAGGTCCAGGAAGGGGTACAACGACGGAAACGCGCTAAACCTAATTTTCGTAATACAAATTAGAGTTTTTTTGCCCGCTTGAGCCGCCATTTAGGAATGTTCAATTTGCTACGGCCGGCTACGTATAATTTGTATATACGTCAGCAATCTATGTTTTTTATATCTATGGTTTTATCCCAAAATAATTGATCTTTAAAGATTCGTGGTAATCATGCAATACTCTGATATTTTGCTTCTTTGATTAAAAAAATATATAATTGTTGTAAATATGTAAGTAGTTATAAGTAAGTAGCTAGTTAAGTAAGTAATTAAAGTATAAAATCTGTATATTAAATCATTGTCATGCTACTGAAAACACGTGATGTTTTTCAGGACACTTTCCATTATTCATCCAATTATTGGAGCAACAAAGACGTTCATAATGTTGGAGGAGGAACAACTGGATTCGATGAGCAAGAAACGAAACTTTCTACTTACTGGACCACCTCATTTAATGAAATTTGTTTAGGAATGAAACAAGGAAATGACTTAAGATTTATATCTATTTCATATAAAGCTTCATCCTTATATGGTATTATAGCAGATGGAAAATATCGTAAGACAAGCATTGGAAGATCAAAATGGCTTTCCTTAGCAGCGAATGCTGACATTCAACGAAATTGCAATTTGGAGGGATTTAATGTTGATCCGGTAAAACGTGGAAGATTCACAAAAGTTCGAATAGGAATACTTGGAAACCAAGAAAATGATTGTAGATCCCCAGATTCGTTTTTTGGGTTTGGTGGTGTTTCCTCGTTTAACCGTGTCCATTGCTCAATGCCAAAAATACCAAATACTAGTGGAAACAGCGCGTACTGTCGTCTATCGGGTGGAAATATAGAAATACGTACAATGGGTTATGTTTTAGTTCGCTGAAGTAATAACTTTACTTTTAAACTTATTTGATACTTGTGTATTTTTTTTGTTACATTTTAGATATAGCTTTCAGGTACGGATTTAAGAATTCTAGTACAAACACCAAAAATATATGACGTCGTACAAAATTGTTTTTGAATATTATCATTCAAACAGTCAAATTCTTTAGTAAAGCGAATTGATTTGTTAGAATTTCAATAATAAAACTTGATTATGACGATGATGAATGAATTGTTTGATGGCTTGTTAAAGAAGTAAATTAATTTAATTTCTTTCACAGTTTGTAGCTAACTTATTAAGTAATCATATTTAATTACAGTCAAATTAATTTAATTGAAATCATACGATTTGCGAGCTTTATGAATCTGACTGACGAAACAGAATTGATAGTTTATTTGAAAGTAGTCCATCTCCTTCCATCTACGTTTTCATTGTGCATCTAGCTCTATTTCAGATCTAGGTACCTCTACAAAGTTGGCAGTTTGAATTTCAGGCATCAGTCCATTGTCATCAACACCATATTTACAATCGACTAAGTTTTCATGTAGCATTTTTTGGACTGTGCCGTAATCTGAAAGCGCATCTTGGTAAAATCCTCTGGTCCAAAGTTGTAAAGGTGATTGTCCATGCTCACTGGACAATGGGTGGTTATTCCATTGCATTGTGAAAATGTTTAATGACTTGTTTATACGAGGCAAAAATATATAGTGCAAAGCAAACAAGGGAAATTCACTGTATGGATTTAACAATTCATTAGATTCCATCTAGTAGAAGATGTTCTTATATATTGAAACAACATAGATGTTAACATCATGCCAAAGACGCTCAATGCGCTGATTATGAACGGATTGTCCTGTAAGAACAGGTTTGCTAGACAGACCATAACGATTAAGCATAAGCCTGGCCACAGCACTATTTTGTGTTCCATAATCTGTTCTAATTCTACGTGGATAGGGAAACTTAGTCGTGGCATCATGGAATAGATCAAGAACAGTGGAAGCTTTATTGTTACACGAAGTTTTAAAAAAGACAGCTGCACGAGAGTATCCATCTAAACAACCATGGATAACAATTCGCCATCTTATTAGTTTATGCTGGCCATCCAGATGCCTAGAAAAAAAATTATGTATAAGCTTCATGAAAGTCTTGCTCCAGCAAAAATTTCACTCACCGTAAAGAATTTGGCGTTGGTACATGGTATAGTCTTCTTTTTGTTATTTTTCTGCCCCTCAACATCTGGTTATCAGAATTAATCCTCCAAATCGACTGACGCACTCTCCACCTCTGTACAAAAAATCTCTGTGCTCTGATGTAACCCAAAACCATATTTTCACCTGAATTAGGTGAAGCAGATAAAGCGGCCTTCACAATATCATCTAACTGATCATCTGACACTTTCATATATTTATTACTGGTGGATTGAATACCGTAGGCATCCCTCCGACGCATTATTGTCTTTTCTGACACACCTAGTATAGTTGCTACGGATTTCCATGAAAAACCAAGAGATCTCAATCCTTCTAATCCTTTTGGTATCAATGCTGGGGACGGCCTCGACCTTCTCTGCAAACGTTGTTAGAGCAATTAGATTGTAAGTCATCATATACAGATGTTTCAAAACGATCCATTAACCGACGCACAAGGCATTGAAACATGTTGATTAGAGTAGCAATGGTTTCAATCATATTTGCATCTTGTAGTGAAGTATTGCGAAGATAGCCAAATAAAATAACTATAACTGCGTAAAAGCACTATTGATATTGCGCTTAAAAATGACGAGGTTTTTTTCTTTTTTTTTAAATAAACATGTTTCAACAATATGAAATAACTATAGTCGTGAAAAATTGTTCTGTCTGCATATTAAGGTGTTCAGCCTCCCCAAAGGAGGCCGAAAACATATTTCGCTTTATTTCTTGATACAACTCTTTCCCATGTTCTAGATTATTTATAAAATCACTTACTCCAACGTTCTCACGATCGAGGATTTTAACATCTTCCGCCGTCTTACAACTTACATCGAAATTCGACAACATGAAGTTTTGCGAGAAATTACATGTGGCGTACTGCAGGCAGCAATAAAGTATTAAACTTTTCAGAAGTACTATAATTTTATATTAAACACAGTAATAAATTTGAAATAAAAGTTTCATCTTTAGAAAAAGTAGTTTTGTCCGTATCGGCGCCCCATATATAGCAAACACCCGCTTTCCATGTCATTTTCTTGCACAATTTGATGAACGGATGTAAACAAAATATCATCCGTCACCGCATCGTGTGTGGGAGAAGTCTGATGGTGTGAACTTTCAAGTGTCGGAAACCAATGATAGACATGGGGAATGGTATCGGCACCTCCGTCTATTATTATTCGTTTGTCTAAGACAACTTGATATTTTTTAATTTGATTTCTATTTACAAGTTTGCGCGACCATTTTTTCTGACTATTTTACATTCGTTTATATCTACAGTTGATGGTTTTTTTACATAGTTATAAATCATTTCTTTTATCAAATCAAAGTTTAAAAGCAAGCTATTTTTAAAATTCTAAGGAACGAAAGCAAAATCCTTGCAGCGGTGGTCGAACCAGAGTTGTTGGCGAGCTAGAGTGTTTATTCTTCGTCATGAAAAGGGTTGTCCTTTTTTTCTGTTTCTTAACGACGACCATTTTAGATTCTTTTTCCTTAGGCTCTTTCCTCTTATGGTCTTTCAGTCCAACCTTTCTTTTTATCTGAATGATCTTTCTATTAAAATAAATGGTTTGAACCTGGGAGTATCGATACATGTTTGTAAATGTAGATCGTCCAGGTTGGTATAGTCGTTACATGGTTGCTATAGTTTTTGTTGTTGTTGACTGACGTTTCGACAACCTTAGCGGTAGTCATTTTCAGAGTCCAATCTTTCTATTCATTGTTACGTCCCCCCAATGAAAAAAGCTACATTTTTCTTCGTCGGCGATAGATTGTTATCGGAATTATGGCCTTTCAGGATTATTGCTCGATTTGGAAACCATGAGACTACCTGGATAACGGCATTCGCACAGGGGGAACTTGTTAGGTTTGAATTCTTTCACGACTTTCGTTTCGTAGGCATCCATTATAATATGGTACCTTTCTTCGTGACAGAACAATGTGCATCATTCACCTCTGCATTTAACATATCCTCGTTCGTCCTTCTTAGATACGATTCTCTCGAGGCCTGCACCACAGAAAAATTATTTTTCTCAATGAAAACCATGATGTTCAGATTATGTACTTCTTTAACACAGATTTAACTCGTTTATGAAGCATTGCTCAAGCTGAAGTGCAACAAGAACATTTCGCCCCTTTTTTTCAAGTGTTGGCCTTCACATGAATAATCATTTACAAACGCATGATTTTCTTTAAAGAAGAAAAGGTCTCATTCATACTGCGAGTAAAGAATTGAATAGAATCACATTCAAGTGTAAACCTCATGTTTGTTCAAATCAGTAATCCCTTTTCGGTACATTGTATGATATCTTTCCAGAGGGGTCTCATCATTCAACTGCATCGCTTTCCTCTGTATGATACCAGCCACACCACAAGATCTTATCTTCACAACATGATTTTTCTTTTTAATTTCCCTTCAATATTGACTCATGGTCAAACCGATACTTTATTCACATTGTCAGGCATCTTTCATGGGGTCCTTATCATTTACTGTATCATGTCGGTCGGCAAGTTAAAGCCTCTCTTCATTTCCCTTTAATATTGACTTATGTTCATCCCGCTCCTTTATTTGCATTGTTAGATATCTTTCCTGAGCGTTCTTATCATTTACTGCAACATTTCCCTCAGTAGGATACTGCACAGATCTTACCCACGCCACATTATTCAAGGTCATACTATTCAATGGTAATTTTTAATTTACATTTGCGAGATGGCAACAAAGGTCACATCTCTGGCGCATAATCAATGCATCTCAATCACTTACGAAACAGAGAACCTTTGCGGAGATGCATACATCATAAAAACTCGGCAAAAATCCAAACATGCAATCGAAGAAGGATGGCCTCGCCACAAGCGTCGTTTTATATCTTCAGTAAGTACCGTTTGTCTTTTTTTTCTGTTTCTTAGGGTGTTTGTACTAACTTTAACAGAAAAATGTAATGACCTTGCCTATGGATTTTAGAAAACACTGCCCTAAATTTGTGGCCATCATTGACAGCTTTGAAATTTTTTGGATTGTGCATTAAATCCTCTCGCGAGGGTACAAACTTACTCATCGTACAAGCACCACAACAGGATTAAATACTTAACTGCGGTACTTCTCCAAGGTACAGTAAGCTTTAATTCTAGTGGCTGGGGAGGAAAAGTCATTGAAAACATTTGACTGAGAATAGTGGTCTTCTTGAAAAGCTCTTACCCGGAGATGTAATCTTAGCTGATAGGGGCTTTGCCATCCAGAAGTCGGTTTGGTTGTACTGTGCAACTATCAAGATGCCAGCTTTTACTAAGGGTAAAATACAGCTCAGTAGCATTGAAGTTGAACAAACATGAATTGCCAATGTGAAGATTCATGTGAAATGGGAAAATTATAAAGAAATATGCTCTTCTAAATTTAACTCAGCCAATGATTTAAGTTCAGATTTTAGGTAATTAAATTATTATAGGTATAAAGGTTAGCAATGTAGATTAGGCTAAAGATAATGAAATAAGATTGAAATAAGGATAACAAATTAAGATTTAGGCGAGATTTGAGAATTAAGATTACGACAAGAAATTGATATTAGGTTGAAAACTAGAGAAGGTTAAGATGAGGATTTATTGAATAGGCACAGTGTTGATTGAGGAACGAAAAGGGAGCCGTCAATTTAGTACGTACTCAAAAATTTTCTACACAAATATGCAATTTTTGGTAGACACTTTCCTTCTCTTCATTCGCAAATATATATTAAACGAGGGTTAAAGTCAGCTTTTATAGATAAAACTAATTCTTAAATTAATGCTAAGCTTACTGATTCCTGTTATCATAGCCAGTTTAGGTAAGCTATTCATATGCATATAATTTATGGAGAAACATACCTACTCGGAACCGAAATTAGATTGGAAATTATAAAATAAAAACAAAGAAACGCGTGCGCTGATTGGTCTAGAGCTGTGTTTGCATTAGCCTGTGCAAAACATATCCGAGCTTAACTAATCAAATCAATCATAACAATCAATCAGTCAAAGAGAATTTGCAAATGCATCATGAACGCATTTTAGAGGAAAATTAAAACGTTGAATTTGTCTGTTTCGCATTATTATTATTTTATAAAAGAAATAAAAGATGTTTTTCGTGTTTGCACAGGCTTATGCAAACCTCAGAGACGTTTGTGTGACGTTTGAGCAGGTCCTCGGTTTGCAAAAGCCTGTGCAAACACAGTAAACATCTTTCATTTCTTAAATGTCATTCGTACGTAACAAATTAGCAGCCCCAATTCATACTTTGGAGTACTTGCGTTGTTTACGTTTTGCTGGCAGGCAGATTTGTTTAAGTGCGCTTAAACACTACAAGCAACAATGGTTAACCTCTCATAGGATCAATCTGCCAGCAAATCGTTAACAGGGGAAGTCATCAATACACAAAGGTACGCCTTGACAATACACATTTTCACTTTTCTATTACTGCATACCAAATTGACGATTCTAGGTCACTGACGAGTTTCAAACTAATAAGAGTAAAATGTATAAATGTGTTTATTTCATGGCCTTTAAGGCCTTTTTCAAACGTCGAAATTTACATGCACCGAACGCATTAAAGACAAAAGGAAATGAAATAAAATTCTTCATTATCTTTTGTTTTATATGTGTTCGGCTCATGTAAAGTTCGGCGTTTGAAAACAGGCCTAAGATTTAATGTTATTCATATTTGATTTTAGAAAGCAGTTACATTTTTACCACGCACCTTCTAGATCAACAAATTTTTGAGACAAAAGCTCAACTTTACCTCCCATGAAATAATAAATACCCAGGTATGGCAAGCCGTTTGTAGCAATATTCAACCAAAAGAATTTCAACATTCAACAAACGCATTCAACTAAAATATTCAACTTTCAACAACAATATTAAACCTTCAACGAAAACATTCAATCTTCAACGAAAATCATTCAATCAATTAAGTAACGTTTCCGGCGGAAATCAGAAACTAGCATTGAGTTCTACACATGTCAATGAAGCGAACCAACGAGTACGAACGTTTTCACAAAATGGCCGGCGAGAAAGCCCATCTTCGTAAACTGTCAGACTGTTTAAATTAGGCTAGTGACTTAATGAAATTTTGCAACAGCTACAAACTTTGACCTCTTCCGACCGTTCGTTGCAGTCAACCGAGCATTGTCCAAGACCCGATACAGCAAGAAATCGATCATGCGAATCTTCATCTAGCCAGCATGTCAGTGTCGTGAGTTCCGCAGTTAACCGGGAAAGATTGATGATCCAGAAATCTTCCTCGAACGGCTTATACTCACGAGTAGGAAAAAAGAAAGGCTGAGAACAACAAAACCAGAATCGGAAACAAAAACAAAAAACCTCGTGTTATAAACAATCAAACTTCAAAGATTTTCGAGTTTGTCCATCTCCAATTAAGAGAATGCAAGGACACAGTTGAGACAATTGTGTACGAAGAAAAGATGGTGGCACTTCAAGGCTTCGTTGAGGTCATAAAAGCAGCTAGTGAGGTTGATCATTGTAAACTTGGGGAGGCAATTAAAATAAAATTTTCTCTCGTAACGGACATGGACTTTGAGTTTGTGCGCGCCAATCGCCGAAGAATAACAAAACCAGTTTGTGTCAGCGAATACAACTATCAGCAGATCAAGATGTATAAACTGCTATAACCAGAGAATGATTTGAACAAACTGAAAAAAATTTCAAGCGATACGTTCGAAATCACACATATTTTTGTATACGCAAATAAAAGTTTTTGCCTAGGGAGGGGCTCTTTATTTGATACTAACAAATTCATGCAAAAGATAACAGCATATAATTGTGACAAGATAATCAAAGTCTGTGTATTTATGTTTTGAAACTCATTGCTTATAACGATTTCTTTAAACAAAATTATAGATACTTTGACATGTTTTAAAACCAGACCAAAAACAGCACGTTTTAAGAGAGTGTGTTGTTTTATTCACATCATGAAATATCTAAAAATATAACAAACAACTATGATAGATGATAACATCAGCTGCAGGAGGAATTATTCTCGATTTCCTCAGAGAACTTTTATCGTGCATTGCTGGGGTTGCAACCATGCACATATATTCATTTGTCTTACATAGATACACGATCATGGCCAATTTTGCTTTTTAACAATAAAAAAAATGGTTAAAGTTTTATATGGATTTTGATGCTTGCGTTTTTAACTACTTTAAAACAGGCTGATATGTTGTTGTGTTTAAAAAAGGTAACTAATTCCGACTTTAATTCGCTGAATTATAAAATAGTAGAGATGATTTCTAATGAATAAGGAACGTCTATCATAACAATGATTTTGTTTTGTCTTCATATATTTGTTATATTTAATAAAAGACTTTTTATACGTTTTACCCAATCAATATTAGGAGAAATGAAGTCTAATGATGTCACATGACGTGAAAAAGAGAGAAATCATTCATATATACTTTCTATTCGACGTAGCAAAATCATTAATGTTCCTGGTGGAGTTGCTTTTAGAGTTCCTGGTCAGCTTGTTTTGAGTAATTTTTGGTCATCGACACTAAGTTTTTCAAAGACTACAACTAAGTTGAAGTAATTTCTTGCTTAACAAGAATTTCAATTAGGTCTGCTGTTTATATCTTTTATTTCCATCCATTAGCTAAGGTATGAATTCCCTGACTAAAACATGGCACATTCTCTTTTACATGTCAACTGAACATCAACTTCACTCTCAGTTATCGATGATTTCTTTTTATTTCACTGTAGACAAAATGGCGATGCTTAACAAGCTTTTCGCAGTTACTTTACTTATGACCATCTCCGTTTGCTCAGGTTGGTGTTCAGTAATTTTTCTTCAAATCGACCATTTATATTTTTTTCTTTTCCGTTTGACAAATGTGTTAAAGGAAATTGAAAAGTTGTTGGTATACATCCTCTTAGCGGTGGTGACCTTTGTCCTCTCTTTGATGTTTTTGACTGTTTGTACAGCTAAAAGAAACATTTTTGCACTGATCTTTTGAATTTGTCGAATGAATAAAGAATGTCTTTCATAGCGATAATTATGTTATGCCTTCATAATTGATATTTTTAGCGCTCTAACCTTTTCTTAAAGTTAATGAAAAATATTTACTTTCCAACCAATCAACATGGCAGAAAATGAATTTTGATTATGTCACAAGAGCGTCAAAGTGACGTGAAAGCAACATAAATATTTTATATTCAACGTGGCAAAATCATAGTCCTGGCAGACTTCCTTGTCGGCTTGTTTGTAGTATTTATAAAAAGTTGCTCGTGCTTTTACTAATGGTGGTGAAGACTTTTATTTCGTCCACCCATAGGAGCTTTTGACTGTTTATAATGCCAGCAGACACATCTTTGTGTTGATCACTTTCGAATTTATTACAATTTGATTTCGCAAAACGAGTTTTGATTTACTTTTACTAAGTCAATAGAAACTGGGTAACAAAAAGTTTTGTTCGTTTCTTAATTAAACAGTTCTTATAAAAACTTTACCATTCACGTATTACGAGCTGCTTGTATAAATAGATCGTCCATTTTAGTAGAGTTCTGATAAAAACTGTTGGTATTGATGTTGACTGACATTTGGACACTAATAGAGGTAGTCAACTTTAAAGTGAGTGTTGTGGTGACGTCATGCAAGTTCGTCAATAGAAAATATCAGAATGTGGCTTTACCCAGGCTTCATGCGACCGCATAAACAAATTAAGGTCCATTGAATGACAACTTTAAACTGCCATAACAATAAAATAATTTCTCCAAAAAAAGGAAAATCATCAAAAAGCTAGATATCACATATAGTTTCAACAACGGGAATAAAATTTTTGACGGTAGAGGTCTTTGATAGTATCATATTGATGCAAATGACTACATCATAATTTCGACGAGATAATTACAGCCTGTGTATTTATGTTTCTCAAAGTCTTCTTTGTCTCCCTCGGTATTTACAAAGAACTCTTTAAACACAATTAGATGCTTTCACATGTTTGTAAAAAAAACAACAAATCACTCATTTTCAGAGAGTGCGTTGTTTTACACACAGTAAAACATTTACAATATGATGAAAAACTTCAGTATAGAAAGATAATAGCGGGAATAGGAGGGAAGATTCTGGTAAATCTCAGAGATTTGATCGTACATTAAATGAACTTTTTCGTAATCATGAAAAGTAGAGATGACTTTCGATGAATAAAGAATATCTTTCATAGCGATAATTATGTTGTGTTTATATATTTCACATTTTTAGCCTGCAAACTTTTTCTTAAATTAATAAAAGTCTTTTCTAACCAAGCAGCATGGTGAGAAATAAATTTTGATGATGTCACCGGAACATCAAAGTGATACAAAGCATTCACAAATGCTTTCTATTCAACGTGGCAAAATGCTTTCTATTCAACGTGGCCAGCTTGTTCGAAGTATTTATAAAAGGAATTTATAGCAATGGCGGTGATGAGTTTAACTTCTCCAGTCTTTTGTGCTCTTGACTGTTTGTACAAAAACAGCTGACAGAAACATCTTTGCGCTAATCACTTTCGAATTTGTTTCAACTTGTTTTCGTAAAGCTAGTCAGTTTTAATTTAGCTTGTACTTCCTTACGTCAACATAAACTGTGCAGAAGTCTTCTCTAACGCGAAATGCATTGAGCTTTGTAACAAAAAGTTCCGTTCGGTTTTTAAATAGTTCCTAAAAGAACTCTACCATGTTATCCACAACGCTTGTTAGACACATATTTAATAAGTTTTTTTGTTACCTCTATTGATCTTTATGTCGACAATTATTTGTTATTCACTTAATTTATTATTAATATGACATAGCTTTAAAAACCAACAGCCCAGATATCGAAAAACCCGTATTTCAATGTTTTTACAGGCAGCCCAGACCAATGTTATGCGTGTCTTTACAATTCCAAAGCTCCAAAAGAACAACAAAAATGCGTTGGTGTAAAAATTCCATGCACCACCGGATATTGTTTCTCGGCAAAATACACCCAACTTAACAACACAGATGTAGTTGTAAAGGGATGTGACACAACAGCATTTGGATTTTGTCCGAATACAACAGAGGCTTGTCGAATATTACAGGGAGTAGGGGAATCGTGTTCCATTTCATGTTGTGACACTGATCTCTGTAACGGAGGAGCGACACAAACACCAATGAAGATCATTTTGGGTTTTGTCTTCTTAATTGTCATCGTTTTCTTGTATTGAACACCCAGTTTTGGATATACTGAATGTATTCTCATTAATTACATTTACCTACTTTTTTTTTGAAATATTTGATTGTAGACTAGAACCCCGATAACTCGAACAGAAAATTGTTTGGGTTAGTTAAAGTGGTGTTGAAAGGTCAATACTTAGATATATAGCAGTTTTTCTTTTCATTCATAATTCCAATTTTCTTTTACAAAGAGTTCATTTGTAATCAAATACTTTAAAAGTTCGTGCTTGTTATGTATAATTAAGAACTGCATAAACTTGATGAAAGTTGTAATTCAAATTATTCATTATGAATCTTTAAAGGCATATTGTGTTAATAAATGGGTAAATTTCTTGTTGTTTAAATCAAACCTACACGCTCGTCTTACAAAGTTTAAGTGAGAGTGATACAAAGAAATTTGACCAGGAAAAAGGAAATTAGTTCGAATTATTGTTGTAGGTAGCCGTTCATGCATTATATACAAGAGATAGTTTGGGTAAACCCTTTGGTTATATACAAAAGTGGACAAATTTTATTATGGACTATGTTGTTTGTGTTTTGAACTACAAAACAGAGTGATATTGTTGCGTTTAAAATAGTTATTTGATTTCAACTTTATTCCGTGGAATAATAAATAGTAGAGATGATTTCCGATGAGTAAAGGAACGCCTTTCCTAGCTATGATTATGTTGTGTATTTATATTTCGCATTTTTTGCGCGTAAACCTTTTCTTATTTAATGAAAGTATTATACTTTCTAACAAATCAATATGATGATAGTTAACTTCTAATCATTTCTATCATCTATTCTCATTTTTATTATCTATTTTGTAACACTAAGAGAAAAGTGTGGTAAGAATAGACCTATCTTTATTAACATTGGCTATTCCGTATTCTTACTGGACTAGTAAGCCGACGGTCATTTCGAATATTGTTCTGGTCCTTTACTGTGCAACTCATTGAGTTCTATAATAACTGGAGCGGCTATCTCAAGCGCGGCCTTAGATATTGCATGTTGTAAAAAACATGGCGGATTTCGTCCGTTGCCGCTGAGATTTACCGAAATTGACCGCTTTTCCGAAAATTTCACAATTTCCCACTCCCTCCTGAGGCAAGAGTGAGGAAAATGTATGTGTGTATTTGGGATTCGGCTAGCAATTTTTTGATGAAAATCACGATAAAAACCTACAATTCGTAACAGCGAGTCAACTGTGCTTGCTTTCCAGTCATCGGCTCCTGCGAGGAAAGCTATTAACTATAAACTATGTACGAAACAACTCTTTGAACGTTTTTAAACATCGTGTCTAATGTACATGTGCACGATGTGGACGATGTGGTCTCTTTTCAAGGTAAGGAGAAAGTCTTAAAGCCATGTCCAGCCGACAATTTAAAAAAGATAGTAAAAAACAAATTCTGAAGAAACAAGATATCTTGAGATGAAAAAATGTTAATGAAAACAAAACGCGAAGTGAACTGTAAATTTTCGATTTATTTCAAAGTCATCCACAGACAGAATGATAATCCAAACCATGCATACACATATATTAAGAAATGGTTTCTTAACACGGGACTTAAGGCTAGCAAAGAATTACAACTCTTCTCTTAAATTACAATACACTCATTCCACCAGTCTGGTCTCTTGTTTCAATTCATCCTTTTAAAATATGACAGCTCTTCCAACTCCGCTTTCGTAAATATCAAACTATTTAATTTCTTTTGCTTGACTTTCGTTACTTAATTCATTCATTGTAAATGAATTTAAGAACTTCGCGTAGTTACATGATTGGTCATTGTATAATTCATCAATTTTCAACAGATTTGTATCAACGCATACAGCCTCCTACTAGCTCAAGAAACAAACCAAAATATGAAAGAGAAGCGATCACGTTTGAGTGAAAACTTGATGGTAAAAAGTTGAAAAGTTGCTGATGGTTATCGCCATAAATTACGAATGGAAGAATTTACCACCACGATAAAATCAATATTACCACCACTGATAAAGTACCAGTGACCACTGATAAAGTACCAGTGACTACTGCCGCCAGTCTGCCAGTGACCAGTAGCATGTACGCGTACCTATTTTTCTATAATTGCGACGCATCATGGGATTTACATTCAAATTTATTTTTGCGAGTAAATTCATTTTATCTTTACCATAAAAATGTTGTTTTATTTCAAAAATCTTCGATTGTCAGACTTCGTGAGCTGACTAAATCTCGCAAGCGTTCGATCATGACCATGACCGACTTTTCACCGAGTACTTTGTTTTCACGTGTTCTGACGTTGACCGTGTCTGAGACCGTCTCTTTTTCACCAACAACTGTTTAAAAAACAACATGAAATCATTTAACCATCTATTTTGCTTGTTAAAATAGACAACACTTAAAAAGACAATGAACACAAAACAAACAAACAAAAATACAAACAACAAACAATCCAACAACAGCAAATGATAATACCTTACATTTTACCACTCGCGCATCAACTGACTACCAAGAACAACAAGTACTGACAAGTGACTGAAGTGAGCATCACAATGCACAACATTACAAGCAGCACTGACTATAGACAACGACTTACGTTAGAAAGTAGGTTAACAAACTCAAAACAAAAATCATTGAACAGAATACAAATATCAGCACCTTATAAACGGCTTACAAGCGAACAATTAATAAGTATACCACACAAACTAAAACATCCACATATTTCCCTCCCTGTCATGACGTCTAGAAAACAAATACGGCGAACCTGACTAATGTTGTGGAAACGTCAGTAAACTCTGAACACCAACAGTGGTTCCAAACCGTTATAATTTCTATTTATTTGTACAGTAAATAAAAAATAGTTTAAAAAGACTTTAATTCATACCAGGAATGAAGTTGTACTGTGAAAGTTGTGTATTGCGAACTTTCTTATTTAGTGTTGATCCGTGATCCAAGTCTGTATCAACGCGATAACCAGCGGCATGGAGCTTCTTTTGAATCTAAACATGACCAAAATGTCAATAAAAAAAAAGGACAAAAAAAATCCAATTCATAAAATAGCAACAATTTGTCCATAGCTGAATTTGCATTAGCTTGTGCAAGTTTGATCTAAGGCTTACTAAATTAAATTTACCTGCTCGGAATAATCATTATATTTACTACTGACAGGAAATACTACAACTTGAAGGGGAGAAAGCCATAAAATCCTAGAAAATAACAGAAAATGCAGTGCGTCAAAATTTTAAAATAAAGTAACGTAAAAATGATAAAAAATTTCCAAACAATTATGAAACTTTGTACCATTTTAATTTAACATTTTAAGGACATTTCATTTGCTTTAAGCTCTGGCACGAGCCAACAAAACACTCACCATTTTCCACCAAAGCTTTCAGCAAGAATAGCAATCATTTTTTCAACTGAACCTAGAATAGCTTGATGAATAATAACAGGATGTAATTTTTCATCTCCTTCACCACTGTGAATAGAGTAATAGAATATTGATAAATTACTAAATTGTTACAATTTGTAAAGATCTACAATTTCATGGAAACTTAAACTGTACCATAATCCTCTGACTATAATACACAGGCTTACATATACATATACTTATATGCGGGTGGGTTTGTTTGTGGGCGAGTTTGAATGCAGGTGGGACTTTCAGTGTTCAGCAATGTAGCAGGCTGCATATAAGTATATAGTATATATAAGCATATAAATATATAACAATAGGTTTCTATAGAAACAAATAATCATGCCACTGTTGGTTAAATGAATTAAGTATCAAGACCGTAGTGAGGTTATTCAACAAAAAGCTTACTGGCAAAACTAACCTAGCGTAAGTGACGTTGAATCTCTCAGGAAATTGGAAATCCAGTTCAATTGTTGCACATTGATGAGACCGTCTCTTGGGATCAAAAATTTTTACATTAATCTATAAATTGTGATAGCAATGAAATTATAAATTCACAATGGTATACATCTATAAACATAGAAAGCTTCATCCCCCATCCCCAGGATTTATCTGTCGTTTTTGACCAAACATATTCAAAGCTTCCATCAGTTTCTAATAAAATATAAAACTAACTCATTTAGTTAAACAATTAAAAATATTATCAATCATTAAACATTTTCGATATTTCTGACAAGACAACTAAAAAACATTGTAAAGGCTGCATTTATGTTCGCTGTAAACAAATTGCCTCCCTTTTTTGGGAGGTAAACAAACCAATCTGTATGACAAATCAACAAATGAAAACATTCTATATTTTATTTCATTCTTGAATAACTGTCTATACCTTTGATATCCATAAAGAGGAATTGCACACAATGAAACAAATGTAGCTTGATTAAATAGTTCATTGGTTGCAACCATTGAGTTGTAATGTTTGAAATGTTCAAGGTTAGAAGCCATCTTGATTTCAGCAAGCGGAGACTGAAACAAGTTAATATTTTGGTTGAAATATTACCAAATACTAAATAAAATCAATAACAAGAAAACAATAACAATGATGAACCAAAATTGTTAAAGAACATATTTTAAGTAAAAATGACTCATGCAAGGTACTCAAATGTTCAACTCATGATGGTGAAAATATAAAAAAACATGGAGATAAAATAAATCATGACAATCAATAGATCTGCACTTAGGTAATAATAGCTGCAGATTCAAATTTATAAACAGTGTGTGAAGCAGTGACTAAAATATTTTGGCAATCAAATGCACTTGAAAGCCCAGGCAGGTTAGCTAAAGTCCCTCGGTGCTACAAGTCTTGTGACTTTTACTACAAAATATGCCTCAGCTTTCAAGTACATTTAATCACTAAGTTACCTCACTACCGTGCATCGTTTTACTTATAAAAATATTGCACACGCTAGCTAAAATGTAGATCCCATTAACTACATACATGTATGGTCTTATATGAGCCAGTTTTAAATACTCAAAGAATATTTAGGCAATCAGAGAGTAAAATATTTTTACCTTACTCTGAAGAAAGCAGTTTTACTTATGAGTCTTTTTATCACAGGGATACGTCGGTATAAAATTTTCACCACTAAAATGTTTCAAATTCCAAATTGGTGAAGTGTTGACTCTGTAGTAAGCTGGTCGATACAACTCATACGTAACGCATCAATTTGCTGTTTAAAATCATCATAGAACTCATGCAGATAGATTGGATTCACATAGCCAGAATAACAACCAATAACTTTTAGCTTCCAGAACAATTCGGTGAATTCACCACAAATGTGAGTCTGCTACGTGAAGATAGTTGCCTTGTATATGCCTCAAGTCTTTTTTACGCTTCAAATTGCATCCTTGAACGCCTTATTTTATACAGTTCAGCCAACATTTATCTATTCTTGCCATAAAATCATTAAGTGTGCTCCAAATTGACTGAAAATAAAATTGTTCAGCATACGCCATTTTGAAAGCATGTCTATACTTATCCACTATCATCCATTGTAACCACTATCAACATCCTAATTTCATTGGTCAAAAATATTCACATGTTTGATTTACTTTTGCCTTTCATTTATGTCATTTCCAGATATGAATTTTCTTATTCGTCCAAAGTTCAATCAATAAATGGTCAAAACAAAATTTTCGATACGTGCCACGCCTTAACAGCTTTCTCTAATCTTCTAAGTTGACTTTTTATAACAAATTGATATGTGGTTAATCTCTTTTACCACGACTTTTGTTGTAGATCGACAACTTTTTGCATTAGAATATTTCACAATAAAAAAACCGTCTGTGAAAAACTATAATTTTAAAATTGTAGTTGTTCATTCCTTTTTATGCAAGAGAAACCGCAAGTTATTAGCAGCCTTACAGATCTTGTATGTATTCCTGAAGTTACATTTAAGAAATATTGAATATATTTGCAATAACTGTTTTGGACTAAACAGCCCAAAAGTGTAAGAGATTGAGTTCAAAGATGTTTCATCTCCTTAATGAATGACTAAGGTGTTTCACTTGCACGTCAAACGTTTTTAACAAAATTTAACTTTAGTAACTGTAAACATATAACAAACTTAATGTAATGTTAGAAACATTGTTAGACAAAAAATCTGTTCTATAGTTCAATGTTGAGAAGCACATGTACACAACAGAGAAATGATGTTTATACAGAATATTTTGCAGAAAAGCTTTGTGTTTATAATACACAGCAAAGTTCAAAATCACCTAGTAAAGATCCTGCAAGTGCTATATACTGTTTTTGTGCATCAACCTAAAAGAAAAGTTCAATTTAAAAGTATTCATTACATGCAATGGAAGTTTTTTTCAAAAGTACATAGGTATTTGATAGAGAATCAATGGTCACATTTGCATTTTTTTTCCTGCATCACCAATACTAAGAATGTCAAGTACAAAATTTTACTCTCCTAAATGTTAAGGAATTCTTTGCAAATACAAATAGGGGAAATCATTCAGATTGCATGGCTTGGAGAGAAACTATGTATATTAAAACTATTGAAAAGCACAGATTTACATGTAGATATTTAAGCTGTATGTTCCGGTAGGTCTATATGTACTTATAATTTCCGGAAGACCCACACACTCAGTTCTTAATTAACAGTGTGCTGTCAACTTTGAACAAAACAACTTTTTTACTGTAAATAATTTGATGACGATAGATTTTAGTAAGACTTGTGAAAGTGTTCAATAAAATTGTTGAAACATACAGTTCTTTGGTGATGTTTGAAACTAGATACATATTGAATGTTCATTATAAGATAAGTGCAGCCTTTCTTAAACTAAATATTCACCTGTGATAAATCACCCAAATCGTTCCACGCATTCCATATTGACTTTCCAACAAAGTCCAAAATCTCAGGCTTTGGTGTATTACATTTGCCTAAAGAACCCTGGAAATGATATATTGTTATTTGGGCTCCTCTTATTTTTCATTTGATTGTATAGTATGGTGGGACTGTGAACAGTTATAAATGAAAAAATTGACTGTGCCTTTGCAAAAATGTGATTCAACTGCAATGATGCACATTGTGTATCAAAAATGTAAAGTCACCATTTAATTGAAGAACTTGTAGGTAGGAGATACAACAACTAATGTTCAAACTTTATGTAAAAACCGGATACAATATCTTTATGAATCGGTAAAACACCTGCTTAAAAGGGCGTACATCTTCAACTTCAATTCATTCCCTGGATCTTGAGTTAAAGATCCTACTTTGTCTTTTGCTTCTTTAAACTGGTGGGAGATTACAGAAAACTTTCCAACCATCTTCGTAAAAATGTGTTCAGGTTTAAATAAGGTCGAGATAGATAATTCAATATACCACGACGAAAAATTGCATGTAATTTACAAACTCTTGGCTTCACGTTCATTTGCTATCATAAAATTTACAATAAATATTTTTTTATTATTGATTGAACTTTGGACGAATAAGAAAATTCATATCTGGAAATGACATAAATGAAAGGCAAATGTAAATCAAACATGTGAATATTTTTGACCAATGAAATTAGGATGTTGATAGTGGTTACAATGGATGATAGTGGATAATTATAGACATGCTTTCAAAATGGCGTATGCTGAACAATTTTATTTTCAGTCAATTTGGAGCACACTTAATGATTTTATGGCAAGAATAGATAAATGTTGGCTGAACTGTATAAAATAAGGCGTTCAAGGATGCAATTTTGAAGCGTAAAAAAGACTTGAGGCATATACAAGGCAACTATCTTCCCGTAGCAGACTGACATTTGTGGTGAATTCACTGAATTGTTCTGGAAGCTAAAAGTTATTGGTTGTTATTCTGGCTATGTGAATCCAATCTATCTGCATGAGTTCTATGATGATATTAAACAGCAAATTGATGCGTTACGTATGAGTTGTATCGACCATCTTACTACACAGTCAACACTTCACCAACACTTTTAGTGGTGAAAATTTTATACCGACGTATCCCTGTGATAAAAAGACTCATAAGTAAAACTGCTTTCTTCAGAGTAAGGTAAAAATATTTTACTCTCTGATTGCCTAAATATTCTTTGAGTATTTAAAACTGGCTCATATAAGACCATACATGTATGTAGTTAATGGATCTAAATTTTAGCGTCTGCAATATTATTGTAAGTAAAACGATGCACGGTAATGAGGTAACTTAGTGATTAAATGTACTTGAAAGCTGAGGCATATTTTGTAGTAAAAGTCACAAGACTTGTAGCACCGAGGGACTTTAGCTAACGTTTCAAACATTACAACTCAATGGTTGCAACCAATGAACTATTTAATCAAGTTACATTTGTTTCATTGTGTGCAATTCCTCTTTATGGATATCAAAGGTATAGACAGTTATTCAAGAATGAAATAAAATATAGAATGTTTTCATTTGTTGATTTGTCATACAGATTGGTTTGTTTACCTCACAAAAAAGGGAGGCAATTTTTTACAGCGAACATAAATGCAGCCTTTACAATGTTTTTTAGTTGTCTTGTCAGAAATATTGAAAATCTTTAATGGTTGATAATATTTTTAATTGTTTAACTAAATGAGTTAGTTTTATACTTTATTAGAAACTGATGGAAGCTTTGAATATGTTTGGTCAAAAACAACAGATAAATCCTGGGGATGGGGGATGAAGCTTTCTATGTTTATAGATGTATACCATTGTGAATTTATAATTTCATTGCTATCACAATTTATAGATTAATGTAAAAATTTTTGATGCTATGAGACGGTCTCATCAATGTTCAACAATTGAACTGGATTTCCAATTTCCTGAGAGATTTAACCTCACTTACGCTAGGTTAGTTTTGCCAGTAAGCTTTTTGTTGATTAATCTCACTACGGTCTTGATACTTAATTCATTTAACCAACAGTGGCATGATTATTTGTTTCTATAGATACCTATTGTTATATATTTATATGCTTATATATACTATATACTTATATGCAGCCTGCTACATTGCTGAACACTGAAAGTCCCACCTGCATTCAAACTCGCCCACAAACAAACCCACCCGCATATAAGTATATGTATATGTAAGCCTGTGTATTATAATCAGACGATTATGGTACAGTTTAAGTTTCCATGAAATTGTAGATCTTTACAAATTGTAACAATTTAGTAATTTATCAATATTCTATTACTCTATTGACAGTGGTGAAGGAGATGGAAAATTACATCCTGTTATTATTCATCAAGCTATTCTAGGTTCAGTTGAAAAAATGATTGCTATTCTTGCTGAAAGCTTTGGTGGAAAATGGTGAGTGTTTTGTTGGCTCGTGCCAGAGCTTAAAGCAAATGAAATGTCCTTAAAATGTTAAATTAAAATGGTACAAAGTTTCATAATTGTTTGGAAATTTTTTATCATTTTTACGTTACTTTATTTTAAAATTTTGACGCACTGCATTTTCTGTTATTTTCTAGGATTTTATGGCTTTCTCCCCAACAAGTTGTAGTAATTCCTGTCAGTAGTAAATATAATGATTATTCCGAGCAGGTAAATTTAATTTAGTAAGCCTTAGATCAAACTTGCACAAGCTAATGCAAATTCAGCTATGGACAAATTGTTGCTATTTTATGAATTGGATTTTTTTTGTCCTTTTTTTTATTGACATTTTGGTCATGTTTAGAAGCTCCATGCCGCTGGTTATCGCGTTGATACAGACTTGGATCACGGATCAACACTAAATAAGAAAGTTCGCAATGCACAACTTTCACAGTACAACTTCATTCCTGGTATGAATTAAAGTCTTTTTAAACTATTTTTTATTTACTGTACGAATAAATAGAAATTAAAATGGTTTGGAACCACTGTTGGTGTTCAGAGTTTACTGACGTTTCCACAACAATAGTCAGGTTCGCCGTATTTGTTCTCTAGACGTCATGGAAGAGAGGGAATTATGTGGATGTGTTAGCTTGTGTGGTATACTTATTAATTGTTAGCTTGTAAGCCGTTTTTAAGGTGCTGATATTTGTATTCTGTTCAATGATTTTTGTTTTGAGTTTGTTAACCTACTTTCTAACGTAAGTCGTTGTCTATAGTCAGTGCTGCTTGTAATGTTGTGCATTGTGATGCTCACTTGTCAGTACTTGTTGTTCCTGGTAGTCAGTTGATGCGCGAGTTGTAAAATGTAAGGTATTATCATTTGCTGTTGTTGGATTGTTTGTTGTTTTTATTTTTGTTTGTTTGTTTTGTGTTCATTGTCCTTTTAAGTGTTGTCTATTTTAAAAAGCAAAATAGATGGTTAAATGATTTCATGTTGTTTTTTAAACAGTTGTTGGTGAAAAAGAGACGGTCTCAGACACGGTCAACGTCAGAACACGTGACAACAAAGTACTCGGTGAAAAGTCGGTCATGGCTATGATCGAACGCTTGCAAGATTTAGTCAGCTCACGAAGTCTGACAATCGAAGATTTTTGAAATAAAACAACATTTTTATGGTAAAGAAAAAATGAATTTACTCGCAAAAATAAATTTGAATGTAAATCCCATGATGCGTCGCAATTATAGAAAAATAGGTACGCGTACATGCTACTGGTCACTGGCAGACTGGGGGCAGTGGTCACTGGTACTTTATCAGTGGTCACTGGTACTTTATCAGTGGTGGTAATATTGATTTTATCGTGGTGGTAAATTCTTCCATTCGTAATTTATGGCGATAACCATCAGCAACTTTTCAAATTTTTACAATCAAGTTTTCACTCAAACGAGATCGCTTCTCTTTCATATTTTGGCTTGTTTCTTGAGCTAGTAGGAGGCCTTATGCGTTGATACAAATCTGTTGAAAATTGATGAATTATACAATGACCAATCATGTAACTACGCGAAGTTCTTAAATTCATTAATAATGAATATTTTTGAAAATTTGTTGAAAAAAGTAGAGTTGCCATATTGAATAATTCCGACGAGCTCACGATCGGAAATTATCGTCGTGACGTCCTAATTCTTTCTCAAAAACGAGATAGTTTTCCCGCGTCGTTCAGGCCAGAATGGGAACTTGTTCACTATATCTCTGTAAAGAAACGACGATTTTAGTGTTGAAATATATGTTGTTGTTTGTGTCTTATTTAGTTTTAAAAACGGCTAACTTATCTACTACTTGACGTACCGAAAGGTTTCTTTTTTTTCGTCCCTAATAGCTAGCCGAAAAGCAGAATTCGGAAGCAGACAAAGATAGTTGTGCTCGACTTCGACAAAGATATTTGTGTTCGACTTCGACCAAGATATTTGTGCTCGACTTCGACAAAGATGGTGTGCGTTTGACAAAGACGAAAGCAAGAGGTGAATAATTTATTTTTCTTAACACTTATCAAAAATAAGTTTTAGCTTTGCTATGTTTAAGGCTATTTTGTATTTGGACAAACGACATTCTTGGAATAAAATCGAAAGGGAATATTGTTTAGTCCAAGACAAAGAACGTCACAAACTTATGACAGCAACATTTGCATACTTTTCTAAGATTGACGATGAACTGCTTGCATGAACGATCCCTATGCGCATATTAGCAATCAAACATCACTTGTGCAAACAATAAAACTGTTTTGTTCATTAAAAAGAACAATTGTCAGTTTAAGGATTACACTTTACCGGATTCGCTCAACACGACATCTTCATTTGCTTTCAAGTGTTAACTGTTCGGAGTAAAAGCTTATTAAGCTGATGGATTTAGTCTATTTGATTGTGTTTCTGACGTTGAACAATTTCACTGCCTTTTAATACATAGAATTTTCAACCTGCTACGATAGCAATGTAATCCGGTATAGTGTAAACGGAGCCTCAATCATTTTATAGCAAGAATATTTAAATGTTGGCTAAAATGTATAAAAAAACGCGACTTCGGGCAAGGATGTATTTGGGAAGCGATGTTAGCGATCAAAAATGGACTGGAGGCATGAGTATATAAAAGACAGCTATCTTCACGTAGTAGACTGAGTTTGGTGGTGAATTATTCTGGAAAACTAAAACCTATTGAATTGCATTGTGAAAAGTTGAAAACTATCTTTATATCTGCGTAAGTTCTATCAAGATTTTAAACAACAAATAGTTGCTTTACGTATGATTTTTGTCGACGAACGTCTAGATGCTGGATGCTATAGATTGAAATATCTGGGAAAATGTTGATAGTGAGAATTTCATAGCGACGTATGCACGTGATAAAAAACCAATAAAGAAAAACTTTGCTATGCAGAGGAATGTAAAGATATTTTACTCGCAGAATTACTATATATTCTTCAACAAAGTAGTTCATACTACAGCGATGAAAAATATAAAGCGTCGTATTTAACGCAAACCTTGGTTAAACCAGGGTTAGTTGACACATGTGCACTTGTATAATATGTCCAAATGAAAATGTTTTGTGGAATTCCCCTTCATTTGGTAAAATATTATCGCAGTGGGCCAAGATCGTCCCTCGTTTCGACAGTCATTTGCTATTCGTACTGGAGCTCTAGAATCTTACTGTTTTTAGTCGTAAATGTGACCAATTCTTCATTCGTTTTCTTGTTATTGTGTAATGCTTAACATAGCAAAACAAAGACTAGCTATATAAAGCTACACTTACAAACATTTCATATTCCAGCTGCAAGACCCGTAACAGACTATGACAAATGTTTGTTTGGAGAAAAAATATTAACATATCTTGTCGAGTCTCCATTTGTGAATATCCATTTGAGAAATGCTTGCAAGAATATGGACTACAAGATTACAAGAATAAAATGCGGAATGGAAACGAAAGATTAGAATACACATTGAACTTCAAAAACAAAGGAACTAGGCTTTATAATGTGGCTACAATTGACTACATTTCATACATTGGTTCAATGGTTAAGGTATGGATTAGGGTCAGGCTTAGATTATGATTAGTTTAAGTGTTAAGATTAGGGTTAGAATTGTTTAAAAGTTTCTTATAAACGTAGAATTAGTCAAACTTATCAACACTTTGTTATGCCCCTCGTAATATCGGTGACAATGTTAAAGATGTTTATATTTCTCTTCATAACTTTGTGTCTGCATATTTTCTACATAAACAAACTGCTTTAATATTTATGACAGATATTATAATTCGTAGATCGAGGTAGAAGAACTCCTTGAAAATGAAACTTCCAACATTGAAACAAAATCAAGCATGGCAGAAGAGAAACAACGACGCTAGGTTAAACATAGCTTGATGAAATTGAACGTAGTTGAAGCACCTAACATACGCTCGAGAGTTTTGGATAAACACTTGTCAACCACTGAAAACTCGAATGATTCCAAGCATGTTTACCACATAAAGGCTCCAGCGAGGCAGGCTGTTGCGGCATATCGAAACATCGATAAATTTTGGGGGTTTTTTTTATTATCGGTTTAGCGATATTGGTTTTTTCGGTATATCGATGTACCGAAAATATCGAAAAAATATGAAAATATTCGTTGTTTTCAAAACAACAAAAAGAACTTTTACAAAAATAGGAATTCACCCCCCTGAAAATATAATTTTATCATATTTCAAAATTTTCATCAAAAAAAAAATTTATCATTTTGAACAGATTTTCCACAACAATAAAAACTTTTACAAAAATAGGAATTCCACCCCTGAAAATGAATTTTATCATATTTCAAACTTTTCATAAAAAGACTATAATTTATGCATTTGAACAGATTTTCCGCAACAAAAAGATTTTTTGTAAAAATAGGAATTACACCTCCCCTAAGAATGAATATAATCATATTTGAAAATTTTTATCAAAAAACTACAATTTATGCATTTGAACAGGTTTTCGAAAAAAAAAACTTTTACAAAAATAAGAATTCCACTCCTACTGAAAATAAATTTTATCATACTTCAAAATTTTTTTATATTTTCACCATCATGAGTTGAACATTTGAGTTACCTTGCATGAGTCGTTTTTACTTAAAATATGTTCTTTAACAATTTTGGTTCATCATTGTTATTGTTTTCTTGTTATTGATTTTATTTAGTATTTGGTAATATTGCAACTAAAATATTAACTCGTTTCAGTCTCCGCTTGCCGAAATCAAGATGGCTTCTAACCTTGAACATTTCAAACATTACAACTCAATGGTTGCAACCGATGAACTATTCAATCAAGTTACATTTGTTTCATTGTGTGCAATTCCTCTTTATGGATATCAAAGGTATAGACAGTTATTCAAGAATGAAATAAAATATAGAATGTTTTCATTTGTTGATTTGTCATACAGATTGGTTTGTTTACCTCCCAAAAAAGGGAGGGACTTTGTTTACAGAGAACATAAATGCAGCCTTTACAATGTTTTTTAGTTGTCTTGTTAGAAATATCGAAAATGTTTAATGATTGATAATATTTTTAATTGTTTAACTAAATGAGTTAGTTTTATAATTTATTAGAAACTGGTGGAAGCTTTGAATATGTTTGGTCAAAAACGACAGATAAATCCTGGGGATGGGGGATGAAGCTTTCTATGTTTATAGATGTATACCATTGTGAATTTATAATTTCATTGCTATCACAATTTATAGATTAATGTAAAAATTTTTGATGCTATAAGACGGTCTCATCAATATGCAACAATTGAACTGGTTTTCCAATTTCCTGAGAGATTCAACGTCACTTACGCTAGGTTAGTTTTGCCAGTAAGCTTTTTGTTGAATAACCTCACCATGGTCTTGATACTTAATTCATTTAACCAACATTGGCATGATTATTTGTTTCTATAGAAACCTATTGTTATATATTTATATGCTTATATTTACTATATACTTATATGCAGCCTGCTACATTGCTGAGCACTGAAAGTCCCACCTGCATTCAAACTCGCCCACAAACAAACCCACCCGCATATAAGTATATGTATATGTAAGCCTGTGTATTATAGTCAGAGGATTATGGTACAGTTTAAGTTTCCATGAAATTGTAGATCTTTACAAATTGTAACAATTTAGTAATTTATCAACATTCTATCACTCTATTGACAGTGGTGAAGGAGATGAAAAATTACATCCTGTTATTATTCATCAAGCTATTCTAGGTTCAGTTGAAAAAATGATTGCTATTCTTGCTGAAAGCTTTGGTGGAAAATGGCGAGTGTTTTCTTGGCTCATACCAGAGCTTAAAGCAAATGAAATGTCCTTAAAATATTAAATTAAAATGGTACAAAGTTTCATAATTGTTTGGAAATTTTTTATCATTTTTACGTTACTTTATTTTAAAATTTTGACGCACTGCATTTTCTGTTATTTTCTAGGATTTTATGGCTTTCTCCCCTTCAAGTTGTAGTAATTGCTTGTCAGTAGTAAATATAATGATTATTCCGAGCAGGTAAATTTAATTTAGTAAGCCTTAGATCAAACTTGCACAAGCTAATGCAAATTCAGCTATGGACAAATTGTTGCTATTTTATGAATTGAATTTTTTTTGTCCTTTTTTTTATTGACATTTTGGTCATGTTTAGATTCAAAAGAAGCTCCATGCCGCTGGTTATCGCGTTGATACAGACTTGGATCACGGATCAACACTAAATAAGAAAGTTCGCAATGCACAACTTTCACAGTACAACTTCATTCCTGGTATGAATTAAAGTCTTTTTAAACTATTTTTTATTTACTGTACAAATAAATAGATATTAAAAAGGTTTGGAACCACTGTTGGTGTTCAGAGTTTACTGACGTTTCCACAACATTAGTCAGGTTCGCCGTATTTGTTTTCTAGACGTCATGAAAGAGAGGGAAATATGTGGATGTTTTAGTTTGTGTGGTATACTTATTAATTGTTCGCTTGTAAGCCGTTTATAAGGTGCTGATATTTGTATTCTGTTCAATGATTTTTGTTTTGAGTTTGTTAACCTACTTTCTAACGTAAGTCGTTGTCTATAGTCAGTGCTGCTTGTAATGTTGTGCATTGTGATGCTCACTTGTCAGTACTTGTTGTTCTTGGTAGTCAGTTGATGCGCGAGTTGTAAAATGTAAGGTATTATCATTTGCTGTTGTCGGATTGTTTGTTGTTTGTCTTTTTGTTTGTTTGTTTTGTGTTCATTGTCTTTTTAAGTGTTGTCTACTTTAAAAAGCATAAATATGAAGACATAAAATTTAAAAAACTGAGGCTTTTAAAAACAGCAAATGATAATACCTTACATTTTACAACTCGCGCATCAACTGACTACCAAGAATAACAAGTACTGACAAGTGAGCATCACAATGCACAACATTACAAGCAGCACTGACTATAGACAACGACTTACGTTGGAAAGTAGGTTAACAAACTCAAAACAAAAATCATTGAACAGAATACAAATATCAGCACCTTATAAACGGCTTACAAGAAGCAATTAATAAGTATACCACACAAACTAAAACATCCACATATTCTCTGTCATGACGTCTGAAACAAATACGGCGAACCGACTAATGTTGTGGAAACGTCAACCTGAACACCAACAGTGGTTCCAAACTCTTTAATTTTATTTATTTGTACAGTAAATCAAAAAATAAAAAGACTTTAATTCATACCAGAATGAAGTTTACTGTGAAAGTTGTAGTTTGTTGAAGTTTGCTGTTGTTGGATTGTTGTTTGTTTGTATTTTGTTTGTTTGTGTTCATTGTCTTTTTAAGTGTTGTCTACTTTAAAAAGCAAAATAGATGGTTAAATGATTTCATGTTGTTTTTTAAACAGTTGTTGGTGAAAAAGATACGGTCTCAGACACGGTCAACGTCAGAACACATGACAACAAAGTACTCGGTGAAAAGTCGGTCATGGCCATGATCGAATGCTTGCGCAAAAATAAATTTGAATGTAAATCCCATGATACGTCGCAATTATAGAAAAATAGGTACGCGTACATGCTATTGGTCACTGGCAGACTGGCGGCAGTGGTCACTGGTACTTTATCAGTGGTGGTAATATTGATTTTATCGTGGTGGTAAATTCTTCCATTCGTAATTTATGGCGATAACCATCAGCAACTTTTCAACTTTTTACCATCAAGTTTTCACTCAAACGAGATCGCTTCTCTTTCATATTTTGGCTTGTTTCTTGAGCTAGTAGGAGGCTGTATGCGTTGATACAAATCTGTTGAAAATTTATGAATTATACAATGACCAATCATGTAACTACGCGAAGTTCTTAAATTTATTAATAATGAATATTTTTGAAGATTTGTTGAAAAAAGTAGAGTTGCCATATTGAATAATTCCGACGAGCTCACGATCGGAAATTTTCGTCGTGACGTCCTAATTCTTTCTCAAAAACAAGATAGTTTTCCCGCGTCGTTCAGGCCAGAATGGGAACTTGTTCACTATATCTCTGTAAAGAAACGACGATTTTAGTGTTGAAATATATGTTGTTTGTGTCTTATTTAGTTTTAAATACGGCTAACTACTTTGTTGAAGAATATATAGTAATTCTGCGAGTAAAATATCTTTACCTTCCTCTGCATAGCAAAGTTTTTCTTTATTGGTTTTTTATCACGTGCATACGTCGCTATGAAATTCTCACTATCAAGATTTTCCCAGATATTTGCAATCTATAGCATCCAGGATCTAGACGTTCGTCGACAAAAATCATACGTAAAGCAACTATTTGTTGTTTAAAATCGCACACCATCTTTGTCGAAGTCGAGCACAAATATCTTGGTCGAAGTCGAAAACAAGTATCTTGGTCGAAGTCGAACACAAATATCTTTGTCGAAGTCGAGCACAACTATCTTTTTCGGCTTCCAAATGCTGCTTTTCGGCTAGCTTTTAGGGACCACAAAAAAGAAACCTTTTGGTACGTCAAGTAGTAGATAAGTTAGCCGTATTTAAAACTAAATAAGACACAAACAACATATATTTCCAACACTAAAATTGTCGTTTCTTTACAGAGATATAGTGAAGAAGTTCTCATTCTATCCTGAACGACGATGGAAAACTACCTCGTTTTTGAGAAAGAATTAGACGTCACGACGATAATTTCCGATCGTGAGCTCGTCGGAATTATTTAATATGGCAACTCTACTTTTTTCAACAAATCTTCAAAAATATTCATTATTAATGAATTTAAGAACTTCGCGTAGTTACATGATTGGTCATTGTATAATTCATCAATTTTCAACAGATTTGTATCAACGCATACAGCCTCCTACTAGCTCAAGAAACAAGCCAAAATATGAAAGAGAAGCGATCTCGTTTGAGTGAAAACTTGATGGTAAAAAGTTGAAAAGTTGCTGATGGTTATCGCCATAAATTACGAATGGAAGAATTTACCACCACGATAAAATCAATATTACCACCACTGATAAAGTACCAGTGACCACTGCCGCCAGTCTGCCAGTGACCAATAGCATGTACGCGTACCTATTTTTCTATAATTGCGACGTATCATGGGATTTACATTCAAATTTATTTTTGCGCAAGCATTCGATCATGGCCATGACCGACTTTTCACCGAGTACTTTGTTGTCATGTGTTCTGACGTTGACCGTGTCTGAGACCGTATCTTTTTCACCAACAACTGTTTAAAAAACAACATGAAATCATTTAACCATCTATTTTGCTTTTTAAAGTAGACAACACTTAAAAAGACAATGAACACAAAACAAACAAACAAAAATACAAACAACAAACAATCCAACAACAGCAAATGATAATACCTTACATTTTACAACTCGCGCATCAACTGACTACCAAGAACAACAAGTACTGACAAGTGAGCATCACAATGCAAAACATTACAAGCAGCACTGACTATAGACAAAGACTTACGTTAGAAAGTAGGTTAACAAACTCAAAACAAAAATCATTGAACAGAATACAAATATCAGCACCTTATAAACGGCTTACAAGCGAACAATTAATAAGTATACCACACAAACTAAAACATCCACATATTTCCCTCTCTGTCATGACGTCTAGAAAACAAATACGGCGAACCTGACTAATGTTGTATAAACGTCAGTAAACTCTGAACACCAACAATGGTTCCAAACCTTTTTAATTTCTATTTATTTGTACAGTAAATAAAAAATAGTTTAAAAAGGCTTTAATTCATACCAGGAATGAAGTTGTACTGTGAAAGTTGTGCATTGCGAAGTTTGTTATTTAGTGTTGATCCGTTATCCAGGTCTGTATCAACGCGATAACCAGCGGCATGGAGGTTCTTTTGAATCTAAACATGACCAAAATGTCAATAAAAAAAAAGGACAAAAAAAATCCAATTCATAAAATAGTAACAATTTGTCCATAGCTGAATTTGCATTAGCTTGTGCAAGTTTGATCTAAGGCTTACTAAATTAAATTTACCTGCTCGGAATAATCATTATATTTACTACTGACAGGAATTATTGCAACTTGAAGGGGAGAAAGCCATAAAATCCTAGAAAATAACAGAAAATGCAGTGCGTCAAAATTTTAAAATAAAGTAATGTAAAAATGATAAAAAATTTCCAAACAATTATGAAACTTTGTACCATTTTATTTCAACATTTTAAGGACATTTCATTTGTTTTAAGCTCTGGCATGAGCCAAGAAAACACTCACCATTTTCCACCAAAGCTTTCAGCAAGAATAGCAATCATTTTTTCAACTGAATCTAGAATAGCTTGATGAATAATAACAGGATGTAATTTTTCATCTCCTTCACCACTGTCAATAGAGTGATAGAATATTGATAAATTACTAAATTGTTACAATTTGTAAAGATCTACAATTTCATGGAAACTTAAACTGTACCATAATCCTCTGACTATAATACACAGGCTTACATATACATATACTTATATGCGGGTGGGTTTGTTTGTGGGCGAGTTTGAATGCAGGTGGGACTTTCAGTGTTCAGGAATGTAGCAGGCTGCATATAAGTATATAGTATATATAAGCATATAAATATATAACAATAGGTTTCTATAGAAACAAATAATCATGCCACTGTTGGTTAAATGAATTAAGTATCAAGACCGTAGTGAGGTTATTCAACAAAAAGCTTACTGGCAAAACTAACCTAGCGTAAGTGACGTTGAATCTCACAGGAAATTGGAAATCCAGTTCAATTGTTGCACATTGATGAGACCGTCTCATAGCATCAAAAATTTTTACATTAATCTAGAAATTGTGATAGCAATGAAATTATAAATTCACAATGGTATACATCTATAAACATAGAAAGCTTCATCCCCCATCCCCAGGATTTATCTGTCGTTTTTGACCAAATATATTCAAAGCTTCCATCAGTTTCTAATAAAGTATAAAACTAACTCATTTAGTTAAACAATTAAAAATATTATCAATCATTACACATTTTCGATATTTCTAACAAGACAACTAAAAAACATTGTAAAGGCTGCATTTATGTTCGCTGTAAACAAATTGCCTCCCTTTTTTGTGAGGTAAACAAACCAATCTGTATGACAAATCAACAAATGAAAACATTCTATATTTTATTTCATTCTTGAATAACTGTCTATACCTTTGATATCCATAAAGAGGAATTGCACACAATGAAACAAATGTAACTTGATTAAATAGTTCATTGGTTGCAACCAATGAGTTGTAATGTTTGTATTGTTCAAGGTTAGAAGCCATCTTGATTTCAGCAAGCGGAGACTGAAACGAGTTAATATTTTAGTTGCAATATTACCAAATACTAAATAAAATCAATAACAAGAAAACAATAACAATGATGAACCAAAATTGTTAAAGAACATATTTTAAGTAAAAACGACTCATGCAAGGTAACTCAAATGTTCAACTCATGATGGTGAAAATATAAAAAAATTTTGAAGTATGATAAAATTTATTTTCAGTAGGAGTGGAATTCTTATTTTTGTAAAAGTTCTTTTTTTTTGGAAAACCTGTTCAAATGCATAAATTGTAGTTTTTTGATAAAAATTTTGAAATATGATTATATTCATTCTTAGGGGATGTGGAATTCCTATTTTTATAAAAAATCTTTTTGTTGCCGAAAATCTGTTCAAATGCATAAATTATAGTGTTTTTATGAAAAGTTTGAAATATGATAAAATTCGTTTTCAGGGGGTGGAATTCCTATTTTTGTAAAAGTTTTTATTGTTGTGGAAAATCTGTTCAAAATGATAAATTTTTTTTTGATGAAAATTTTGAAATATGATAAAATTATATTTTCAGGGGGGTGAATTCCTATTTTTGTAAAAGTTCTTTTTGTTGTTGAAAACAACGAATATTTTCATATTTTTTCGATATTTTCGGTACATCGATATACCGAAACCAATATCGCTAAACCGATAATTAAAAAACCCCCCAATATTTATCGATGTTTCGATATGCCGCAACAACCTACCTCGCTGGAGCCTTTATGTGGTAAACATGCTTGGAATCATTCGAGTTTTCAGTGGTTGACAAGTGTTTATCCAAAATTCTCGAGCGTATGTTAGGTGCTTGAACTACGTTCACTTTCATCAAGCTATCTTTAACCTAGCGTCGTTGTTTCTCTTCTGCCATGCTTGGTTTTGTTTCAATGTTGGAAGTTTCATTTTCAAGCAGTTCTTCTACCTCGATCTACGAATTATAATATCTGTCATAAATATTAAAGCAGTTTGTTTATGTAGAAAATATGCAGACACAAAGTTATGAAGAGAAATATAAACATCTTTAACATTGTCACCGATATTACGAGGGGCATAACAAAGTGTTGATAAGTTTGACTAATTCTACGTTTATAAGAAACTTTTAAACAATTCTAACCCTAACCTTAACAATTAAACTAATCATAATCTAACCCTGACCCTAGCAGCATCTCTCATTGTTATTTTAAGGATAGAGCAAAGTAAAGTATAAAAGCGTTTAGTTGTGATCAATGTTTTGCCCAGTTTGATATTAGTTCGAGTGTGCTCTTTTTTTGTTGTACTTTTAAAATAAATATGCCTAGAGTCCGTCTCAAGAGGGCCGGGGTGGTTATTTTTGGAATTCTGTGTTGAAATAGTAGTTGCCTTAAAGGGAGCTGCTATTTTTGAGATGTTAAGGAATATCGTCTCTTCAGAAAGTCATATCTGAAAGCATTCACGTGCCATTAATTGGCGGTTTGTTGAAAAACCTCTGTAAGTTTTTCGTTTGCTTGTTCAAAAGCTCTCTGCGAGTGAGGAATGTATTTTCCAGATTAACATTCTATTTTAAACATACAGAAACAAAATCTGACTACATTAAATATTTAAAATCACAGCAGTTAGGACGTACGATAACATCATGCATTTCCTTGCAAAACTCAATTTCTCATCATTAACTATATTGCTCGTCATTCAATTCGAGTGCTACTGAAGTACAATTATATTTTAGGGTAACTTAATGATAAATTGAATAAAATTTACTTTTCTACTGCTTGAATACATTTTGCATTATCTCGTTCAGAAATTTTTATGTTCGGCCAGTCAACAGAATATTTAGAATATAACTGGCTGGAACGAAAACTGTAGACAATTACACGGTCATTGGGGCTGACCAACGATGAAATGAAGTTGATTAAGTGCAGTTTTAGTGCAGATAGGCGGGCCATAGCTGTACTTACCTAAAAATGTTTCAATTTAAACAAGTGCAAACTGTTATCGCCTATATTGGTATTCGTCAAAACCGCTTAAAGCTTCCAGGAGACACTTTCGAAGTAAATTTTTTTATTATTCTAAAAGAACTCAAATGTACATGAAAGTCAATTTGAAAAAATTAATCTTTAAAATATGTGTTATTGTCAAGCCATACGAACGAGCAGTTTACACACATTGTCGGGCCTGATTTTGAAATTTGAGAGGCAAGCAGTCACAGGAGTCAAATGCAGGGGGGTCGTTTCCCATGGCTCAACTGCTGCCTTCTTCGCAACCACTAGGAACTACTACATATGTTGCTACGCGACATCCATGGGTCAAATTCAAGCCGGAAAATTATTGTCGTCGTCAATCAATCGTCATCTCACGTCATGGCTTACGCCCGTCAGGCTCACACTCAAAGAGTGGGGCTTCAAAATCTCTTTATAAATATTTAAAGCAGCATTTTCATTCCTTTGATTGCCTGATTTATAATATTTTTGGCTCGGCCAACCATTGCCTAGATAGTTCTTCATACAAGCTTTCCCATTCAGTAATTAGTAATGTCATGACCCACTGACTGCAAAGTAAAAAACATTTTTCACCCCGTAGATGAAAAATGTTTTACTAATTTGGGTGTATGTTTGAGGACTTTCACTTGTGGAGGATTATAAATATGCATAATTTGAGAGTTCGCTTAGCGCTTTTCCTCGTTTGACCAATGTTCGAAAGATTATGAAGTAGGTAACAGTCATGAACATTATAGGGAAAATGTAAACGCAGACAAAAAAAGCAAACAATTCGTATAGGACATAACGACGTTGAGGATCTACCATACACTCTTGAATAGTCATTCCAACTGTCGTAACCAAACCAATTATGTACGCTGAACCACAAATTATCTTTATCTTTCGTTGACTGAAGGAAGGTTTCAATGGATGAACTATCGCACGATAACGTAGGACTGAAATGAATAGCATCAAAGAAACTCCACTTACTTTAAATACAGTATGTACGCCAGCTATATATGAACAGTTTAAAGAAATTGGGATGCTTTTCATCTTAATGAAAAATATACTTAGCAGTGCCAGTGCGTCACATATAGCGAGATGCAAGACAAGAATGTAGTATTTCTTATTTATAAACAGAATCTTTTGTTTTAATATCAAAGCGATCACAAGAGTATTTCCAACAATGCCAAATACACATATACAAATACGCAAAAATACAAAAGCAGCCATAACAATTAAATTGATGTATTCCTATCAGTCTATGTTTCAATTGAAAAACTGTTTTTTCAGTTAATAGGTCAAGTTGCAATGTTTGACTAAAGTACGGTCTCGTTGTTGTTTTTGTCGCTATTAGCTATGCTTGTATGCTGTATATATATTTGTACTGTCTTTCTGCGGGTAATGTGTATTTAAATGTACCAATGAGCACCCACGAAAACTGATACTTCATAATAATACCCATTAAAGTGCTAATATTACGAATTTTAGCCCCCCTTTTTTATGAGCTTAATTGAAAGGCCTTGTTTCAGTGATTTTAAATCTGCAATTATAATTGAAATTGGATTGGTGAAAGTGATTTTACGGACGTTCAAAGTCATGATTTTCAGCATATTTTTGCGAACTTTTTGGTCGGTATGCTAATTACTTGTGACGTAGAAAGTTGAACACATATATCAACATGGCGTATTCTACTAGTAATCTTAATAAGAAACGCGGAGGAAAACACTGTGTTGCTGGCGGACCTAATCAAATTAGTTGCGCCAATGATTCAAAAACCGAAGGAATGTCGATGCACCTGTTTCCTAAAAAAAGAAACAGAGCCGCAAAGACATAGAAAATGGGTAAATTTTGTGCGTAAACATAGACCGGGTTTTGAGGCTTCCTCTACCTCGTGTCTGTGTTCTGCACATTTTGAAGATTCTTGTTTTGACCTTAATTTGAACGTGCAAGTCAAGCTCAAAAGAAGGTTGAAGAAAGATACTATCCCAACCATTGACGTGGCTGGGATTCCTGAACCATTACAGGACGAAATAACCGATCGAAAGCGAAAACAAGTAAGTTTACGCTTGTTTATGTAAATTTTTCTTTTGTCATATGTAAATTCGATATAAGTTTTGTAGATTATTCGACATACTCTCCATAAGCCATCGCTGAATGAAACATGTTTTCTTGATGAGGAAGAACCATCTACTAGTGATGGAGCTGAGCATGTTGAAGTATGCACTAAGGTAGCAAACTATTCGCCATTTGAAGAACTACATGCAGTTGGTGAAGATATTTGTGAATCCCAGTCTCCATGTAAATCGTGCCATCGTCTTAAGAAAAAACTTACATCTTTAGAAAAGACTTTAAGCTGGTATAAAAAGACAAAAGCATCTTTAACGAAAAAGGCCCAGAAGTTACAAAATGAATATCGAAGCGAAATCAGGGAAAATCGTAATACATCAGTGGTGACCAGCATTAATATAGACGATGGAATGCAGGGGAGTGCTGAAGAGCTTTTCGAAGGAGAATCATACATGGACTACTCCTCTTTTGAAGAGTCTAGTCAGAGTGAAGATTTAGATGAAGATACCACAAGTAATACAGTCAGGTATTTTATCTTATAAAGAATTAGATCTCTGTTGTATTTCATAATAATGAATTTTCTTAATCGTGTTTCAGAATTGATGGAGGAGCAAGCTCGCATGAACAACCTATGTTCATGGTATTTTACATCTCAATCGGTTGAGTTATTTGAAAAATTTTGCTTTAACTGCAAGGAGAAAATTTAAACGTACACATTAAAAAAGATTGGTTCGATGGCCATTGTAGAGAAAATTGTGGTAAATGTGTTGAAAAGAACTTTATGTGGTAAACACAAGCAGGTAAAGGCCGAGTATTCTCCCATCCCATAGACTCACAAAACCATCGCATCAACCATCTGTATGTAACAGCTCTCAACTACCTGAAGTAAATAAAAAGGTTGGAGTAATTATTGTTGATGAAACAATGTTGATGATAACATTGTTTCTCATAAATTTACAATCTTATATATTTAATGATTGTGATGCTTGGCGGCGATAAGCACGTCCATTCCTATCTCTCAATAGTGGCCTGACGTTTTCAAGGACAGCCTCATGAACTAAAGGCCCAAATTTGGTATGCTGTGTTATGCATATTTTCTCAATGCTGCCATCAAATGTCATTTTCTGCAAAGCTGGTCCTATTTCCTTACAGCATCTGTACTCTAATGTGCCTTCTAACAAATCGGTATGACAGCATTAACAATTACACCTGAAACGTGGAAGTATTGTGGCTTATACCAACAATAACATCGTTGATCGTTCAATTTATACAAATCGAAACATTTTAGCAAGTACTTTTCTATTTTGAAAAGATCCAACTGGATGTATTCAATAATATACATGCTTCTCCATGTATTCAATAATATACATATTTGTACGTACATCTATTTACAGAAACCCATAGTTTCGGAGGATGTGACAAGTATTCTATATTATCTCATTTATCTTTCAAAACCAAATCTCGTGTAAGTTTGAGCTAAGAGTTGTGTTTTTCTGTAAATTTGTACTTCCACAGAAAAACGTTGATAATAATTGTTTTGGATAAAAATACATTTACAAACTGATAATTTTTTTTGAATTTTATGCGCATTTTTATGTTTGCCACATTAATACAAAAAAGAATTTGTGTTTTATTTTAAAGCTTCGTAGTTTGTTCAAGTTATTTTACGCTTCTGTCTATCGGCCGTGTGCTTACAAATGCGTGGAAAGACTGGGCTCTACTGGCTTCAAAATATCGACTGAGGTAGCCTTCCATCTATTTAGTTCAATGGTTTATACATAATAATGTATTGCAGTGTTATCAAACAAAGTTGAGTAACGCCAATGAGAGACATTTACACAATATATAAACGCCTGCTAAGATCTGTATAAGGATGTTTTTAAAAGTTGTGATGTTGGTCTCTAATGATGCTGGCATCTAATGGCCTATCTTTGGGTGCATATGAATTGAATCTTTTTTCTGTGCCCTTCTGGAGATGAAAAAAATTATTGTATGTTTCTCTCTTTGTTGGAAAAAGTGTTCACTATATACAGTTATTTAGCAATCTACCCCCATCTGTCCTTCTTTGTATGTTTCTCTCTCTATTGGAAAAATTAATCACTACACAGCCATTTACCAGTATCTGTCCTTTTTTATTTTTCTCATGAACACCTAAACCTTACGATTATTTCCTTTTGTTTATGTTGCCTGCACCAAATTTTCCATGATTCACATGCATTTCTAGAGCTTTCGTGATGATTGTGTTTATTGAAAATTTATGGGCTTATCAAATAAATTAAGGAAAAATGTTAATTGCGTGTATTTTCGCTACGTATTTCATTCTAAATCCACAGGATTGTTGTTAATACGTCCAATTTCTACATAAACTGCTGCCGTATTTTACATGCATTTTGAAAATGCTGTCAACGAACATAATCATCTCAAATACGTTTTACTATTTATTGGTAAAGTAAATTAAAGTTTTATTTTAAAGTAAATTACGGTTTTACGATGCTAACATGCATAAACTTATTATATAGGAATAAAGCATTTATAAGGAATAGGATATAAAGCAGTTAGGATATAAGGCATATCCTAAATTTCTAATAGCAAAAATGTTTCAAATCAGAACCAAAGTGTATTAACAATTTTCAACAACATGTATGGAGTACACTATTCAATACGCTAAAATTTGGTCTCTCAAATTGCTTGAATTTTGTAAACTTTATCTATTTTCTGTAGTACTTCCAGAAGTAAAGAATTTTTCTATCCAGTATTCCATAGATCAGAGGATTCAACGAATGTAAGCCAAAAATGCGGACAACAGAAGCAATGTTCTGATTAGTTGAAGTATTTGATGAAAGCGCGTTGTTGATATCCATTGCATCCACAACTAGAAGGTAAATATGACCAACTGAAAAGCAGAGGACTGTGAACACACAGACGAAAAATATCTTTTTATTTTTAGCATCTCGATGACGACTTGAGCTGGTGGAGGATTGTAGATGAGAATGTGTCGGATTGGAGTTAGTTCTTAGTGCTTTTCTTTGTTTCATCAATGCTTGAGCGATTATGGAGTAAGTCACAGTCATGAAGGTTATTGGGAAAATGTAGACACATGAATAAAACGCACACAATTCGTAAATGTAATAACGACCTTGAGGATCCACAATGCACTCTTGAAATGTCATTCCAACTGTCGTAACAAAACCAATGATGTACGCTAAACCACAAACGATTTTTATCTTTCTTCGACTGAAAGAAAGTTTCAATGGATGAACTGTCGCACGATAACGTAGAACTGAAATGATCAACATTATAGATACTCCACTTATTTGGAAAAAAGTATCTATGCCACTTATGTATGAGCAGTTTAACAAAATTGGGACGCTTTTCGAAGCATAATAAGAAATGTCAATGACAAATAGACTTAGAAGTGCTAGTACGTCACATATCGCGAGATGTAAGACTAGAAAGTAGTAGTTCTTCTTTAACAGAATCATTTGTTTTAAAATTGAAGTGATCACAAGAGTATTTCCAACAATGCCAAATACATATATTGCAACATGCAAAAATACAAATGCTGCCATTAAGATGTGATATAATGGATTATCTGCCCAATTTTCTAGATCGGCACTTTTTCTGTTTCTTTAATTTAAAATGCAATAAAGACCTGTGTGTTTTTCCATTTTTAAATAACAGTCAGCAGTATTCGCTTTTTTACTTCTGCAATATATATATTGTTGGATATTGCTAAAAACGTACTTCAAACTCAACCAATTAAAAACCTTAAAAGCAAAAACTGTGTTAATATATTCAATGAATAAGCAGAAAGACTAATACAGCCATTACAGCTGTGTCAATACGTGCGTTCTCTTCAACGAAACGAACACAAAAGTGATTTTAAAGTTGCAATTTCTGTAGTGTCTTCACCGTCGATTTCCACTGGTTGCCATATTGATAGACAATCGCATGTAGCAAAAAGGGTTTGTGTTGATTTTGTGCTCAAAACGAGTTGATCTTGAACCCAAGAAGATGCAATCCTAAATGTACAAGTAAATATTCAACATGTTTTAACTCGCAAATTGAGAAGTAAAAGGACAAGATTTAAGCCCGAATGGCGGGATCACAGCACGGCTAACTGTACCGCTCGGCCACACAAGCTAGTGACGTGGAAACCCGCCGACAACATTACAACTGTATGTGACAGAACAGCATTTATTGTCTTCCGAATCACACCATAGGCTCCCAATAAATAGTATCTTTCACTTTTGCTTTGTCACCCTCGTTGCAAATATGAAGAGCTTTGCTTTGCGTCGCTATCAAAAGTTAACTTTGTTTGACACTTTATGTTTTACCAACAGCAAAGACAAAGATGAAAAAAGTATACACAATGTCAGCCATTGCCATGTGGTGAATCAAGACAATAACGCGCGTGTTCTTAGTCAATGTAATGGCGTTGGGGATCATTTAAATTTTCTGTTTAAACTTAGCTAACAAATATATTTTGCGGTTTTGGTAATTTAGTAATTTAGCTTTGTGGATAGTTTAACTTGATTGTTTGGAGTTAACGTATTCTGTACTATCATACATAGCTACTCCTGTGAAATAACGACGTTTTCAAATATCGTCTCATCTCTTTTCTTATGAAATAATGACTTTTTGAAATGTCGTTCATATCGTCTCTAATGACTACATTGACTGCTTTAACTGTATTTGTCTACACAACATACATTTTGTGATTGCTCAAGAAACAAGTACCTGATGTTTGCTTATAAGTACTAAACATACCAAACAGACGATACTCCCGGCTTAAACCATTTACATTTAACATATTTTGTTGAAAAAATATTTTCATGTAACCATGTAGTAATTTTTGTAAAAAGCAGCATTTGAAAAGCTGTCACTTGATAAGATTTAAATCAGAAAGTCATCATTTTATAAAATTCGTCTTTTTAACGTTCTTTGTTTTTCCTTTGTCTACCTTATATGTTTACCTTTGTGTCTATCTTTATATCTACCTTTATGTCTACCTTTATGTCCACCTTTGTGTCTATCTTTATGTCTACCTTTATGTCTACCTTCATGTCTATCTTTATGACTATCTTTTTTCTATTTTTAACTACCTTTGTTGCCTTTTGTTAACTACTATTTTAACTGGTTTTGTTTTATTTTATCAGACGCACACAAAATCACAAAATCACAAAATCTTGTATATATATTTTTAGCATTTAAGTATTTTATTTATTAAATCCCCTGAAGAGTGAGAAATCATGAAACAGGCTTGTCGGGATGAATCTGTACTTTTGTGATTTTTTCTCAACACTACTACACATATTTACGCTCTGCTCCTCTCGGGCATCGAGCACTGTTTTATACGGAGAATCATCAAATATAAACTTCCTATTTATATATGTATCTATTCCTAAAATGAACTAAAATAAAATGGACAATTGTTTGCTGTCGCTACTCGGAGTTTCACGCCGTAGGGCGATCTTCAGGCAACTGACAGATTATATATTATTTGCTGACTATATACATCGACTAAAAGGTGTTAAGTTACATGACGGCATGCACTAAACATATCGGAACGTTTATTTAAAATGTTCTTTTTACGTCCTTTCAGGATAAGTAGCCTTTCTTCAAGGCAAAGACGGCAGGTTCTTTGGTTTTGTTCGAGGTAGAAGTTGTTTGATGAAGTCCCATTTAATGTTGTAGTTACGTTTGTTTTCTTTCAGTGTCCACGTGTATTTAGAAAGTTCTGTCTCTGTTCCGGTATTTAATGTTCGTAATGGATTTAATGTGGTTTCGATATCGTGTCTTAAAAGCGCATGCAGTAACACCTATGTAAGTTTTGTTTCTGTTGTTGTCAGTCGTTGTCACGTCGGCTTTGTAAATCACGTTGGGTTTCAGGCAATTGCCATTTGTCGGCATAGATGTTTCTGTCTGCAGTTATATTTCTTGGTGGGTTGTTCTTGTTCTGGGTTGTGTCTAAGTTAAGTCTTTTAAAATAGTCTTGTTGTGTCTGGTTATGAAAGTTTTCATGTTTTCGCAGCTGTAGCTTACGCGTATTGTGTGTCGGTTAAATATCTTGAGAGTAGTATTTGGTGGGAAATGTTTGTCGATAAGTTGTAGGAAGTCATGGGCGATGTGTGTTTTTAGGTTTTTGCTGTATGGTGGGTTAAACCAAGTGACGTTACGTTTTCTGTTGTACGTGGTGTTTACATTGATGTTTGATGGATTAAAGGTGAGTTGGGTGGTGAAGTTGCTTTGTTTAAGAGCTTGGTTGTAAATTGGTGCGGCATTTTCGAAGGTGTCTTTGCCAGATGAGAGTGTGTTAATTCGGTTGTTGATAGATGTGGGTAGTTGGCGTAATACTGGTGGTGGGTGGTTGGACGATCTGTGAATGTAGAGGGGCTCGTCATTGGGTTTTTTATATGGTTTGTAGGTGTCGTTGCTAAGGTCAAGTGTTACGTCAAGGAAGTTTGTGCGTTCATGGTTTGTCATCGCTGTGATTTTTAGTCCAAGCTCGTCAAATAGGTGTGAGAGGGTTTTTCTTTCTTTGTCGCAGAGTCTTCCAGATTTCGTATTTATGACTGCAAGGCCATCGTCACGGTATAAGCCGACGTTATTTCCGTACCGTTGCTGTAGTTGGTCGAGTAAGAATAGCCCTACAAGCTTGCAAACTTCCGCTCCATCATAGCTGCCCATGGTTACATCAAACATGTTGGTAGCGTTGCGTTTCGACCATGATTTGTTTTGGTGGAAAAGAAGTGATTTTCTTGCGTGTTTTATAATGGTGTGGTCTTTTTCTGTGATTGTTGTGTATTGTTTTGCCCACGCTAGGCATTTGTCCAGTAGGTGTTCGGTGATCGAAGGGTAAAAGTCAACTATGTCGAATGATATGAATGATTTTCTTTGTTTTTTGGTGATGGATTTGAACCAAGTGATAGCATCTGTTGTGTTGCGCCATTGGTTTAGTTTTAGTTTGTTTCGTATTATGTTGTTGATGTTGTCAGGATGTATTTGCTGACTTTTCCGAGGTGGCTTTTGCGGGTTGATGAGGCGGCATTTGGGGTTGTTTTCAAAGTCTGGTTTGTGGTCTTTTAAAGATATGAATGCTGGAGTATGGTTCATGGTGTTTATTCGGTCGGCGATTTTTAGGTTGTCAGCGATTAGTTTTAGTTCGGAATTTATTTCTTCTACAGTGTCTTCTTGCGTGTGTTTGTATGTCTTTGTCACATTGTCTGTTAGTAGTTTATTGTAATTTGAGGCGTACATTTCATAGATGTTTGTTGTTTTGTCGGCGAAGATGAAGACGTTGTTTGATGCGTTGATTTTGTTCATGTCTTTGTGTAAAGATTTTAGAAAATCGTTGTGGATGTTGCGGAACTCGATGTTTTCGATTAACTGGGAAAGGTCGTCTTCAAAAGGTTTTAAGGATGGAACTGGTGGTGGATTTCGTTTTGTCTTTAAGCCATAAGTGTGCGGTCTTTGTGTGCGAATGGCGTCGTCAGTGTGGCGGAGAAGGAAGTGAGCTTTCCATCTCATGCGTTGTACGAATTCGTGGGTTTTGGTGATGAGGTTTCTGAGATAACTGTCTTTAGCTGGTAGGCCGATGTTTTTCAGCGAATAGTTAAAGTTAATCTGTTGCATAATTGTCCTCGAGTTTTCAGGTTTATAACAGCGCTCACTGTTATAAACCTGAAAACTGAAAGAAAACAAACGTAACTACAACATTAAATGGGACTTCATCAAACAACTTCCACCTCCGAACAAAAACCAAAGAACCTGCCGTCTTTGCCTTGAAGAAAGGCTACTTATCCTGAAAGGACGTAAAAAGAACATTTTAAATAAACGTTCCGATATGTTTAGTGCATGCCGTCATGTAACTTAACACCTTTTAGTCGATGTATATAGTCAGCAAATAATATATAATCTGTCAGTTGCCTGAAGATCGCCCTACGGCGTGAAACTCCGAGTAGCGACAGCAAACAATTGTCCATTTTATTTTAGTTCATTTTATCTTACGCTCTTCTAATATATAGAAACGCTCTTTTATCCAGGAATATTATCCATAATAATATATCTATTCCTATATATATATATACAAAGTGTTTGTAACAAAATCTTTGTAAATAATATATTGTCACATTCTGACGAAGGCTCGAAGCACCGAGTTGAAAGCTTAATAAAAAATTTAAAACAAATCCAGAGAATCCTTATCATTATCATATACAAAGTGTATATACAATGTGCCCTCCAGGCTATCACCACAGTAAAATGGTGACTCCTACACTTGGGACACAGGACGTACGGTTACACGTTGTATGGATTGTATTGTAGAGTCACCACAGCGCTCAAACCTATAAAAGTGAGCTTTGCATATCGCGAACACGGTGAACGTCTCCATAAGAGACTCTCTACACAATCCGACAGTGCTTAAACTACCCACGAGCAGTGAGCGTAGTATACAAAGTGTATATACAATATATTGCACAATACATATACTTTATGGAAAAAATTTTCCCCATTTTTGGACAACAATTTAATGTACGAATTATTATATATAATGAGTTATTTTCTGAACAGCATATGAACTTTTTTACTTAAATATTTGCAGAACTGTAAAGTTTAAAACATTTGTCTGAACTGTAAAGTGTTAATATATCCAATAAATAAGCAGAAAAACTAATACAGCCATTACAACTATGTCAATACGAGCGTTCTCTTGAACGAAACGAATATAAAAGTAATTTTAAAGTTGCTATTTTCTGCTGTGTTTTCACCGTCAATTTCCACTGGTTCCATATTGATAGACAATCGCATTTAGCAAAAATGGTTTGTGTTGATTTTGTGCTGTGTAACGCAGATGCCCATTGGAGCAATCTTTTAACATGGTTGTTTAGGCCAATTTGAATTCAAATCAAATTGTAATTGAATCAAACAAAAAAAAACTAATATACAGCCATAAGAGCATAGGCGTACAGGAACTTTCAGTAGTTATGGTGCAGGTATGGTCCCGGAAGTAAACGGAGCTCTTACCCGTGTCAATTAGTTTCCAGTCCTAAGAAGTAAACAGGGCGCGCGCGTGTAAACCGGAAACGAACTTAGCGGGGGAATGTTGAATGTGATAGGTTATCGTAATAAAGGGAAATGAAACAATTGACAAGAAATATTATCTAATTTATTAAAGCATCCAATAAAATGTCTTAAAGCCCTCATTGTGTATTTCATTACACGATTCACTATATAGTCGAACTATCGTCTTAAAAAATGTTATTTGCGTTGTTCATTATTGCATTGCTTTTGGACGTTTTGAAAAAAGACAAAAAATATGGCACACATGTTTAATCAGATATATGCAGACACTGTTGAGTTTGAAGAAGTTAGTCACAGCGATCTTATCAATTTGATTTTCGTCGATTTTATAAGTAAAAAGATTCAAGAGCTACGAAGAGCTGAAAAGGATGAAAGTAAAGCAGATCCTTGGGTAGAGTATCAAAACGTTTTAGAAATGATGACTGAGGAAGATCGTTGGTTCAATTTTGCAGCTCGAGCAGTCGAAACAATTAATCGCGAACATGTCTGGAATGGAATATGTGAAGCCTTTAAGTTTCTAAAGAACTGTGGACCTTCGAACTCTCACAAGACATATTTTGACAAACTGTTTAGTGCTACTTGGGTAGAACTAATGTTAATTTACACGGAGACAAAACGTCCTCCTTTTTTTCAACATCTCTTTGACTATGCTGATTGTAGTTGTAAACTGAAATACAAATCAACTATGTAATTGCTTTGACAAAAGAAAAATAAAAATATAAATTTCAATGTTATTGCATTTTGACTTCAGTTGTTTTATGACCATGTCATTGTGAAAATGGGAATCGGTAGCAGCAAACGTGAAAATAGAAATGCAAAAGGGATAAAAATCATAATCGTCAGAAAATGTTTCGCTTGGGTATAAGTTTCGGACGCAACGATCTCAATCTTGAGGGTCATTTGCAAGCAGGATACACAAGTAAAACTGTTAAAATTATGGACCCGCTGCGATTAAACTTCCAACAGATAATGCGATAGAAGAAACACTGCCTGTAACTGAAAACATTGAACCCGTCGATAATGAGTAGTTAAAAGAAATTGACATCTAATTGCAAAATTATTATCACGAGAACATTGTCATGAGTAACGTTGACCAGTACTTAGCCGGTGTATACTTCAATCCAAAACGTCCTGGAAGCTACGGAGGTGTTGAACGTTTGTACCGCGATGTAAAGGCAGAAGGAATATATGACATTAGTCGTGAAAGAATTAAAGAATGGCTCATGCAACAAGACGCATACTCTTTGCATAAACCTATTCGAAGAAAGTTTGAAAGAAATCGTGTCGTAGTGAGTGGTATTGACGACCAGTGGCAATTGGATCTTGCAGACATGCAATCTTTGCAAAAGTATAATGATGGTTATCGCTATCTTCTTATCTGTATCGATGTTTTTTCCAAATATGCATGGGCTGTTCCATTAAAAAAGAAAACAGGATCGTCGTTGGTAGAAGCTTTTAAAAAGATATTGTCATCAGGGCGTAAACCGACACACATTCAAACGGATCAAGGCTCGGAGTTTTTAATCGAGACTTTAAGAAACTTTGGCAGAAGAAAACGTTACCTTATTTAATACATTTAACGAGACGAAGGCATCCATCGTTGAACGTTTGATACGTACACTGAAAACTAAAATGTGGCGCTACTTCACAGCAAACAAAACCATGAGATACATTGACATGCTTCCTGATCTACTGTATTCTTATAATCATAGCATGCATCGCAGCATTAAGGAAAAACCGATCAACGTTACAAGTGAAAATGAAGATAGAATTCGGCAAAATCTATACGAGGATAGCAAATTAAATAAACCTATGCATGTAAAATATAAGTTTGATATAGGTAACCAAGTACGAATAAGTAAAATAAAACGAAGGTTTGAGAAGGGGTATTTACCGAATTTTTCAAAAGAAATTTTCACTGTAAGTCAAAAAATACCGCGCAATCCTCCTGTATACAGACTGAAAGATCATGAAGGGGACGAACTTCAAGGAACATTTTATGAAAAAGAACTTCAAAAAGTCATCAAGAAAGACGATGTTTATGAGATTGAAAAAATACTTAAGAAACGTGGTAGAGGGGGCAATGTACAATATTTTGTAAAGTGGTCTGGCTACCCTAACAAATTTAATTCATGGGTACTAGCATGGGAAATACATATATAAAACGTAACCGTTTTCATGATTTTTCATTTCACATTATACCTTAAAGATGAGCGGGACACACTTCTACCTGACATTACCTAGTAATGCATCTCTCTCTGTATTTCCTGAGAATAAGATTTCAGGTTATCGCGTAAAACTACCTCACGTTGTGAATTTAAATGGTAATTGGGAAGTAGGATTGTATTCAATTACATATCCTCATACATGGTACACGTTGAAAAAAGGTTTGGATACACATATATATGTAACTCACAAAACAGGTCTACCTACTCCGGTATTTGTCGACTATGGCTTGTATGAAAAGCCTTCGACCTAGTAAAATCAGTTAACGAGACTCTTGACAAAGAAGTAAAAGACAATATCAAATTGAGCTTTGACCCGCGAACAGAAAAATTAAAGTGCATGTAAGACAGGGTTACAAAATATCATTTAATCAACGAATGTCGGTCTTACTCGGCTTTGGCGGAAAAGACGTAGAGATTTTCAAAACAACCGAAAGTCCTTATGCTTGTGATTTGCACGGATCCGTCATGATGTATGTATATTGCAACATTGTACAACCGCAAGTTGTTGGAGACGTCAATGTAAAATTACTAAAGGCAGTTGCTATTCAAGGAAAATATGGAGACATTGTTTCAAGAACATTCACTAATATCCAATACTTACCCGTGCAAACAAAATCTTTTGAGGACATCGAAATTCTCTTAAGGGACGAGTTAGGAAATCCCATCGCATTTGAACGAGGGAAGTCGATAGTGACACTTCATTTCAGAAAACAATCCTTATCTTATTTTACATAAGAAAAAATATGAGTAGAACAAACCGTTATGTTCAATATTATCTCAATCAGCAAAAAGGATACGGATCACAACCTGTCTTTAGAGGAGCATCCTGGCAAAAAGGTTATGGGCAGATGGGTTATGGTCTTGGTGGTTTATTTCGTAGATTGGCTAGAGCTGCAATACCTTTGGCAAAAACCGGCGCAAAAGCTCTAGGTAAAATTGCCCTCGATACAGGTGCAAACGTTTTGGGTGATGTTATCTCAGGGAAAAGTTTTAAAAAGTCTGCAAAATCTCGTGTTAATCAAGCAGCAAAGAAACAGGGAAAAAGCTGTAAACCGTATACAACAGTTTGCTCAAACAGGAAGAGGAAAACCCCAGAAGAAACAGGAAAAAAACAGCTAAAAGAGAAAAGCATCGTCTTCTCATGTCATTTACCATTCAGCCAAGAGACATAAAGCAGCTAAAGAAGCAGAAGATATTTTCGGTTAAATATGGAGTTCGTTCATCCAAAATCAGCAGAATGTACAAAAGTGAACTTGATATATTTTTCGTACCCCAACGCAAACCAGTTTGGAAAAGGGGCGATGGATAGACCATCCACCTGTCTCTAGTGTATCTGAAAGCGGTCCGATTACCTTTTTAGCGCCAGGTACAGAAGATTATGTTGACTTGTCTAACACAATGTTGATGGTCAGAGCAAAAGTAACGAAAGCTGACGGTGGAAATCTCGACGATGGCGCTAAAGTAGGACCGGTGAACAATTTCTTGCATAGTTTGTTTAAGCAAGTTGATGTGTTTTGAAAGGGAAGCTAGTAACCCAAGCGACAGGAACTTATCCTTATCGTGCATATATCGATACACTTTTGAATTATGGTCCATCAGCTAAACAATCCCAGCTGACAGCTGCGTTGTTTTACAAGGACGAAGCTTCAAAAATGGAGGTTGCCGACCCAGCAAACGCCAGTCCAAACAATGGCTTGAAAACACGAAGTAAGTTTAGTGCGAGAAGTGCAATTGTCGAAATGGGAGGCCCTATATTTTGTGATGTTTTCTTCGGTGAACGCCTCCTGCTTAGCTATGTTGATTTGAAAGTGGTATTGAACCGTACCAGTGACGAGTTTGCCCTAATGGCATCCGAGGACGATGCAGCATTTAAAGTGAAACTGGTGGATGTTTATCTAAAAGTTCGCAAAGTTAAAGTGAATCCTAGTAGAGCTATGTCTCACGAAGTTGCACTGAAAAAAAGCCCAGCCGTTTACCCTGTAAGGCGTGTGGACTGCAAAAGTTTCATCATTCCATCAGGAAACCCATCGTTGCAAAAAGATAATCTTTTCAACGGTTTGGTACCGAAATCACTTGTCGTCGGACTTGTTGCAAGTGCTGCATTCAATGGTGCTTATAAATTAAACCCATTCAATTTCCAGCATTTCAACGTTTCATCCTTAGGCATTTCTGTAAACGGCGAATCTCTACCATCTAAGCCTTTCAAGCTGTCGTTTGGTAACAATCCTAGATACATAGAAGCATTTCTATCACAATTTGCTGGCACTGGAAAAATGTTTTTGAACGCCGGAAATGGAATTGATCGTGACGAGTTTCTAAAGGGTTTTGCTTTGTACTGTTTTGATTTGACGCCTGATATGTGTGGTACGGGAGAACATTTTAATACAGTGCAAAAAGGAAATCTTGCCATTGACATACAATTCTCAACAGCACCAACTAATGCTGTTAGTCTTGTGTGCTATGGAGAGTTTGAAAACGTGATCTTTATCGATTCTGAGAGGAATGTTGTCTATGACTACATTGGTTAAATGAACACCTCACAAATATCGTCTGCTTTGAGATCGGATCCTGTTACAAGCAAGAAATTTCTTGGTGTTTTTCCAGCCAATCGTTTACCTAAAGTAATCAAAAGTTATCCGAATGGGTTTATAGCAAACACCGATATCAGCGGAAAACCTGGAAGTCATTGGGTTGCATTTTACTTTCCGTCTGAACGAAAAGCCGAATTCTTCGACAGCTATGGCCAGTCGCCTGAGACTTATCATAAATTCTTTAGAGACTATTTGAAACATTATGATTGGGATTTTAATGCACGCAAATTACAAAGTATTTGGACCAATGTATGTGGACAATATTGTATATTTTACCTAAGCCAAAGAGTGCGAGGTCATAGTATGAGTAGAATTGTAAGCATGTTTGATGGTAATACTGTTGAAAACGATAAGAAGGTATCGAATTTTGTAAACAAACATTTTCAAGTAGAAACTAGTGTAATCCCTAACGACGGAAATCAGTCAAGTACAAACTTATTTGTAAAAGATTGAAGTGTTTAATAATGAATAAAAAGTTCTTTGTGTGACTTAATTGCTTGCATTTTGTATTTACATATTTTCATTGACAACAAAGAGGAAAATGATATCAACTGCGATTTTTATTTAAAGAAAAAATCCTTTACAAGACATATTAATAGCTTAACCAACGTAATTGAGTTTTCTTGTGTGTAGTGGAAGCTTTGGGCGTTATGAATTTCGTTTTTGATGAACTAGGATAAACTGTTTCGTTTTCTTCACGTGGTGAAGTTTCCATTTGAGCCTCCTTCCATCTCATATCGTTCCTAACCAAATCTCGAGGAATGTTTATTTTTGATAAAACACGAAAGAATTCTTTAGACCCTTTAGGATTGAATTTTTCCTTCCTCTCACAGCATCGCTAATTAGATCTGTTATGTTTGATTGCGGAATGGTGACTCCCTCAAGTTTGACTTGTCCAGAACCGTCCCAAGATATTATACTTGGCTGTGTTCTAAGGCGCTGCAATATTGCTTTCGCCCGCTCACGCATAGTTTTTGGCACACTTTGTACAATGACAGAGTCAGCTAATGTCTGATTTTCGTTGTCACTTATTATGTTTTTTTCATTCCCATCAACAGTGTCCACCACACGTACCATGGGTATCTGATTATCTTTCTGTTGCTTCAATTTAAGGAATTGTTCAAAGTTTGCGTTAAAAAGTTTTTGTCTTTGATCGTCACTCATGTCGTCTTGTTGAAGAATATGAGAGCTGCGAGTCTTTATTCATCATATTCATCATGATCGGACTAGTTTCAAGTTTTTGTTGTTTTTCGTATCTGTTAAATACATCTTCAGGTACAAGAATCATACGCTTGGCATGCTTCATTTTGTCAACAAACTACCTAGCACTGTCAAAACCGGAGGTAGTAACGCAGTCAGCAGATTTCCTCCTTTTTGATTTAAAAGTTTTTTCTTCTTTGCTCGTGAGATTTTTTTGTTAGCTAGAGCTCTCAGGTGTTTCTTGTACCTTGACAACACTCGCTTTTGACTGGCAGATACTGGAACAGTTCCTTTTAAAACATTGATAGCACATTCACATATGCACACAATAACGTCGGAGGGTCCATGCTCAATTATCACCTTTCGAACTTTTGGTTTAGATTTTGCGAGTACTTGCAAATACGCAAGATTGTTCCTAATTCGCTTAGACATAGTGCTTAAATGATTGTTGATGTCCATGATTATCGCTTTTGTACATACACAATGTGCTTTTCATCAGGCAGGATATTTGTTCTGACACGCATATTGTCAGGTGTTAATTGATGTAAATCGAGCATGAGATAACCGTATGCACGACTCGTAGCGTCTTGAAACGACTCCAAAATGTAGTTGACATTTTTAGGGTACATTTGACGGGCCAAAGTTGAAATACCTAGAGAATCTCTCGGGTTTTTAAAAATGATCATATAATGGGAGTTAAGGCTTATCGTTCTTGATTGTTTACCCGGAGGGAATAAATTTTGCGTTAAATACATGACAGATATCCCCGATGATGTGACCCACGGGTGAATAAATCAGACATTCGTTGATCATTAGAACATTCTGACATAAGATCGTCTACAATGACTAAAGAGTTTTGACATCCTTCCAAAATATCGGTCAAGTTGTCAGGGAACCCTTCAACAAAAATTACATTCGGTATCCTTTTAACCATTTCGTCAAATTCCATCTGAGGTTCGCCATAGCAGTAAATGATTTTATTTGGAACTGGGTGAAACAACTGGGTCAAATTATAAAGCATCGACCTAACGAGATGACTCTTACCAGATTGGCTTTGCCCGCAAATGTAAAAGTTAGCTGGTGTTTTAAAACGCACGTCCATTGTCTTGCAAATGAAAACAGAATTATTTTACAACAGACTATATACCATCATGCATATATCAATTAAATATACTCTATAAACAAGTTAAATACTTAATCAACAAGAAGCTGATTGGATGCTCTGCTCTAAAACACTGAGCACATAATCAATCGCAAACATTTTCTTTCATCAATTGATTAGTTAATCATGTCGTTCACATGGCAAAACGTTGTGAAAAGTTGGGTTTCTTCAACTCAAGGAAGCAATAGTCAACATTGTATAACAGACTTGATAAGGCATTTGGCATATGCCAATATTATTCCAACTAGAATTATGAACAGTCAAAGCCTTCACATCATTCTATTGGCACAAATAATGTTAGAAACCTTGGATCGTGTCTCAGTACCAAAAGCAATGCAACATCCAACATACTTCGTTTATCGTGCAAATGCAAAAGAAGTAATGGTCCACGACCTTCAAGATAGAATTGCGAAAAATATCAAACAATTGGAGAATGATGAGGGTGTAAATATTCATCATTATTATAAATTGAACATTGAAAATATGATGGACATGGATTAACTACTTTTTAAATGTATCTTTGAAAATATTAATACGATGTCAATAAGCATTAAATTGATAATTACTATTAAACCTTCGATAAAAAGAAACGTTATTTTCATCTTCAGACATTTCAATGTCATTTATAAATGTTTTATCATATTCGTTCTCTGATTCAAAATCCATATCTTCCTCGTCGTCAGTTTCCAATAAACTAATATCGTTTGCGTTTTCTTCATTCTCAAAAATCATGTCACCGTCATCACCATCCTTAACAACATCTTTATACACCAAAACGTCTTCCATTTCTTCATCACTACATGTCCCATCGTTAGCTTTGTCATCAACACAGCTATGATTTACTCTACACCCTAATGTCGTGGGCTGTACCATTGTATAAAGCATTGAATCTGGAAGACGTATAATGGGCTTTACAGACGGACTAGCAGAGTTAGACGCTGGTGACCAATAATATCCGTAAGGTATTGTGTCTTCACCAGAGTTGTCAATTATTCTTTTGTCGTAGACGATCTGATATTGCTTTACTTCTTTCTTGTTGACAAGCCGACGGGTCCGTTTTTCTCGTGTTATTTTACTGTTATTTACAACATCTATTTTATTTTTCTTATTTTCGTCATCTGAACGTACATAGTTACAAACCATTTCATACATAGAATCAAAATTAAGAATTTGGCTATTTTTAAAATTCAAAGTAAAACCTCGTATCTTACAAAGTTTTTTCCCATTATTTACAACGTACGCATAATTTTTTGGACCCCCACATGCAAATCTTGTAATGTAACTACCTACCCCATGTTCTTGAGTGATTTCGTTTGTTAAATTACCCAGGTAATCCCCTAAGAGTGGCCTTGAACCCCCCGGTTTATTTACATAAATACAACTGTCCGTATCGCAATATAAAAGGTTACCTTGTAACAGATCCATCACATTGTAAAGTTCTAATCTAGCCCATGCAGTTGTAAAAATTCCTATGAAGATATTTGTTAGTTTGTTTTCTACTTCATACTCATGCTTTCTCTTAAAGACAATTTCGACTAAATCATCATTCAAGATGCAGAGATCGTGAATTTCAATGTCGGCCCCGTTCAAACGTCTGTAGAAATGTAGAGGATCATTAATGAATTCTGTATTTAGTCGATTGTCTTTTTGACAAAATTTACCCCACAAGCTGTTAAGGCATAGCTTAGCCAATGCTCTTAAGCCTGGATTGTAATCTATTTTATCATGCCTTAACAGTATTCCCTCGTTTTCATAATAGTCGGCCACGTATTTCTGTCTGTCCTCAGGAGTTTGTATACGACTCGGAAATCCTGAACTCTCTTGCTTTATACGGAGAAAATAATTCGCATAATCCGAAAACAAATCCGAGCTTGTGTTTTCAAAGTGCCAAATTTCAAAAATTTCAATAACCTTATATCCTTTTTCGATAGCTTTCAACACTTCAACTGTGGTAAAAGTACCCCAAAAAGCACGCTCATTTTCCGAATGAGTACACACTGAAGAGTTTTGTACAACACACTGTTTACATAAAGGAAAAAAGAGTTTATCTTTTATTCGTGCAGGTAAAATTGGAAGATACAAATTTCTGGGTGCTAAAACGTTGCATTTTATTAGTCCGAAATAATTCGAAATTGTTTCAAAATTCTCGCGAATAATTGTTGGATGACCTATAGGATAAACTTTTGTTTTGTTAACGTAAGGATACGAGGTAAAATCAACATATTCAATTGTTTCATCTTTTTGGGCGTCCCTAAATAGCTTAAACCCATTGACTCTGCCACCAAAAAACGCATCGCGTGGTTCAAGATTTGTTATAATGTCATTTTTATCCAAAAAATGTTTCATTTCGTCCGTTTCCTTAAGTTTGCAATAGTCATGTTCCCAAATCGTCTTAACCTCGTGACCCAAATGTAAAAGTCTATTTTGTCGTCTAATTGTTTCATCAAATACGTCAGCCATCTGTTTCTCATTAAAAAAGGGATGATCGTTTCTTAAATCGTAACAAGATGGGCATGCATGATAAAGACAACCATAAAAAGAAAATATAGTGTCTGTGTCTTCACAAAAGCCGTCGACATAATACACTTTACCTAATTCCGGATCTTCAACTTTTTTTTCTCCGCCATTGAGAGCGTGTTGTATTTTGCAGTTAGTTTGCGCAGATACAAATTCAAGCCACACGATTGCGCTTTGAGAGAAGGGTTTATTTGAATTTCGATACATATTTTTCGGTACGATTCCGATTGTGTTCGGTTGAAGATATTTTGACCGATAAATTGCCATTACGGCTGCTGCAATGGTACAATAACAGAATGGATCAACTTTAGTCTCTGCGAGAAATAAATCCCTAAATTGCAAACAACATAAACGCAGTATGGTAACGTCTTGAGAGCAGTACTTAGCCATTTCCTTTTGGAAATCAAAGACAAAGTTATTTTTCTTTCGTTCTTCATGCCACGCAATCAATTTAGTGCGATCTTTTTCGAACTTTGAATCAGGACTGTAATATTTGATATCAGGTATCGGGCCAATATAATTTTGATTTTCTATTGTATTAAACAAAAACGGAAAGTCACCTTTGGAAAATTTTGTTTCATCGAGTCCAAATGTTTTAGGAAATTTAGCTAAAGGCATTTGTAAAAAGTTCAGCGAGTCAATTAAACGGATTTGATAATCTTTCACTGTCAGTTGCATAATTTTCTTTCCCGAATCAATAACATGTATATCTGCAGTCGGTCTGTATTCAATTAACCATCTCTGAATGAAAACACCGTCAAATGACTTAGCATTATGGGCAATTGCTGTAAAACCTTTATGTTCTCTTGAAAATAAGGAACAAAACTCGTTCAATGCGTTGTAACCCTTGAAAACAAATTCTGTACCGTCTAAATATTGTGCAACAGCAAAATTAACCACATGTTCTCCGGTTGAAAAATCTGTCTCAAAATCGTAAAATATTAGACTATCATTCTTGGGTTTTGGGTTTTCCGTTTGCATGAAACATAAATGATCATCAAGTACAAACTTATTGCATATATGACATACAGTTTCCCCACAGCGATGTTCGTTTTGTCTGTCTTTGTCAACTATAGATGAACACATTTGACATCGAAACGACTTGTCACACATTGATGGCAAGTCAACCCCTTTGGACCGACGCGATTTTTTATGACGATTAAAACATGCAGTAGAGCGACAAATCTTGAAACAATCCGAACACATATGTTTTTCATCTGAAATCTCAACGCAGTCTTTTTGTCTGCACGTTTTACAGACATTATAACAAGGGTGATTTAAACCATTTTTGAAGAACTGAAAGCATTTGTCACAGTAGAAACGTTCACCGTGGAAAGCCGGAAGTTTCGCAGGGTTAATAACATTGTAATGATCACCTTGTTTGTATAAAATAAGCTTTTTATTTTTTGGGGGTCCCTCGTAAATGACTGTATTTCGAGCATTAAAATCAATAACCTGAATTTGATAATCTAATAGAACCCCTTGAAACTTCGACAACTCCCGTAGTCCACAAGGTCCATAGGAAATATTGGCCTTCTTGTATAATTTCAAAGCTTCTCGCTTCTGAATAGCTTTACCCTGCTTAAATTGTTTGAGTTTCGGATTCTTGTCCGCTATGGCCTTTGCAACAACAAGAGCGCGAGCACAGCAGAAATTATCCTTATTTCGTATAGTAATAATTGACTTTTTAACTAGGCTGTCTTTGCTATAATCTAAGACTTTTAATGAAGTAGAATGTTTTTTACCGGACCCTGTCGGCTGTCTTACAGCAACAACATCAACAGTAAACGACTGATCCAAAGGGATATTTTCATTACTCTGCAAAACTTTTGTTATTTCGGACATCACCCGGTTTGAAGTCATTTGAATTGCAGGCAACAGTTGCGTGCTTATGGGGGACTTGAGTTCACTCGAGCGGATCATGATTCGCATTCTGTCTTCTAGAGGTGTGACTAAATCACACGCCTTCTTTACCTGCGTGCAGAAAAAGAACATTTTCTTGATTTAAGCTATGTGAGGGAAAAGCATGAAAATAGAGAAGTATTTTTTTTTTACCTGATCAATTGTATTGGCAAAAAGTTCGTGTAATTCCTTAGCAATATCTTTAATCTTGTACACTTTATCATCTCTAGGTCTTTCCATCGTAGCCCTGAAAACACACGCTGATGCACCAAACTTTTTCACGTGTTTTTCGGATATCTTCTCCATATTGAAGTGTATTGTGTCTGCGGAGAGATCAGCCAAACGGTCATCTATTTTTTTCAGCAGCTTGAACTTTTGTTCTAGTAGCTTGGCAGTTTTTTCTTGCCAACGTAAGACTTTGCGTAAGTCCGATTTAGGCTTAGCCAATTCTTTCTGGATTTTTCTTATAAGACGTTTTGCTTTCGCATTTTTACGCTCAGCACGTTTCTTCAAACGTAGGTCATATGAATCCATATCAAAACAAATTAAGAAACTACTATTGATCACTCTTGGTAAAGTTGACCTGATATAATATATATGTGTATGCATGGTTTGGATTATCATTCTGTCTGTGGATGACTTTGAAATAAATCGAAAATTTACAGTTCACTTCGCGTTTTGTTTTCATTCACATTTTTTCATCTCAAGATATCTTGTTTCTTCAGAATTTGTTTTTTACTTAACTCTTAAAGAGTACTCTATAGTCATATTTATGTCAATGTGGTAATGTATGTTATTGCAATCAGACTAAGTTACACAACATATTTGCAATAAGAATTTTCTTTTAATGAAGTTTTGAGAAAAAAAACAATATATAATCTTTTTGTATTTCTGATAAAGATTACTAAATGACAAAAATAACAAATATTTAAAATTTATTTTCTCGTAAGGTTTATTGTACAGTTGCTGCAATTGTTTAGCACGTTTTTGACTGGTAGGTTTGCTTCTTTACAGTTCTTGGCAACATGGCCCAATCTTTTGCATATGTAGCAACGTCTTCCTGTTAAATATTTATAAGGAAGTTGCAGTTCATGACACTTTTTATTTATTTGTGTCATTAGCTTATTTCTGTTAACAATAATGCATGCAACTTGAAGTTTTCAACCATCTAATCAAGCTGATGTTTTATCAATAGGTCAATCAAACTTACTTCTTCTCATACGATTAAACTCTATACAAAAAAAAAGTATATAATTGTCAATTACAATGGTCATGAAAGAAATGTTATTTCATTTTTTGTCATTACTTTTCTCGCATTCATTCATTTTGTGGCCTTTGTGGCCACAATTATAGCATCTTCCTTCATTAAAAAAAAAACAATGGCAATTATCAGCCTGGCATCAAAGGCAATTAGTACATGTATACACTATACCACACCTTTAAATGAATTTTTTGCTTTGGCATTGCTTTCTACATAAACAAATCATTTGTTAGGTGCTGTTTGATTTGTTATGTGTATGATTAAATTTCAGGTTAAAAGACTCATGGTGAAAAGACTCATGGTGAAAGACTCAGGTGAAAAGACTCATGGTGAAAGACTCAGGTGAAAAGACTCATGGTGAAAGACTCAGGTGAAAAGACTCATGGTGAAAGACTCAGGTGAAAAGACTCAGGTGAAAAGATTCAGGTGAAAAGACTCAGGTGAAAAGACAAAAGTATCATGAGAGAGCTGATGGGCATATATCATATATGAACGAGAACAGTATTGTATACAAAGCACTGTTTACCTTCTTTATTTTTTTGGTTTTCAGAATTGTAGCCACCTCAAATAGTAGTAGATTTTTAGCACATTTTGATGCATTGATGTATTGTGTAATAATGCAAAAAACAATCATTAAACAGTATAACCATTTTTGGCTAAATACACACTTGCATTTTCGTTATCTTTCTCTTCAGTTCCCTGACCTGTTTGAATGCAATTGAACTATTTGAGTGATTTTCAGTTTTCAAAACAAAAACAAATTTTATACACATTTGATGCCAGTGTCCATTGCTTTTTCCTCATCTGTATAATCTAGCATCTGGTGTTTTTGTATGCAAAAAAACGATAAAGTGTAAATAGATATTTTGCAAGAAGGGATTTAAACCATGTAAATGAATCACTTTTTGTTTACTTCCATGCTGAAAGCTTCTTATGAAGCTTTTTAGATCAGAAATTATTAAATTATTGATCTGTACTAACCTCTTTTTCATCCATGGACCACAATAGACAGTTGGCAAATACAATAAAAACAAGAAATAAGCAAAGGAAAATTTAGACAAGTTTTAAAAATATTTATAGTTTTTTAAAAAAAAAGCGGGAAAAAAATGCAAATGACAAACGCCAATGCTGTATTCTGATTGGTTAACAAATCAAACTTTTTTTTAACCATGAAGAACTAAATATTGCATTGAATTTTAAAGTTTTTTATAGTTTGTAAGAGATGATTCCCATGATAATATACATGTAAATTTAGCGTGCACAAATCGTAAATTGCTGTATCAGTAACGTTGAAACAGGGGTGCAAATCCTGGAGAGGGGATTGATATGTGGTGGCTCAGCCTCTCCCCTTCAAAAAGGTAGCAGTTTTGTTGAGCAAAGCATGTAATTTTTCGGAAATTAAAACGGCAAATATTAGCGATGACGTTTGGATCAACTCATAACTAAGTAAAAAGCGATTTTGCTGGTATTAACATACAAAATTACACTACGTTATTCCTGGGCAAATCAAATTCTGCAACGTTTCTCCCCTCTCCATTCTCAGGACTCAAGTCACACCCCTGCATTCAAGTAACATTCTTCTAAATTTTTTTTCAAGTTATTCGAAGTTTAACCATTGGCTTTTTACAACTCAAGAAACTATATAAACAATGTGAACTCATTGAACTATAGGGTACAAAAAAATGTTAAAGATAAAATGTTACGCATCACGAACGTTGTTCAAGGACTTCCGCATTCAGATCATCCCGGCAATATTCATAATGTCACCTGTAAGTTAAACACGTGCGTTTAATATTGAGTAACGTTTATTTTTAAAAGAACGTTAACAATTCATTTATCAATTGACAGACTGGTTTAATTTTGAAAAAAGCACTTACTACAACGCTCGATCTGATTGAAAGTGCTATCAATGTTACGACCACAAAATAGTTTTCTTATGTCGTCCAATTGGGCTGTTTTGTTGAGTATTTTTTTCTCTATAAAAAATAGTTCAAAATGAAGATTGTGCTATTGTTGTTCTATATTGTACTATGTTGTAGAGGAATACTCACATAGAAGACTTGCATTTCGAATTACTTCTCATTCTTTTTAATTGTTTAGTTACGTAAACTAGGTTATAATTTCATGTTACATTTTTAAGCCTCGAACACAAATGTGCAGGCACCATTAAATTTCTCCTAGAAACACATATTGCTATATGCCAGGAAAGTGCTATCAATGTTAGGACCACAAAATAGTTTTCTTATGTCGTCCAATTGGGCTGTTTTGTTGAGTATTTTTTTCTCTATAAAAAATAGTTCAAAATGAATATTGTACTATTGTTGTTCTATATTGTACTATGTTGTAGAGGAATACTCACATAGAAGACTTGCATTTCGAATTACTTTTCATTCTTTTTAATTGTTTAGTTACGTAAACTAGGTTATAATTTCATGTTGCAATATTAAGCCTCGAACACAAATGTGCAGGAAACATTACATTTCTTGTCGAAACACGTATTGCTATGTGCCAGGAAAGTGCTATCAATGTTAGGACCACAAAATAGTTTTCTTATGTCGTCCAATTGGGCTGTTTTGTTGAGTATTTTTTTCTGTATAAAAAAAATAGTTCAAAATGAATATTGTGCTATTGTTGTTCTATATTCTACTATGTTGTAGAGGAATACTCACATAGAAGACTTGCATTTCGAATTACTTCTCATTCTTTTTAATTGTTTAGTTACGTAAACTAGGTTATAATTTCATGTTACATTTTTAAGCCTCGAACACATATGTGCAGGCACCATTAAATTTCTCCTCGAAACACATATTGCTATGTGCCAGGACGCCTACAGCCTCAAAAAAATGGAATAGTCAAATGAAAAATTCCATTTCTAGGCACAGGCAAAGCCTCGAAAACACAATAGTGTCCAGGCAACGTTCAATCTACTGATGATTGAACAACACAAGCTTAGACAGCTTTTTACGAATTTTCTGACCATGCAACTTATCGTTTTGCGTTTTGGTCAAGTGATGCATTCTTATTTTCACAAATGCCTCAGCACAACACTTTATCAGTTTATAAGCATGATTATCTGTAACGGTCGACTCTAACACATGCTCATCTAACATACTAAAAACTTTTTTCTCTACACACACAGATAATACCGTCGCAGCAATTGCACTCGATATGTTTGCTGCTGCATGTGGCAAGCCACCATGGCAGGAATTTACCATCCTCATTACACATTTCTCTGTTTCCTGACACACTTTCAGAAGATCGTCAGTTGGTATTTTTAAACCACCGTTGCTCTTCCATGCCACAAATAGTTCTGGTGCTCTTTCTTTAGATGATGTCAGAGCATCCATACAATCATCACAATGGATCTTCCTTTTCACCATTTTTGCGACATACCCAGCTATATACGATATTGCTGCTTCCTTGTAGTCTGAAAGCTGAATGTAGTTTGAGGTGTCGCTGTAATCGTGGTCAGTTTGTTCTGGCCCACGCAGTTCTAGATCGTATCTTCTTGCAGTATTTACATCGGAAATATCTGCCGACATTTGTTCACTCTCACACCGATCTTCTAGTCTACTTAGAATTTCGGTACCATCCTGAGCAACACAATTTCCATGACCTCCTTTAATGTTATGTCGCATCAACAACTGCTTGTACGCTGCTTTGAACTGTCGAGATGTCGGGTTGTTGTTCCAACCTCCTGACGCTCGCACAGCTGAAAAAAACAATTCTAAATGATCTTGACTTGTCTTATCAGTAAGGAAATATTTAAGGGGAGAATTTTCACTTATAACAAGATCCTCAGCAAGCCCTTGCACTGCTTCAATGCACAACAGAAACCCCAAGAATCCTGTTTTCCTCTTATGGGAAAAAATCGACTTTCCATCAGCACCCTTCAGATTTAAGACGTATTGCCTTGCTTCATCCAAGAAGGTTTTTATCAGCTTGTAATTCGCTTTCCTTATTGGTGCTTTGTAATTTTTAGCAATTGGATTCCTGGAATTCAAAACGTCAAACAAGCGATCAAATACTCGAATGAATTTGACTGTTTTATCACACCCTTTAAACTGTGGAAGTTTGAGCTTACCTTCACAGAACTCTAAAGCATCTGCAACACTCGAGATGAGTGCTTGCACTGCTAAATTTACCTTCATTTTCTGTGGCTTCCAGTTTATGTGAGCTTTCTTTAGTTTGTTGGCAAGTCGCAAGCCTTCTGATGCTTGCAGTTTTTCTAGCTCAACTAAGTATTGCCATCTTACCAAACCATCTTTTTCATCCTTCAGAGTTCTCAATTCAGAAATTGCTCCTCTGACAAGCTTGATCATATGACAAGGATCTAAAAATGCATAAATTTTCAACATTAAATCAGATGGATGTAAAAAATATGCTTGGAAATCATTAAGTGAAAGTTTCACTCCAAGCAACTTCATCATTGCAAGATGTGTGGATGGACCATCACACGTTAAACTTCCAACTTTAACACCAACATCATGCAACTGCATCAAACACTCCTTGGTTAAATTTGCTTTTACTTCTGCAGTGAGGCCATCTACCAAGAAGTAACCAACTGGTACTTTCCAAGATGAATCTAGAGCAACAGCCATGTATACCAAAACTTCTGTTGCTTCAGGGAGTGAATCATCGTCAATCCCAGTACCAAGGTCAACATAACCACAAACTTTTTGACCATCCCATTCTACGTGTTTGCGGATTGACATTTCATCCAGCATCAATGCACATATGACTTCCGTGCCATCTTTCTTTGATTCTTGAACCTTCACTTTCAAAGCATTCAAGGCATCCTTGGTGAAACCAGGGTCACCATCCACGGAATTATACCAAGATCGAATTACTCTTGGGTGAGGTAAGGCTAAATTAAACTTCTCACGAACATAATCATAAGCCTTAGGCGAGTAAAATTTCAAAGTTAGTGCAAAAGCTTGCAATTCTGGGGGGTATTGAGCACCTTTTTTACCCTGAGTGTTTGCCACTAAACGACTCAAAATATCTTCAGGAACCCCAGTTAGTGAAGCATTAAGAAGTTCAGCTTGATCAGAGCTGATCATTTTATCATCTTTAAGGCAATCAATGATTGACAATAAATCATTTACCTTTTTTTTCAGTCTACTTTTTTCCATATTAGACACTTTTAACCTCTTTCTATAATACTCTGCCCGGTCTATAACATCTTCCAATTGTCTTTTCAGTCTCCTGGGAGACTTAAGACAATACGAGTGATCATGAGTAGAGAAATGACCACTCACCTTTTCAGTGCTCTTCGTACATTCAACATCCTTCACCTGTTGAAATAATGTGGGCACGGCACTATCTTCTAGACACACTTTGTTACCTGATATTCTCTTCATGCTATCGGAAAAATGATCTGAGCAAACTCTGCTCCACTTAGTTAGAACTGTGAGAGGCGACCATTTCTTTATACTATTTACCCATTCCAAAAAAAGTGCTGGGTTTTTTTCTTCGTCAGGAAAACTATTTGAAATAGATTAGTAAATTTATTCTTTCATGCGTTGATTCAACAAATAAATAAACAAATTTGTTGAATTTTTTAAAAAACACACAGGAAAACATCAGTGTATGCAGTATTTAAGACAATGTTTTTTCATAAGGCCTAACAGATTTTGGGGCTTTCAATTGTATAAATGCCGATTCAATCTTTCAGGAACAAACAAAATAAGCGAATAACTCACCTGTGAAAAGCGATGTGCTTCGCGTTGTCAATATTACGACATTCTACAATTGAACATCGATTAGGCATTTTTGAAAAAAATATTGTTTTGGCCTTGAAAAATATTGTTTATTTATCATACAGCTTGCAATTGCATTTGAAATTTTCAACTGAAGGCGGGAAAATCAATAACATCAATCCGGGGGAGGTCGAGAATATTATTTTTCTGCAAAGCGATCATTTCAGCGGAAATACGTCCGTTGGCCGCCATTTTTTTGGCATCCTCGCCCCAGTAAAGTTAGCCCCTCCAGTTATTATAGAACTCAATGGTGCAACTACGCAGTAGCGGATTTCGGGGTAGTCACAGCGAGCAGCAGCGAGCAAAATAAATTAAAGCTGCTTAATTTTAAATTCAAAGTACTTTCAGAAAAGCACTAATGGTTTCACAAGTACGCCTTTCAAATGAAATAATGAGGGTGTTGAATGAAGAGGTTGACCCAGTCTCTGAATCTACAACATTTGGTGTTGGTCTCTATCGCACTGCTTCGAGCCATGTTGAAAATATGCTATTGCATTAAGTTGTTAAAAAGTGGTTGCTGCTGCTTTATTGTTTAAGAATGAAAACTTGGAAAGTTTGAGATGTATGCTCACATCAACTTCAGTGGCGTAGCTAGAGGTCATGCTTGTCATGCTGACTTACTTTTTCGGCAATTTTGATTTTTTTCGATAATTAATTCTTTGATTTGTCTGTAAGACGTAGCTTTTGGTTTGCAGGCTTTTACAATAAAGTGCATGGAAGAAATGCGCTTGAGTTTTTGGACTACGCGTTGTGTTACGCAAAAAAGCCCGCAATTAGGGAAAACCTTAGCCACCTGAGCGCTGGATACGTTGCTTATTGATGACGTTTGAAACTCCTGCTTTCCACTTGAGAGCATGACTCCTTCGAAAATACGCTTCTTTGATTGGCCAAATTAGGCTAAGTTCTTGCATACTTCCGCCAAAAGTCATGCGGAAGTCATGCCATGAACTCATCGCAGGAGTTTGATTGTTTTGACGATACGCTATTATACGATCATATAATTACTTCGATTGTTTATTTCGGTCATGGAAGGAGTTGAGCAAAATCAATCGACGATTTCCTTTTCCTCCTTTGATGGTCAGGATATAGTAGCAGAGCTGGTAGAGAGATCGTTTTCCTCACGAAATATTAGTGAGCTGAAACAAATAGCTCGCATGTCAAGGCCGATACCGAAGCTTGCACTAAAGACGAATGATAGGAGCTTTCAAGAAAGTTGGTATTCGAACAAGGACTGGCTGTGTGGTAGTGTGAGGAAGAATAGATTGTTTTGCTGGCCATGTCTTTTGTTTCATTCTTCCCCTAGAAAGTCTCCATGGGCTTCAACAGGCTATCATAACATGCATAGTTTTAGTGGTGACAGCATAAAACTCGAGAAAACAAAATCTCACATGGAGGCATACAAACAGTGGAGGTTATTTGATTCGAGGGAGAGTGTTGATGTTTTGTTTTCGAGAGCTCGGCGAGAAGCAGTAGAGAGGCACAATGAGGAGGTAAGGCAAAACAGAGAGATGCTAAAAAATATTGGGGAGGCAGTTTTATATCTTGCCAAACAGGAATTAGCATTTAGAGGACATGATTAGAGCAGGGCTAGTCTTAACCAGGGTAATTATAGAGAATTACTAAAATGCTTTGGAAAATTGGATTCTGTTTTTGACCGTCGTTTGCAAGGTAGACTGCAAGGTACAGAGAGAGTGGATGAAGGTGGAGTTTTTACTGGGGTTTCAGCTGATGTCCAAAATGATTTAATTGAGTGTATTGACTCAGTCATTCAGGATCAGATTGATGATGAAATGAAAGAGTGTCAGTTTTTTGGCATTCAAGTTGATGAAACAACTGATGTTACAGCAAAAGCACAACTCAGTGCCATTATTCGACTAGATAAAGGGAGTGAAATTGTGGAAAGATTTTTAAAATTTAGAAATGTTAGTACCAACCGAAGTGCACAAGGTATTAGTGATATAGTTAAAGGCATCTTAGAGAGATATGGAGAAGCTGTAATACCTAAATTAGTGATGCAGACTTATGATGGGGCATCTGTGATGAGTGGTCATCTAAATGGTTTACAGGCCCTATGCTTATTTTTTCATTGTGCAGCACATAGGCTTAATTTGGTTTTATGTCAATCTGCTTTGAAAATTAAGGAGGTGAAAATATTTTTTGCTAATGTTTCTGCATTTTCCACCTTTACAAATTCCAGTCCTGAAAGAAAATCCCATTTGAAATCTCATGGGGTTGATATACCTGCTCCAGGGGAAACTAGGTGGTATTTCAAATCTCGAGCTGTGTCTGCTATTTTTAATAATTATGATACACTAGTGAAAGCCTTTACAGAGATAAGTGAAAATCCTTGGAAATGGACTGATGAAACAAGTACACGTACTGATGGCCTCCTCCACTACCTTGAATCATTTCTTTTTTGTTTCCTTTTACTACTTTACTACCAAATCTTGGAGAGATCAGCCATTTTATATGATATTCTACAAAATAGGTCTACTGATTATGCATTTGGCATGAGAAAAATTGAAGAATTTGGTAATTTTCTAATTTCCCTCCGCAATGAAACAGCTTTTGAAATTTGTTATTATGCAACTGAAAGTAAAACTGGTCCTCCATCTCGAAAATCTGAGACAAATATAAATTTTAAACAGCTCTATTACGAAGTCATTGATTGTGTAACAAATATGCTTAAGGAATGATTCACGGATGCAGAGAGCTTTTCATTTCTTGACTTAGTCAATCCTAAACTTTTTGTGCAGTGGAAAACAGCTATTCCTAATGAAAAAATTCAACAACTATCAGTAAAATATGGTCCTCTCTTTAATATACCTAGGCTTCGAAGTCAACTTTTTTTTGTGTACCAAGATAAAGATTTTTTAAAAGATAACTCCATGGAATTATTGAAATACATTTATCACATTGGTATTCACCAGTGTATACCCGAATTTGTTAAATTATTGAAACTTAACGCTGTTATTGCCATTTCTAGTGCTTCAGCTGAAAAATCGTTTTCATGTTTAAATAGGGTGAAAACTTTTTTAAGGAATTCAATGGGGGATGAACGCCTTGGCTCATTATGCAGAATTTCAATTCATAAAGATATTTTAAAAGCAAAAGACGATCAAAAGCAATTACATCCAGCCATCCTGGATAAGTTTATTAAAAAACCTCGCAGACTAAATTTTTCATACAAATGAGTCTGCATGGCTCATTTTTCACTCTCTAATGCCGCTTTAAGCAAACCAAAAACAAATCTTTGAAAATGTATGTTTTTGATAATTAGTTATTGCACTTGATACAACCATTTGTCTCCTCTGAAGCAGATCAGCAATAATCACTAAACCAAATAAACTGCGCTTAAAAAATGTGCTCGATAAAGGTTAAACTTTTCTGGAAAAATTGTGAAATGGTTTTAAAGGGTTGGAAAAAGACCGGGATAAGATGAGAATTGAGCATTTTCATTCTTTAAAAAATGTCCCAGATGGTCTCCCATTTCTAACCAAATTCCTCTTTTCAACTGAGGTGTGAGGGCGAGAATCTGGCGCCTTAAAACCAGACTGCTCATTAAAAAGGCTCTAATGAGGGCTGTCTATGTCGGAATCACATTTTTATACTTCCAGAGTGGATGTGTTGTGTGTTTCCTAGGCATGCTGATGAGCCCTGACATAGGGCGAAACAGTCCAAGACTGAAGGATATTTGAAAAATAAATTTAAACGGTTGTACGAGGCGTGACGTTCCATGTTATAGCTTCGTAAATAAAAACCAAAAAAAGCGTTTTCCGGGAGTTTAATGCATTTAATTTTCAAAATTTTTGACGCTCGGCGCCAACCATGGTGGCGCCTCGTGGGCTGTGCACTAGCGTATGAGCATGACCTTGTTATCTCAACCAGCTTCGCCACTGATCAACTTGCTCAACTGTTACAATGTCTCAATTTTCTTAGAATAGTATCTTTTATTGGTCTTTGTTACAGGAAAAAATAAAGAACCATTCTGTATGGATAACTACTGTAAACAACTCTTTAAGTGCCTTAGTCAGCGAAAATTTTTATTTGCAATATTGAAACCCAAGTGGGCTGTCTAACATATCAATGAAAAAACTATTGAATTTGGTCCATTTGTTCTCTTTTATAGGGGTTAATAATTATCTTTCAATGGACCTTGTCCGTCGTAGAATGGAGTTTGGGTGTAGCTAAATTCTGACATCATCAAATGTAATTGGTATTTATATTTTGTATTGACAAGTCCCTTGCATGACATCACAAATGTAAGTCGTTCCAGACTTTTCTGATGACGAACAAGATCCATCAAAAAGAGTGTTTTTGCCAAGTTTAAACCACTATGTAAATGGTATAGTTAGACCACTTTTAAAAACTTATGTGTAAATTACACCGCATATAAAAATTTTTGCTGACAGGGGCACTTTAAGGTATCATATTACAGGAACAAAATCTAAACAGCCATAATCAACATAACTATTTACTTTACGTATATCAAAAAAAGTTAGTATTTGGCCAAATATTTGTACATACGATTCACTAAATGTTGGATTGCACCATTTCTTAAAATATTAGTGTAGAAATCTTTATCGCGGAAAATGCTATCAAAAATATGGTGGACTGATGTAAATAGTAACTTCAACAGAAGAATAGCCCTCGCTATTTTGTCTGGAAATTGCTTGAGTTACAGCTTGATGATAGGGTGATACTACTTTAGAGGTATGGCTTGATGAACATTGTGGATGGTACACTGTATTTTCAATACCCTTTTCTATTACCAGGTCATCATCGTTAGACATCGTAAGTGCCTCTTGACTCGCATTTAAGCGAACATACTATTTTCCCGGGGCCCGCAGTTCTTTCACCTGAGGAAAGTCCCATTTATGACTAGGTTTGACAACTGGTGTAATGATAGTATTTCTTTCCCTCTTCACAGTCAAATAACTTTGGGCTCATCAATGGAAATTTTTGTTGAAATGTTTCAGAAATTTCTTTTCGTATTTCAGATTCAGTGTAGGTAGTGGAAATATCACAATAGCCTTTAACTAAAATCATAGGATCTGAAATGCTATAATCGGGCACAAGTCCATCATTTCCATTCTCTTTTTCAGGTGGTTCGTCAATCAAATATATGGATTTTATCAAAACTCTCCCTGGTGTTGCTTTTTTGTCTCCTTCTTTTTTTAAAACCGACACGGGTCAGAAGTACACTGGTTGAATGTCTTTTTGGCCAGATTGGATTGTTGACTCTTACTTCTCTCCATGGTTAGGAGTTGAGGTTAATGGACCAATAGGAAGTAGTGTAGATGAACTTGATGGTAATATTTGTCTTTGAGAAGAACTAGGTCTATCAAACTCACGAGACACCGATGTTGTGGCGTTCCCAATAAGGTCTCTCGTTTGCTGTAAGATATTAGTTGTCTCTTGCCTTCCTACCCGTTGCAAGTCGATTTCTTCCCGCACACACTGACGAATAGTGCCTGCAAGCTCTCTGCGATCGGAGCTCGATGAGCTCGAGTCACTGACCTGTATAGTAATTATCTGGACGGGAAACCTCATGAAAATTATTATAGATTATTAAGCGCAACATGTTGTCAAAAACATGGATGCTGCCATACCTTATTTGGATGAAAATACGAGCGGAGTTGCACAGGCTCAGGTTAAGGAAACTTTTTCTCCTCTCCTGATTTCCACCAACAATTTAATATCATTAATATCCATGCGATTATAAAAAAAAATCAAAAGTATAATTACAAACGCAAAATCTTTTTAAAATCTCATCAAAAATACATGCTGAAAACGTGTGTAATATACAGTTGCCGAAGAACTTCCAGAAAAGGAAACATTTCCATGGTTTTATGAGACCGCCGGTAAGCAAGATAATAATGTTTTCATCGTTAAAAATGTTGAGTCTTCAATATTTGTTATTTTGTTTTACTAAACTTGTAGTGTGATAGCATTTATTTGGTTAACGTTTTTTACCACTAACTTATGATTTAATTTATGTTGGTTTTGGTCCAATCATTTATTTATGTAAATGCATGTCATAAGCTTTGAAGTTGCCAATTCTTTTCGAGATGAATTGATTTGACTTATGTAAAATGCATTAAAACGTTTAAAACGGTTCTTTCGCCCGTATTTACTCACACTTACTCACACTTACACTTACACTTACTCACACTTACACTTACTGAGTGGGGTTTCAAAATCATTTCATACAATTATTTGAAGGCGTCAATTTCATCCCACTGATTATTGATTTTAATTATCTAAGAAAAAAACTTGTCGTAGATGGAGAAATGACTTCGCCCTTGTTGAGATAGAGTGTGATTTTTATGTCGAAGTAAATGAGTGTGAGTGAGCTTTTAGACACCCGTTTCCCTCATTCTAAATGGGTATTACTCAGAGTTCTAAACTTTAGAATGCGGAAGATAGCCAAATTAGATTGCTTTCTGTGCTATCTAAAGGCTATGTTTGTCTCTCCAGACCTCCGTACACTGTGAGTGTGGGTGGGACAGACAGAAAAGATGGCGCTTAGTAGGAGCGGCAATCACTGGGTAAAACCATACTTTTTGACTGTGAAGACATACTCTATGAGGCCCCAAACGGGACAATATTCGAACTCATTTTATTTATACGCTTAACTTGAAAAACTTATGCTAAACTTAAAAAATATATGCTAAACTTATAAAATATATGCTAAACTTAAAAAATATATGCTAAACTTTAAAAATATATGCTAGACTTAAAAAATATATGCTAAACTTAAAAAATATATGCTAAACTTAAAAAATATATGCTGAACTTAAAAATATTTGCTAAACTTTAAAAATTGGTTCTAATTAATGCAAATCTATGCATGATAATTTCGCAACTGTTGTCAGGATGTTGACATGCCCGTGTACCGAAGAGTCGGACAAACTGTTTTCGATGCAGAATTTCTTTCGTTTTTACAATCTGTCAAATCAGTAATTGTGGAAGTTCGTGCTGCTTGTAGTACAGCCTCTCAGACTCTAGACCAGTTCGAAGTACTTGAAACTCGTATTGAGGAAATTTGTTCGTCTTTTTCATTGCTAGCAGAAGGAAGAGAATATACATGGACAGTGCAAAGTTTATTCAATGAATTTTTAGTTTATGCAAATCAAATCAAAGATAATATCAGACAAAAGTGTGACATTCTAAGAAACAGCACAGAAGCAGTTGGCACAGGTTATACCTGCCCCTTAACACGCACGGGCAGGAGCAGGGGCGGATCCAGCAATTTTCGTGACTGATGCACCACTGCAAGCGCCAAAGGCGCTAGCTCTGTAGGGGGTCTGGGAAGATACCCCCGGAAAATTTTATATTTTAGACCGTCGGAAATGCGATTTCCTGCGTTTTGACAACAGAATTTAAAAAAAACTTGGCTTTACTTAGTTTGTAAACATTTCGCAAATTTCAATGATATAAAATCTAAAATTCTACTAACCTTTAAACATTTTCATTACTACTTTCAGATTTATCAAGTTTCATACCTTCGCCAAAACTTACAATCAGGAAGGTATCATTCCAATCCACGAGTGATTTAAAAAAGGTAGAAGCATGGCGCATTTTTTGTCGTGAAACGCAAAGAAACCTTTTATATCTCACAAATGAAGCACAAGTTTTTGACCATTAATCACTCTTGATACCACTCGTCCAACAACAACAGAAAAAGATACGTAGACATAGCAAAGAAATGTTCACGATGTAATCATCGTACCAAAGGCAGGCAACAAGTAATGATAAATGTTATTCTTCTTCTTTCATTGATAATATCACTCCTCCAACAGCAGAAAAAGATACGTAGACATAGCAAAGAAATGTTCATGATGTAATCATCGTACCAAAGGCAGGCAACAAGTAATGATAAATTATAAACAAGCAAAATGTATGAAAAATGTGCCCTCTCTGTCTGTCACATTGAGCACATATTACAACATATTACATGGAATATTTATAAATCTATGAAATATCCTGAAGTAATGTCATATTAAATTATTATCTCCTGTATTTTTATGTATATTAAGTAACTTTGAAATCACAATATCCATGTGAGCACAATTAGAGTGGAGATTTCTCCAGGAAGTATGTAGAGACTTCTACCAGTGACTTTAATCCGAAGAAATCTCCAGTATAAATATGCAGGATTACCCAAATTCAAACATGTAGTAGTGAATAAAATGTTTTGTGATCTTATGTTACATGACAATTTATAAACTTGGCACAACAACATGCATAATTATGTGCACACTAGTTATGGCATAAATCCAGAGCATTGCACTATACTACTGGCTAAATTTCATTGAGCCAACAATATTGGACATGAAGTTTGAAAATTGACATTGTAAAATACAATACAGTAAATTTCCATTTCATAGATTAATGCAGGTCAGGATGCTTTGAAATTTAAATAAATGCAACAGGGAATAAACACCCCATGTGCCCCTTCCCATCATATTCCTAACATTAAAGAGAGTAAGCCATAAGCATTACAGAAATACAAGTATAGACCTATAGCTATGCATTACAATGTCAAGCATAGTAAGCAGTAAGCACTTCAAGCTACTTACTTTAAAGCCCGCCAATTATCTCCCATATGCTTAGGGATAAGCAACTCTGCGTTAAGATTTCTCGCCAGCTTTCCTTTCCGAAACAGGTCTGTTTTAGTCGGAATGGCAGCAGAGACTTTTCCTTCATAATCCTTTCTTACAGAAGAAATCTCGCTGGTTTTACTGTCTTGAATCAATGAGCCAAGATCGTATATATGCCTACTTTCAGCCATGATGACTTCAAGATATAAATAAGCCAAATGCCATAGTCATGTAATTATAATTTTGAAGGTTTGAAGATTTATAACGCTGGCTCAAGTGCACCAGTCAGAATGAAATTTTGGTGTTCGTGGGCTTAAGTGCAACAGTCAGCAGCGATTTCCCACCGTGACGTAGGCTAAAAAACAATGAAATTCGTGACGTTTAGGTGGTTCACTCGGCCAAAGAGACTCGGGACTGTTGCACCAACTGGTGCACTTTTTCCCCACCGTGACGTAGTGATTCACTATCTAGCCACCGTGACGTAGTAGTACAAATTCAGCTCAGTGTAGCTGGATGATGAAACAAATTTTCGCCAAAAATGTCGACACATAAAACGCCATATTTAGCGACGCATTTTTTAATAATGCGGCTGTAATCAATATGATACTCACATGTAAACAATCTACGAAGGCTTTTAACAATATTTCTCAATGATCAATGTACATCTGTTGTCAATATATTGTCAGTGTTAAGGTATTTAAAGCATTTAGAAACTATAAACGTTCCAATCTGATATATTTCTGGCATTTTGCTCGTATTGATTGTAAGTTATAATGTTGTGAAATATTCAATTTTATGACTGATGCACTCGCATCAGTTGCACCACCCTGGATCCGCCCCTGGGCAGGAGAGGACGTCTGCGTTACACTCTAAAAACATCCTGGTTAAAAATAACCAGGATGGGGTTAAATTTTAACCAGGAAAGTATTCCAAATGGGACCAACGCAATCCTGGTTATTTTAACAAGGGATCGGGGTTAAATTAATTAACCCTTATTCTGGTTAAATTCAACCACGACCTAATGTTAAAATTTTGACACTTGTCCCAGTTAAAATTAACTAATTGCCTTGTTAAATTCCCGTGCGTTTCTTAGTGATTTATTGAGAGAGTGTATTTATGCTAAAAAAGTATATTTAGTTAAGAAAAAAACATTGCACGGACACAACTTACATTTAGTAAAAATTAAAAACAGAAGATAGACAAGTATCATGTATATTAACAACAGGTACATGCAATAGCTTGAGAAGTTTAGATTTATATCAATATATTTCTAGCGTCAATGGTCCGATTACTTTAATGCTGCTCTCATTGCAACAACAGCAGGTGTAGTCTTCTGTTTTCCATTGTCCTCAATGCCATACAAAACCTTTTGTATGAACTCCCACGACGAACAGCTCTGCCATGGGTAATTGACATCAAGTACGTAAAATAGTTTAAAGCAAACATCAATTGCCCTCACAAGATTAGGCTGCTCCAAGCCCTGGCTTTCGATTATAACGAACGCTTGCGTTGGGCTGCATCGACTACCAATTGCTAAAACAACTGGCCATCTTGAGGCTGTTTCTAAATATCTGGGTATGTTTGTACCGACCTAAAAATAATTAAACAGTAGACTTGAGACTTTACATCAAATACACGAGTTTGATTATGCGACTATACTTATATGCAGAGCTGGTACTGAAATGTTTGAAAATGGTGATCATCTAGCATTTTGTGCAAAACAGTCCATGCATATGTTGACTTTCATCTTTTTTTAAATAATTGATATTTGTCACTGTTTCATAGGACTTAAGAAAAACTTTCTCAGGGAAAAAAATGCTCATGTTTTCACACATTTTACTGACAGCAGCACGAGACAATGCTATAAAGTACCAAAATTCAATAATGCATGGCTTTTGTTATTTTTTTTTTTCTGCAATGGCAGCAATCTTGCTTTAATGCGGGGGAAAAAACATATTCATGTACTCATACACCAGCCTAATTTCTTTTCAAAACAATTTTCCTTTCAAAAAAAATCAGGAGGGCATGACAGAATATAAAAATATGGTCCTCTTCAATTAACAACGGATTGACGCCCGTGCTTTTTTGACAAAATTTGTATTAGGTACTGTGAATAAGTTATGAAAAGATTTTTGATAGATACCGGTTGGCAATCGATAAAAGCACATAATGCTTCATCAGTTGTACACCTCTTTTTATTTTTTCTTCCAGTAGGAAAAATGCATGGAAGGAGACCGATCGCAGCATTTCTTTTCTCTTCATCTATAAAGTAGTTTATAAATAAAAGTCAGTGTTTTTGGACTTTAGATGAAGAAAGTATTTCATGTATCAAATATGTTTTATGCATTATGTAACCGTTTTTGCAATTTTTACCGGAATTCAGGTTTCTTGTCGCAATATTCAAGTATCTTGTCCATTTTTCTGTTTGTGTATCTGCGTAACAAATTATTTTCTCCACTGTTTCTGGTGTAAAACGCAGAAAAAGATTATCCGCGACATCTGGATACAATGTTGCAAAGTCTATTTCAACCTGAATAAATTTTTGAAAAACATTTGGCTAGCCGTACAAGATGATGTATAACGAAAGAACGTCTAAGAATTTTCTTTACCATGCCAGGGACATCAAAAAGTCGAGGGTATTCTTTCATAACCTCTAGTATTGTAAGTTGTGGCGTTTTTCTAATCCATTCTGATCGATTTAAGACGGTCTTCTGCATATAACTTTTTAGGGTTGAGATATGCTCCCAGTTGCCTTTCATCCACTGCTTCATTCCATCATGGTCAGATCCATTTAAGACTGGCTCTTTTTAAGAAAAAAAAGCAAATTTTCTACAAGCACCACCAATTAAACTACTAATATCTTTTTAATTGACGAATTTAACCTCGTAGAGATCTTGGCAAGTGTTTTAGAGAAGTTGAAGTTGAGCCAAATTCTTGTTCAGTCTGACGGTGTTTTATGTTCTTTCTCCTAACATTTCTAAGCCGTTCTTCCAACCACCCTGTAGCAGAATGAATTCCCTTTCCTGGCGTGTACCAAGCTTCCTAAATATTGAAAAAGCGATCACGTACAAGAAAGAAACAAACATTTGTAAAATACATCATTTGATTCCAAATCAAAAGTTAAACGTAATGAGAAACGCGTACATATCCTTGACCCTCTTCGTCTTTAAGGAAAGGAAACTGCTATACCACTGCCTTTGCCATTTGGATTTTGATGTCTGCATGAGGCCTGTATTTTTGAAATATTTAAATTTTACTATGGATGTTGAACAATTCAGAACTTTTACGGTAGCGTGCATGTGTACTTATGACGTCATTGAAAATGTAATAAATGTCAAATTTCGGATTATCAATCTCACATTATAATAATTTCATAGAAACATTTTGCTTATTTCCTGTAAAAAATTTACCTTTTTCTAAAAAGTATAAACATTTACATGTTTCTCGAACACGACGCTTCATTGCTAAAATCTCATTTTACTATTGTGTTAATTTGTACAACTCATTGATTTTCTATTTTTACGATTTTTTACTGTTACGATGACATCATAGGTAGACTTACATTTTGCAGTAAAAGTGGTGAATTTAGTCTTTCATATTTTCACAAACCTTTCTCCAAACTGATTAATTATGTAAGCCACTAGTATCTGAACCATCTTGATTCTGCTTTTTCTGCTTAATTTATCCGTATCCAGTTCGCAAATCACTTGAGCACCAACTTCGGACTCTTCCAAAATCGATTTGATATTCTTTAAAAAAAAAAGATAAAAAAGTGTGTTTGATGTTTAATTGCTCTACAAGTGTTAATGCTTACAAAATCATTCCTGGGTTTCTTTCTCGGTTGAAAAGTTTGAGCCCCACAGTTCTCGAATATAGCTGATTTGCTGCTACTGAACGCTTTGCCTCGCTTTCTTTTGGCTGATAAGTAAACTCGGGACTTGAAGATGCATATATTGGATAAAATAAATAGCATCCATAGAAAGTTTATATTGTTCAATTTAATTTAGTGTTTAACGTGAATAAGGGTAATTGTATTAAAAGCAACACGATGGTATTTGTAATAAAGAAAGATTTTTACAAAATGCAATCTGCAATCGTTTGAAATTCAAGAACTGCAAAAAATGCAAAGACGATGACAAAACAGCATACAAATGTTTTTTTATGCAGTGCGGTGTTTTGAAATTAAATGAAGATATGATCTTCGCACTTTGCTGGACAATTTAAGCAATCGTCTCAGGACCTGAAAAAATCAGGTGACTCAACGGGAATCGAACCCATGACCTCTGCTGTGCCGGTGCAGTGCTCTGACCAACTGAGCTATGAAGTCACACAGTGGTGAGCAGGTCAATATTGTTGGGCTCATGTTTTCTCGTGAAAGGAATGTCGTATGAATGTTTTTTTTTTGTTCAGGTTGGTTAGTAACATCAGAGAGTAGTTTCCATTCAAACTTGAAAGACAGTTTCGCTTCAGCAAAGGAGGAGGACCAGGTAGGTTGTACAAGGTTGTAGGCTGATAGTATGTTAAGTAGAGATTTTGGGAATTCATGAGAACTGTTATTGTTCTTTCCAACATACCATTCTATTTTAAGTTTGATCGATTTATTGTTTATATTGATGTCCCAGGATGGAGAAGAACCAATACCAAGATTTCCAATTAATGAGGAAGCTTGAAAAGGTAAGGGATAGTATGATTTACCAATGAAATCGTTTGGATTTGATGAAATTTTCTTAGGCGTAGTATTATACGCGGTGCTTTGACCATTATATGCGTATAACGGTCAAAGCACCGCGTATAATTCTTAAAGCACCGCGTATAATGCTTAAAGCACCGCGTATAATGCTTAAAGCACCGCGTATAATGGTCAAAGCACCGCGTGAAATTTGCAAGACCTAAGACAGCTATGGCTTTCCATAAACTACACTAAAGTGTTGAACTAAAGATTAACCCGGCTTTAACCAAAATCTAAGTTAACTTAACATATTTGGGGTTGAAATTCATTCAACCAGGATTTTTTAACCAGGATGTTTTTAGAGTGTACACTGTACAAAAAAGCCAAATAGAACTCCTTCGCGAAAAAAGATTTTCTTGGGTGCGAATTGCAAAATTGCTTAATATTTCAATTCGAATGCTTCAAAGACACAGAGAACAATTGGGCATTACTGATAAACCTTACACAAATATAAGTGATGGAGACCTTACCCAAGTAATGCAAGAGGTAAGCCTCACAACTCCAAATATAGGTCAAGCGCGTATGCTTGGTGCACTTCGAAGCCGTGGCACGCATGTACAAAGATTTAGAGTTCGTCAAATAATGAGAACAATAGATCCATTGGGAACATTTCTTCGATGGAACCAAGCTGTCTATCGTAGTAGGTATTCTGTGCCCTATCCAAATGCACTTTGGCACATAGACGGTAATCATAAATTAATTTCTTGGAGAATGGTAATTCATGCATGTATAGATGGCTACAGTCGCTTAATTGTTTACTTGCATTGTCCAAACAACAACTTAGCTGCCACAGTGAAAGAATAATTTCTAGTAGGAGTGCAGAAATGGGGGCTTCCATCTCGGGTGAGGTGTGATCATGGTCTAGAGAATGTGGAGGTTGCATGTTTTATGTTGCATAACAGAGGATTGAATAGAGGAAGTATTCTTACTGGGAAATCAGTCCATAATGTTCGTGTGGAGCGATTACATCGTGATGTCTATGAAGGGGTGTTGTCATAATATGTAAAACTCTTCACGGAAATGGAGAATGAAGGAATATTAGATGCTATGAATGATTTGCATTTGTTTTGCCTTCATTGTGTCTACATACCTAGAATTCAAAGAGCACTTGATGAGTTTGTTGCCCAATGGAACTCACATCCTGTGAGCACAGAGTCAAACCTAAGTCCTGACCAACTTTTTGTTAGGGAACTTTTTCAAGTGGAGCATACATTGCAGATACCAGCATGGTTGGGAAGAATGATGAAAATCTGGGGAGTGGGATTGACATGGATTTAGATGCTCCATTGCAAATTGAGGACAGTGATTATCAGGTACCTGTTCCAGAATTTTATTTACTTCTTCAGCTGAAGTTTGGGCTGTGTTAAAACCACATATCAATGAATCAGCAAATGATGAAAGTAATGGAACATTTCTTTATTTGTCATGCATTCACTTTTAGAGAGTATTTAATCAAAACTTTGTCAAACTGCATTTAAAGGAAAAAAACTATATTTACAAAAGATTAATTGATGGAAGTTGATTATATTTGTAATGAGAAAACCTTATTTTTTTTGAATACTTGTTCGTTTTAGAGTTCCATTAGTAATTGGATGACATACTGATGATTTTTACAAAAAATATTTTGTTTCCTTCAAAACTATTTTGACTTTGTTGCTGCCAAAAATATTTGTAAAAATGCTCTTTGATGTTCATTTCATGTAACAAAACAGTAACAGTTTAATTTCTTCAAACAAAACATGAACATAACAGTAAATAAAGTATTACAAACTATTCAAAAGCCTAATATATACATAACAAAGTAGCTATCAAGTAGCTTTGACAAAGTTAAACAATATGAAAGGACCACGATTCTTTCTCCTCCATGATATTGGTGAACTCTTCTGAGAGTTCATTGAATGATTGGTAGGTAGATGGTAGTTCAAACATAGATGGTAGGTCCGCATGTATGAGCAATTGGTACTCAAAGTGCATTATCTGCAGCTGTAAAAGCCACTTCAATTGATGGTACAATTAGCATATTACTTCCTGTTGTAAATTGCAAGAACAATTCTAAAGAACTTTCTGAAAGTGTTTTGAAAAACTTCTTTAAATATTCAAATGCTTGGACTTCAGAGTCTGATGATGGGGATGCAATTAGTATTTTTACAACATCTTTAGGAGAGGGTTTTTTCTTATCATACAATTGTTTTATAATCTCAATGTTACTGAACTGACTTGTATTTTTCAATGGCTGTAATATGAGACCCCAACAATTGGAAATGTAACGTGGCTTCTGTATTAACTCCTGATGAGCAAGTTGACTGACAATCATTGAAATATTTTCTTTAGTGGGGTTCTTGTAACACTTGTAGCTGGATAAAATGTCTAATAGATCTTCATCCTGGGGATCAAAATCATTCTTTTCTTCAATGTTTCAGCTTCATCAATTGGTAGAAATTTGTAAAATGATTCAAGAAGCAAATCATGTGTGATTGCCTCTTCCCCAAACAAACATGACATAAGGAAAATGCATGACAATGAAACAAGGAAATACTTAATGGTATAATAACCAAATACCATAAATGTTGCCAAAACTGTTGCCAAAACTGTTGCCAAAACAGGCTAACAACCTCACGTGTAACCCCAGAACCTCTACCATCTTCAATATTACCCTTTCATCTACAATGGCAATACTTAATGTGCAACCAACAATAGCAGGATCCTTGAATTCATCTATGATATCCTTAAGAACATGGCTTCTGTGAATTAGAACTTCTCTGACTGGTAGTTTACTTGGTAGGTCTACCAAAATACACAATACCCTAAGTCTAAACATAAAAAATATAAGGAAAATGTTGATTTAAAAACATTGCAATTTACCTTGAATTTCTAAAGGTCCCTGAATATCAGAATATTCAACATTCTGGAATAGTTGTCGATCTAAAAAATAGAATGCTTATGTTCAATTTTAAAAAAAATAAAAGTATGCTGATTGAATTTAATTTCAATATTTCCTGACCTTGTGTTTTAAGAGGTAAGGAATCGTTGCCATGCTCAGGATTTACAATGGCATCCATTTCATCAGAGATGGTAATGTTATAAGCAACATCAACAGATAAATTGGTTGACAGATTTGACTGACCGCCAACCTCAGAAATCTGCTGGTGAGCATCATCGTCAACTATGACTGTTTGTTGCTCAATGACGTCTAAAGTCTCACCATGAGTAGGACTAGACTTATCAGCCTTCTGTGAATCAACCAGAGCACTCTCATAATCACTATCTTCATCCAGACACTCATAGGAACGAATGTTGACAGATCCTTGACCAGAAAGTTTAAGCAAAAGGTTACCAGTCATTTCCACTCCTGGTGCAAGGTTTGGTTTGATGAGTTTGCCATAAGATGCCTAATGTAAATTTACATTACTGTTAGTGAAGATTCAGTCAAACAAATGGAGAAGTTCATGATCCATTCCGAATTTTCTTTCACACAAATGCTACTCAACTGAAATGTCCGTAGAGATAATGAACCAAAACATTTTTTAGTTCTATAGTTATAATTAAAAGAAACAGGCATTTTTCTGATAATTTGATGTACAGATAACCATTTCATTGCAGTCATATGGTAGATTAAAAGCATTTTCAACTTACTTTCATGTACTCGAAGCATAACAGCAAATACTTCGGAAATGCCTCCGCAAGTTTACGTGTTAGTATTTGTGTATCCCACTCACGTTGAAAAGGAAAGCTGCGCACTACAAAGCCTTTACTATCCAACATAACTCTTGTGGAATGCGTGGGCACAATTTCTTCTCCTGGATCGGGGATAAGAACCAAGTCTCTCAGTACAGGCTTTGAATATTTATTGTTTCTACGAGCACTGGTGCTTGACTTTTTTCTACCAGTGGCGGCCTGGTAAAAATTCTGTTCTCTTCGTCCTGTGCGGGACACTGATGTTTCAGGGGATGCTTGAGGCCTACGTAGGCTTGGAAACCGTCGATAAATTTCCTCTGGGACGCTCGTACTTGTAGTTGCATTCGCCGTTGAACTACTATTTGTCGACATTGCAACGCTTTCCCTTCCAAATTGAGATATACTAGGAGTCCTAGCTATCCTTTCTAGGTCAGAAATTCTTTGTAACGCCTTATTTAACGCATCTTCCATGACTTTCTCCACACAGCAAACGTGAAAACAACACAGATATCAGTATCAAGTTATCAACTACATCGCGTAAATTATCATGCATAAATTTGCATAATTAGAACCAATTTTTAAAGTTTAGCAAATATTTTTAGTTTAGAATAACAATTTGCAGTTTCGCACATTTTTTTCAGATTTAGCATATAAATAAAACGAGTTTGAAATATGATTTTAAAGTTCCGAATTAAAAATCCAACAATCGATAATTTTTCCATATTACGCGAATATTGTCCCGTTTCGCGCCTCATACTTTTCTCTTTTGCTCTTTTATTTTTGTTTGTCGTCTTTTGACATGTGTCGTCTCTCACAATACCCGATTCTTTTGACATTTACCCATTTTCAATGATTTTTCTAGTACAGTGCTTTTGCGATAAGTGTCTGCTTGCAAGTGGGTTAAATGAAATAAGTGCTTGAATTTATAGATCAAATTTTTGCGCAAATATTACCTTGTGACCCTACCAGCAAACTGTTTTTGCGTTTACTTGTTTCACATACTTTAATACGCGTGTTTTTTGTGATTACACAAACCGCAACTGTGAAATGTCGAATTCCTTTTCGAAGACATTTATTCCGTTAAAGAGGATGTATTTCACCGAGTAGCATTATGTGTCATTATTTATACAACTGTGCTGAGCTTTAGATGATCCTGCCAGGACGCTATAACATGTAAGGCAACTTAGACTTTGTGCTAAAACAGAAATTTCAATGTCAATAATTTATAATCAAACAATTTACAACACAAAGATCTAGAGTTTAATAGAAGGGTTTTGGAATTGCGTACTTGAAGAGGCACAATGATTCTGATAAATTAATGAACGCACAATATGAACGAGCTGTTTTGTCAACAGCGTCCTCAGTTTTTTTAATATATTCTGAGCAGTGAAACCGTCAGTGGGACATATTGCCATCGTACAGAACATTTTTTTTACTTTGTGCACCGATAGTTGACCAAAGCAACTGGGACGATACGATAGCCACGAAGGTTTTCCGATTAGCGCACGAGTGTAGCCATATCTTAACAATCTGAAATGTCTTTTTTTGTCGATTTATTATGGCTCTTTCGCTGTTTGTTGTGTTGCTTTTAGCGCCTTTTTATTTTTTCGTAAGTTGATGTATTGTAATTTCCGAGAGTTTAGCCAATCATCGCCCTTTTTTTATGTTATAATAATAATAAATAAACAAACAGATTTCATCGTAAAGATTGAGAGGTAAAAATTTAAATATGTCTTTAGCAAATGTTGTAGATACCATGATGTGGTTCTTAGGGGCCGATTAAATGGAGCAATTTCAGCCCGGGCTGAAAAATCTGACATATAATCGTTTCAGCTCGGACTGAAAATATTCACGCTTGCGTAATTGCGCACCTATTGCTTATCATTATGACAACAAAATGACAACAAATGAACGACAATTGGCGATCATGCCTCGGACGAGCTTCGTAAGCTTTAGCCCAGTCTAAGCACCGGTCAATGGGGCTGAAACTCAGCCTAGGCTGAAATTGCCCCTTGTAATCGGCCCCTTATAAGAACTATTTATGAAACCGAATAAAACTTTTCGTTAAAGATGTCTGCCCAGTTACATTGACATCAGGAAGTACAAAGCAAATCAAAAGCCGCTTTGCAAATAACAAATTGAAAAAATCTGAAAGTGATCAGCCAAAGATTTTCTGTTGGCTATACAAACAGGCGAGAACGTCAAATACTGGACAAAGTACTAGTCGTCAACGCCATTGGTAAACACACTAGAAACTTTTACTATTTTTTTTTGCATAAATTCAAACGGAGAAACAAAACAATAGAAATGGATGATTTGAACATAAATCATTAAACACAACCCTGAGCTAACGGAGATCGTCATAGATGAAATAACTACAAAGGGTTTAAAGTAAATGGTTTGAACCCGGGAGTATCGTTATATGTTTGTAAATGATGATCGTCCAGGTTAATAAAGTCCTGAGAAGGACTGTTTTTGTTGTTGTTGACTGACGTTTCGACAACCTTAGCGGTAGTCATCTTCAGAGTCAAATGAGGAGTACAAAGGGTTTGTTAAACATTGCCATTATATCTACAGTGAAATAAAAAGGAAACATCCATAACTGAAGAAGTAAGGGTGAATTTGATATTCAGTTGACATTAAAATTAGAATGTGACTTGTGCGATGTTTTCGGTCATAAAATGTATACATTAATGGATGAAAATTAAAAAACATCTTCGGCAGCCCTGAAATGATTGATCAACATGAACACAAAATATTTCAACTTACTTGTTGTCGTTAAAATGAGCTGAGTGTTGATGACCAGAAGTTCTCCCAACAAGCCGACCGAGAACTTTTCCCGGAAAATTTATAATTTTGCGACGTTAAATAAAAAGTTTATGCGAATGCTTCACATGACTTTGAAAGATACAGCAAACTGAATTATCACTCTGAAAGACATTCTTTATTCATCGGAAATCATCACTTCTAGGTATTGCAAAACTTCCCTCTCATTCCCGTCATCATTTTTGTACCATTGTTCTTATTCATATTTCTAATTATTTCATTAAATATGTGTAGCTATATATACACAATACGCGCTCCAAAATCTGAAAATGGGAAGGTAAAAATGTTTGTTTTTTTAAGACATGTCAAAGTATCTTAACTGCTTCGTCCCTAGGCACTTGCTCATAAAAGTATATAAAAAATTAAGTAGATTGAATACGAAAAGGTTTATATAAGGCATAGCGAGCAATATTAAGGTAAGCGCGCAATGTGAGATGTTTTAAGAATTCGTTATAAACAATGTCACAGTGACTCAGACAAAGAAGACTTTGAGAAACACAAATACATCGACACTCTTAACAATCCTGTTACAATTATATGTTTAATTATCAAACAATGATTGCCGTGTTTAGTTGGCCTTATCCAACACTTGGGAATGTTGCTCGACGAAAAGCGCACATCGCTTGCACATACTGTATATTTGTACGAGAATGACTCTAAGTTTTCAACATGTAACTACATGAGGATAACTTAACTTCCCGTATTCTAAATGCTCACTCACACTCATTGAGTTGGACATAAAAATCACACTCTATCTAAACAAGGCCGAAGTCATTTCTCGATCTATGGCAAGTGTTTTTCTTAGATATTTCAAATCAATAATCAGTGGGATGAAATTGACGACTTCGAATAATTATATTGATTTTGAAACCCCACCCAGTAAGTGTAAGTGTGTGAGTTTTTAAAATACGGGCGAAAGAACCGTTTTAAACGTTGCATTTTACATGAGTCAAATGCATTAAAGAAAAAAGAAAATGAGATAAAATTCCTCATCATTTGTTGTTTTCAATGCATTCGGATCATGTAAAATGCGATGCTTAAAACGGCTCTAAGGAATAAATCAGTTGGTAAAAGTGTTAAAAATATAATAAAATATGATCAAAATGCCGCTATTTTTGTCATCGGTGACTTGAACTGCTTGTTAAGCAAGACTGAATACATATTTCTTCTAGTGACTTTTAGTCGTTAAAAAGCTTCGTGTCGATGATCAAAATACTTCAAGCAAGCTGACCTTGGACGGTACCAGAAATTATAATTTTAGTTTTTACCAAGTTGAACAGAAATTTGAAGTCGTGCACTTTGACGTTCTTGTTATATCATCAAAATTGACTTCTCGCTCCTTTGTTTGGAAAGAAGATAAAGACTCATTAAATACAAGTCAATTTTAGCATTCTAAAAATTTTTGACGTTATATGAACAATCACAACACGATAATTATCGCCATGAAAGACATTCTTTATTCTTTGAAGTCAAATTTCTAGTTTCAACGCAACAACATCAGTTTGTTTATTTTATGCAGTGCGGTGTTTTGAAATTAAATGAGATATGATCTTCGCACTTAGCTGGACAATTTAAATGGGTTCGAATCCCGTTGAGTCACCTGATTTTTTCAGGTCCTGAGACGATTGCTTAAATTGTCCAGCTAAGTGCGAAGATCATATCTCATTTAATCAGTTTGTTTAGTTGTTGAAAACACAAATGACAAGATCCATAACCGATTTCATCCAAATTTGTTTATCGTCGAAAGGTCCAAACCAAACTATGGCTTTTATATATGGAGCATGATCATGCATCTATGCCTATGACGTAAGATAAACGTCCTCATATGGTTGAAACGTGCAGTAGTGCACGATAAAAGCTCTCTGAGATATACCAGGAGCCTCCAGAGATAGACAAAGAAGACTTTCAGAAACATAAATACTCTATAACTCTGATAAATCCCTTCGCAGTTATATGTTGTTTCCTTTTTGCATCAATATGATATTATTTAAGTGCCCCTGCAGCGATGATTTTTATTGGTGTTAATAAAACTATGTGTGATATTTAACGTTTCAAGGATGATTTTTTTCAATTTGGTTGAATTGTCTTCTTGTTGTGGCAGTTTAAAGTTGCCTTTCATTAGACCTCGTCCGTCGTGGCATGAAGTCTGGGTCTAGAAAACTTTTTTTCTAACAAAAACAAAAATCGCATTGACGTCGTTGTGACATCATCAAAATTTTTTCTGGTCATTTTGATTGGTCAGAAAGTAAAAGACTTTTATTAAGTATAAGAGAAGTTCTGCACGCGGAAAGTGTGTGACGTTATAGGAAGACATAGCATATGTCTTGATGATGTCACAACGACGTTAATGCGATATGAAAACACTTATATATACTTTCTGTTCAATGTGGCAAAATTATAGTTGCTGGTGGAGTTACCCATCACCTTGTTCGGAGTAATTTTGGTCATCTGTTTTTTAACGACTGCAAGTAAGTTGAAGAAATATGTGTTCTTGTTTTACAAGCAGTTTATGACTGCCGTTTATGTTTTTAATTTTTAGCAGTTAAAATATTAATACCATGAACAAAACAATGCATAAGTCATTTTCATGTCAATTCGACATCAAATTCACCCTCAGTTTTTAATGTTTATTTTTTATTTCACTGTAGGTATAATGGCAATGTTTAACAAACTTTTTGCAGTTGTTTTACTTGTGACAATCCCCGTTATCTCAGGTTGGTATTCAACGATTTATCTTCAAATCAACCATTTTTATTGTTTTTTTCCGTTCGACAAATATGTAAAGATTGAAAAAGTTTCATGTGTATTTACTATTGGCAGTGATGCAGACTTTGTTTCAATTTGTTTTCGAAAAGCGGGTTTTCAATTTCTTCTTAAAATTCCTAATGTCAACATAAACTGGAGGAAATCTGGTGCAATCTGCGAAATGCAGTACCGCGCTCTTTAACAAAGAGTTTTGCATGTTTCTTAAATAGTTCTTATAAGACCTCTACCCAGGTATCTACAGTGTTTGTTAAAGACATATTTAATTAACTTTCTTACTCATAGATCTTTAAATATATATTGAAAATTATTTGATTATCAATTCCTATTATAACATAGCTTTGTTGAATGCTCGAGAAAATCATGTTTCTATAATTTGATAGGCAGCCCAAGCCAATGTCATTTTTGTTATTACGAGTCCAATTATCCAAAACAATTTCAAAAATGTTTTGATATAAAAATTCCTTGTACCACCGGACATTGCTTCTCGGCGAAATACACTTTCTCTAACGGAACAGATGTCGTTGTAAAGGGATGTGACATTTTATCAACTAATGGATTTTGTACCCCTGGAAAAGACACTTGCAAAAACCTAACATCTCAATGGAATTTGAAAACGTGCTCTGGTTCATGTTGTGACACTGATCTCTGTAACGGAGGAGTAACACATCCACCATTGAAGACCATTTTGGGTTTTCTCTTTGTATCTGTCCTCGTTTTCTTGCATTGAGCACCGACTTTTGGACGTACTAAATATACTCTAATTGATTATACTTACTTACTTTTTTTGCAATTTTGTTTGTAATGTAGAACCCCGATAACTGGAATGAAAAATTGTTTAAGTTAAAAAGACGGTTTTAAAAGGTCAACACTTAAGATATAGCAATGATTTTTTTCATACATAATTGTGAGCTAAAACAATGCAGTACACAGATAGTTCAGCTGTAATAAAAAATTTGAAAGATTTGTGTTTCAACTGTATAACTACGAGCTGCATAAACTATATCAGTAATTTGAAAATTGTAATGCAAATTATTCGTTATGAATCTTTAAAGCTATAATGTGTGTATAGATAAATGTGTTGATTTCTTGTTGTTTAAATAAAATTTACACTTTTGTCATATAAAGTTTAAGCCTTTCAACATTAGAATAGAAGTTTTGCAAAGAAATTTTACAAAGAAAAAGCGAAATTTTTTAAATTATTAGAAAGTTTGTTTTTGTTAGAAAAAAAAAGTTTTCTATACCCAGACTTCATGCCACGACGGACGAGGTCTAGTGAAAGGCAACTTTAAACTGCCACAACAAGAAGACAATTCAACCAAATTGAAAAAAATCATCCTTGAAACGTTAAATATCACACATAGTTTTATTAACACCAATAAAAATCATCGCTGCAGGGGCACTTAAATAATATCATATTGATGCAAAAAGAAAACAACATATAACTGCGAAGGGATTTATCAGAGTTATAAGAGTATTTATGTTTCTGAAAGTCTTCTTTGTCTATCTCTGGAGGCTCCTGGTATATCTCAGAGAGATTTTATCGTGCACTACTGCACGTTTCAACCATATGAGGACGTTTATTTTACGTCATAGGCATAGATGCATGATCATGCACCATATAGAAAAGCCATAGTTTGGTTTGGACCTTTCGACGATAAACAAATTTGGATGAAATCGGTTATGGATCTTGTCATTTGTGTTTTCAACAACTAAACAAACTGATGTTGTTGCGTTGAAACTAGAAATTTGACTTCAAAGAATAAAGAATGTCTTTCATGGCGATAATTATCATGTTGTGATTGTTCATATAACGTCAAAAATTTTTAGAATGCTAAAATTGACTTGTATTTAATGAAAGTCTTTATCTTCTTTCCAAACAAAGGAGCGAGAAATCAATTTTGATGATATAACAAGAACGTCAAAGTGCACGACGTCAAATTTCTGTACAACTTGGTAAAAACTAAAATTATAATTTCTGGTACCGTCCAAGGTCAGCTTGCTTGAAGTATTTTGATCATCGACACGAAGCTTTTTAACGACTAAAAGTCACTAGAAGAAATATGTATTCAGTCTTGCTTAACAAGCAGTTCAAGTCACCGATGACAAAAATAGCGGCATTTTGATCATATTTTATTATATTTTTAACACTTTTACCAACTGATTTATTCCTTAGAGCCGTTTTAAGCATCGCATTTTACATGATCCGAATGCATTGAAAACAACAAATGATGAGGAATTTTATCTCATTTTCTTTTTTCTTTAATGCATTTGACTCATGTAAAATGCAACGTTTAAAACGGTTCTTTCGCCCGTATTTTAAAAACTCACACACTTACACTTACTGGGTGGGGTTTCAAAATCAATATAATTATTCGAAGTCGTCAATTTCATCCCACTGATTATTGATTTGAAATATCTAAGAAAAACACTTGCCATAGATTGAGAAATGACTTCGGCCTTGTTTGGATAGAGTGTGATTTTTATGTCCAACTCAATGAGTGTGAGTGAGCTTTTAGAATACGGGAAGTTAAGTTATGCTCATGTAGTTACATGTTGAAAACTTAGAGTCATTCTCGTACAAATATACAGTATGTGCAAGCGATGTGCGCTTTTCGTCGAGCAACATTCCCAAGTGTTGGATAAGGCCAACTAAACACGGCAATCATTGTTTGATAATTAAACATATAATTGTAACAGGATTGTTAATAGTGTCGATGTATTTGTGTTTCTCAAAGTTTTCTTTGTCTGAGTCACTGTGACATTGTTTACAACGAATTCTTAAAACATCTCACATTGCGCGCTTACCTTAATATTGCTCGCTATGCCTTATATAAACCTTTTCGTATTCAATATACTTAAATTTTTATCTACTTTTATGAGCAAGCGCCTAGGGACGAAGTAGTAAAGATACTTTGACATGTCTTAAAAAAACAAACATTTTTACCTTCCCATTTTCAGGTTTCAGAGCGCGTATTGTGTATATATAGCTACACATATTTAATGAAATAATTAGAAATATGAATAAGAACAATGGTACAAAAATGATGACGGGAATGAGAGGGAAGTTTTGCAATACCTAGAAGTGATGAGTTCCAATGAATAAAGAATATCTTTCAGAGTGATAATTAAGTTTGCTGTATCTTTCAAAGTCATGTGAAGCACTCGCATAAACTTTTTATTTAACGTCGCAAAATTATAAATTTCCGGGAAAAGTTCACGGTCGGCTTGTTGGGAGAACTTCTGGTCATCGACACTCAGCTCATTTTAACGACAACAAGTAAGTTGAAATATTTTGTGTTCATGTTTATCAATCATTTCAGGGCTGCCGAAGATCTTATTTAAATTTCATCCATTAATGTATACATTTTATGACCGAAAACATCGCACAAGTCACATTCTAATTTTAAAGTCAACTGAATATCAAATTCACCCTTACTCCTTCAGTTATGGATGTTTCCTTTTTATTTCACTGTAGATGTAATGGCGATGTTTAACAAACCTTTTGTAGTTATTTCATTTATGACGATCTCCGTTGGCTCAGGGTTGTATTTAATGATTTATGTTCAAATCAACCATTTCTATTGTTTTGTTTTTCCTTTTGAATTTTTGCAAAAGAAAATTAGTAAAAGTTTCTTATGTGTTTACCAATGGCGTTGACGACTAGTACTTTGTCCATTCTTTGACATTCTCGCCTTTTTGTACAGCCAACAGAAAATCTTTGGGCTGATCACTTTCAAATTTGTTTCAATTTGTTATTTACAATGCGAATTTTTATTTTCTTTGTACTTCCTGATGTCAGTGTAAACTTGGCAGACATCTTTAACAAAAAGTTTTATTCGGTTCTTAAATAGTTCTTATAAGGGGCAATTTCGGTCACGCGTGTTTTATTTAGTCTCGCGACAATACAGGAAAATCCGAATTTTAAAATTGGGCTGACCTTTGGTAGCTCCCGAGTAAAAAGCAGTTAAACAACTTTCACAGACTAGCAAATATTTGAGAAAAAAAAACACAACTTTACCGCCGAGGAAAGGGGGAAAACCCAAGCCAAAAACTGTTCCTATATCGCCATCAACCTAACACAAAAACAAAAACGAAAGTCTGAAAACAAAAAAGGTAAACAGATACATTTAAGGGGATCCATAGAAAGACCAATGCTATTCTTGCTGCTGAACTTCATACTAACTGGACTGTTAAGAATGCCTTCTTGCAACATTAACAGAGCCTCGTTAGTAAATCTTGCAGCGAGACGCATTTGTATATCCTCTGGACTATGACGACAAAATATAGGAAAGTATTTTCGTAAGTATTCAGCAAAACACAGAAGAAAATTGATACGTGATCACTTCAAAAGACCAGGCAGCTTGAAAACTCGTCTGTTAGCACATTCGAGTTATCCTATTGCAACACCAACCTTCCCCTATTATCCACAGCATATTTCTAGAGGATATCCATAGCCCCCACTGTTTATCTAAGATAAAAAAAAACCCACACAAAAACCTGCACAACGTCATGTTCAAAGAGACTAGCCAGTTCTTTTATAACTTCATTTAAAGAGCTTGCAAAATTTTAATAATCTCGTTTGTAATCACGAATTGACCTAATTCTTATGCCTTATATTATGCTATGGCTTTCAAATATCCTGTTATATTTTGCTTATGGATATTTATTTTGTTCTATGTAGGTATAAAAAATGAGAACATGTTCAACATGGCTGTTTGGGAACTTGCAGGATTTTTACCAATCAAAGGTGAAATATTTAAAATAGTATTTAATAAATAGCAAATATGAAAGCATTATAATTTTAAAACTAAACGAGGCTTACTTGGAAATCGAAGTTTGATTGTGATTCTATCTTGTCATCAGTCTACGTCACCACGGAGTCACATGAGACTTCAAAGCTCTGTACTACGAGCTAATTCGTTCAACCTAACATTATCATATTCTTTCAAAATCTTTACAATCCTGTGGCCTAATTTACGGTCTTAACAAAACAGTACCAAAGTTTAAATTTACATTGTCTGTTCGTTAATCATGGACCATCCTGCTGCTTCCAAGGTGTCGTTGATGTTAAATTCTTTCTGCTTACAGTTGGATGTTTCAGCTACACGAATAAAATGCACTGAATATTTTCGAATGTCTATTGCAGCTGATGTAAGGATCTGTTTAACACATCTAGATATTGTGTTCTTAGAAACAGGATGATAGGTTTTAATGTTACTCAAGCGTAGTTTTTTATGTTCTTTCCGGTGTCGTTTAGTTCGACGTAGATATTCTTTCAGAGGTCGTACAACACAGAGTTTTTGAACCTTATAAAAAACTCGTTGTTCTAATGGTTACAGGTGTCGCCCAGGTTTAGTCTGTTTTAACTTATACGACATCTGTCTGCTAACTCTTGCATACAATTGATTTCAATTTTTTAAATGGTCTGTCCTCTCTGACCCATAGTGAGACATAGTAGCATGGCGAGCTTCATGTAATTTCTTTTGTGGGCATCTCGGGAACATGGTCAAATGTTTTCAAATAATCCAAAACTACCTTGACGTCCCAAATTTTGGAATACCTGGACAAAGCCGGTTTCAGCTCAAAAGCACCTTTCATGCATCGTCACACCAATGAATGTTCACCGACTTTAAAATGTCCATACAGGCCAGTACTGTAGTTCCGAGTGGGCAGTTTTACGTTACTATAGTCATTTCCTGCAGCATACATTGAGCCAAAAAATTCAATAGAGTGTTTGAGTCCCCGTTGAAAAACTTCAAAATTGCGCTCCTAGCAATAAACTTTTTATCTATTTAAAGAGGATCTGAATTGCTTAGATGTGATACCCGCTCTTCACGCGGTCATAATTATGTTTCGTGTCCTTCTTGCCATTCTATGCTCTTCCAGACTAGAGGCAACTAAGGAGATTCACTTTGTTCCATATTGAATGCGTTTGTTGTAGGTGACCTGTTCTTCTTTTTGGTGTAGGAATACACCCGAGACATATGGTCTTGTTTCGTAATAAAATTTTGTTATTATTTCTTTCCTTAGTTGTTTTTCCACTTCCTCTTCTAAAATGGGAAACTCGTGTGTATGAAATTTTTGAAGAAGCAACTTTTGCTGGGCTGGTGGTTCTATGCATTCGATGTCTATACCTTGAACATTTTAAAGAATTTCCTTGTCACGCGGTTACTGATACTAGTATTTGTGCTTATATTGATACTGGTATTTGTTCTAAGGCAATAATGGCGATGAATCATAGTAGTTGTTGATGGCACTGTTTATTTTGCAGAGCGTTCTTGGTATGATAACATGACAGAATGTGCTTGTGAAAAATTCAAAACTGTTGCATTAGAATCAAGGCATTACGACCAAATAAGAAAAGACATAATTTTATTACTTTCACCATAAATTTTTTGCTCAGATGGTTGTTGATGATAGAGGCATCTGTGGCTGGAAAGTTTAGTCATTCACAATCTTTTCAATACATAACATCTCTGTTCGTGTTAGTGAGCTCAATACACTGACATAAGGAGAAATGAATTCCATGTGTTATGTTAAATACGACATGCTTTGACGAAATTTTAAGAGTTTTTTGTTTTTGTTTGGATCAACTTCGGGTATGAAAATCTGAGTCTTGAAAGAGACAATGTCACTCTTTTTTGCTCCGCTAGTTGTTGCCTTGCAGATAGCATACGCTGTACATGCTATTCTAAGAACTTCCTCTTTTTAGGATTGGAGGAGGCCTCTCACGCAGCGTTTGCATACATAGTGTATTTTAAGGTTGAAATTGGTGTACAATAATTTAATGCTAAATTTATTAATACTTTTGTAATAAAGTAGAGACTTTATCTGGGTCACATTAAAATCCTCATATAACAACGTCGCTATATGAAAATTTAAAACTTTTAAAACAGTTCTTTTAGAACTACTGGTTTTAGAGTTCTGGTTTTAAATGGTTCTTTTATGGGCTATTCGGTTATTGTTTTTGCCATTTAACCTACTATTTGCGATTTTTTTAAATTTTTTCATTAATACTTTACGTACTGTGTGTACGTGTGTATGTCACAGGAAAATGTTTTCGACAAAGATTTCAAAATGTAGTAGTTATCATTCTACATTCTTCATATAATCATTGATGCTAAATTGCTCTATTCTTACATTTAATTATTAAGTATGTCCCTATGTATGTGTTTCACTATGATAAATAGCTGTAAAACTACCATAGGCGGATTTACTATGTGGTAGTTGCTGGAGGTACCACCCCCAAACAGCAGATTAACTTATAATATATACTAATAAACATTTCCCTCCCTCCATTTTTTGCCAAACAAGTCACTAGTACGGTTGAACTTTATGTTTTTGAACTGAAAATTTCAAGTTTCTACACAACCTTTGATAATTTCACTACCTGTCCGCCCTAGATTCTGCACCCTTACAATGTCTTACGTCACTTATTTACCAGGTCAGAACTAGATGTTATGTTTCTCAAAGATTGTCTTTCACTCGGCGTTTATTCAAAGTTTCTCTGCTTTCCACTATCAAATGTCAACAACTGAGATGAACTCTACCATGTCGAAACATGTCTATTCTAAAAAGACTTGTCGTTTATATTAAATGAGATAATATTTATATTATATTTCAAAAAATATAGGATGAAACACACTTCTTTGAATAAAGATATCTTGTAAACCATCTCCAGATATCGTTGTGAAGACCAGACTATGATTCTGAAAAAGGGTCGAAAAAGTGACCAATGGAAAAGTTAAATCTTGTTATTTTTTTTCCATTTAACTCATATATTAAGTTTCCAAGATGTCTTTTATTCATCGGAGTATGTTTCATTCTTAAAACATTTACATTATTATATTCTCAACTACGTTATCGAAAAACGAAAGGAGAGCTAATATTTTTCCAATTGCGGTCGTGTCAATCTTTCCTCGTGTCAATCTTTCCTTGCCATGCCCTTACCAGGGGCGTAAAGCAGGATGGTGATGGTGGCGATTCTTTAGGGCCTTATTTATTACGTGAGGATTTTCTCAATCCATTGTTGTACCTTTCTTACATTGGTGTACAAGCCGTATTTGTGTGGCTGTGCACATGACCGACGCCAACTGACTATGCCAGCCAATCCCCAAGCGCCGCCCTTCATTGGACATGTCAGCGAACCTCCCGTGTCGAAATGACAAGCATCAATTCCACCCTATTTAAATCCAGCACATACAAAGCGATCGTTGATGGTACCATTATATGATCTAGGATAAAAATCATTTTTTGTGAGTTAAAAAGATCGCGGTTCCTCTCAGATTTTTTGTGTTTAATTAAAGCATGGGTTTCAATTTATTTCTGCAAACGGGTATTTATTTTTTGCTTTTTCCCTTCTGTTTAGGTTTTTCTGTGTACTGAACTTATTCATCCTACTTTTTGTTGCACAAATGTTGTTCTAAGATAGCTTGCATTTAGGAAGTAGAAAATACAAAGTAATAGCGCGTTCAGGTTGAGTGCCCTGCACGGTACTCAAAAATTGTTACCAATGTGAATGGTTACCAGTTTATCATACTCTGTCACTCAGTCTGAACGCGCTATAATAGAAACACGAGAGAAAATTTGGAAGACACGAAAAATTGCTTTGCAAGAACGAGCTCGCAGTGCTAGTGTTTCCCAGAATTTTCGAGTTGCTCCTCAACTTTCACAAGTTTTGCTATAACTTAAGTTTTGCTATAACGCTATCTGTTGTTGACACTGGTTCTAAGTTTAATCATATACTATACTGTGTATTATCTTTATGAGAGATATTCTCTTGAAACTTAAATCCTCCACTCTACTGTCTTCATCAAGAATGGTCTGATGTTAAATACTCCTTATATACTCTACTCTGTCTTTCTCAGGAGGGATCTGATTTTGAAAGTTGAGTGCTTATATACTCCAGTCTAGTGTCTCTATCAGAAGTGATCTCATATTGAGACTTGAGTCTTTATATATTCCAATCTAGTGTCTTCATCAGGAGTGATCTGATGTGAAGGTTTCAGTCCTTTTTACTCCAGTCTAGTGTCTTTATCAGGAGTGATGTGATGTTAAAACTTGAGTTCTTATGTACTCCAGTCTTGTGTCTTCATCAGGAGTGATCTTATGTTGCGACTTGAGTCTTTATATACTCCAGTCTAGTGTCTCCATCAGGAGTGATCTGATGTAAAGGTTTGAGTCCTTTTATACTCCAGTCTAGTGTCTTCATCAGGAGTGATCTGATGTTGAAACTTGAGTTATTATGTACTCTAGTTTAGTGTCTTAATCAGAAATGCTATTTTCCAGTTTACCGATATCAAGTCATTTCATAAAAACCATGCATCTATTGTCATCACTTACCGATATCGTAATCTCCAGGATGTGTTTCTTTTCCTGGTTGATACTTCGGATGAATGTGTATTGCTTCAACTCCTATCTTGGTGTTGCTGCTGGAGTTTAGTTCATGTGCTCCCAGTATTACCGTCCATTCATTGATGCACTTTGTGTAGTTATCTGCATAAACAGAGAATTGCATTTTTGAAACATATCTATTTGTAGCCAATTTGTTAAACATGTTTCAGATTGATTCGAAATCAAAATCAATAGGTAGTGGTCGTTAAACGTTAGCAATATTCTGGCCTGCTTTTTGCTAGTCTAACATTGCAGGCCCAACAAATAGTTTTGATACGATAAGAGCAATGTGGAAGACGACTTCATTCATACATCTTTATAAAAGAGGGCATTTCACATTGCATTAGGCAAATAAAAATGTATCTATACTCGCTCACTGCAAAAAATAGATTTCTACAAAGAAATGAGCATCGATAATGCTCGAAGAGCAAGACTAAACTCTGAAAGCCTTGTACGTTTCTGCTTTATTCTTTTCCTGATTAGATTTTGTGATTTTTTAAACTCGATCATTAAAATATATAAACGGCGATTTTGATTTCCTTATTTAATTTGAGTAATTTACTGTAATAACTTTATCCTTAGCTCTTCATGAGAGTTTTATTTTAAGTCTTGTTCTTTACCAAAGCAGCTAGCTGCCGTGACGAGCCAGTTTTTTTGCACTAACGTCGCACCGCATATGTGACCTCGGTGTTTGGAGCGAATCATTGCCTGCCATGGCCATGTACCTGGGCTCGACTCTCGTCCGCCGACGATGCGACGAATACGTGACGGCCCCTTCCTGAATCTTTTTCCACAGGTATCTACATAGCGAATGTGAATTAACATAATTAGAAATTAACGTAAATAATTAACATAATTTTTTTCCTGGGATTTTTCTGATTGTTTCGAAGTGATAAATATTAAAGACAAGATGTTTATGCTTATCGCTATTGTCTGAATGCTTATTTTTTGCCCTATGTTTCTTATTTTACTTTGGTATTAAATAAGAATCGGACTGCCACTATACCACTGATCTCGAAATAAGACTGGATCAAGCATCTAGCACAAAAATTGAAGACAAAAATTAAGGAACGCCGCCATTACTAAGGGACCAACTTGCGAAAATAAGGAGCAAATGTATTGTGGATTTGTACGTGAATAATCCTGAAAGTTCAAAATGTAACTACATGAAGATAACTAAGAGATAAATCAGTTTATAGAAAAGCTAAAAATATGATGAAATATGATGAATTATATTTAAAATGTAGCGATTTTTGTCGTCGGTAACTCTACTGTGGTATGGAAAAACTAAGAAAAATAACCCACAACTGCATATAAATATCTGGAATTGTTGGAATCGTACCTTAGAAGTACAAACTTCTTTAATTATCTTATTTACGATCATAAACTGATCAATCCTTTAAAATTACAAGCCTTTTTTACGAGTGATTCAGAATGAAACCTATATGCATTTTTCTTTTATACGGCTTATTATTCCTTCTGAATCGCTTTACTATCGCCACAAAGGTTGTTTTTCACCTTCTGTGTTATTTCAAAGCATAATTTGGCCATATGTTGCTATGTTGTCCATGTTTTGTCAAAAGCCTTCGATGTGTTAGTCCATTAGTAAAGGGGCGGTGGCTTTAAAATTTGCTTACTACAAATATACAGTTGTTTGATCCAGTCTTTTCAAAATCAGTGCTTTATACCAATCAGAATTGAGAAATTATTCATGTATTTATTATTTGACTGTCCAGAGAGCCCAGATCTGAAGTCATGTTAGAACATGCTAAACACTATATTTTTCTTGTAATATCTCAAAAGCGTGTGTACCACAGCTTCTTCGAAGGAATTTGCATCTGTCTCATGCATGTCAAGTTTCTCCGTACGAAAAATTGAGTGTGCAGTCAATCTACTCCGCACAAACTCAACATTTCTCCAAGGAAAACGACTTGCTCCACATAAATGTCAAGCTTCTGCATCTTCAAATGTTATTTCTCCTAAGGTTGCTACGAGCATACAGCAAACCTCTTCTACATGCTAAAATTATATTCCCCTCTATAAACGAAGTTGCGGGACGCTCTTGCCCCCAGAAAAACTAATTTTAAATATATTTGCAATATATTTTATCAGACGAAAATTTGAGTTTCCTTATTTTGTTCAACGTCAAAGTTCGTTTTTTGCGTGTTTCACAGTGTGGTGCTATAACTAGGTCTAGTTCACCAAATGAGAGGTACATTGGGAAACACGCTGCTTTTACGCAGTAAAATCACAAAGTGATTTATTAACAAAGCGCGCAATATAACTCAAGTTCAGGAAAAATATATTTCTTGACTTTGCTACAAATTTCAATATGAATATCAGCGTTAAAAAAAGCGGGTTATCCAATGTACGTCACGTCCGGTAAACTAGACCCAGTCACAGCTCCTTAGGGTAAAGACGAAAAAAGCCAATTTTGACGCTCGAAAAGTCAAGGACGACCAAAAATATATTGTAAATGTTCTGAATTTTGTCAACTCTATCAAAATAGATATTTTCTCTGAGGGTAATATAGGCACTTTAAGTAAACTGCTAAAATGATCAATTGCGAAAATCATACTGTCTATGTACAATTGATCATTACTATCTCTTTTATCACGGAAAGAAACATAAAATTTTGACATTAAATACGTCTTTTTTAAAGTTCGGACAAAAGTTGCTTATCATGGTGTTGTAGTTGTTTTGCGTTCAGTTACCCCCTTCTTAGAGTCCTGTATTAGGAGAGTTATAACACCAGAGTAAAACTGCTTAGCGTCCGCCATTTTGTTCCAAAAGCCAGCAAATATAGAGCATTTAATGGTGGAAAGACAAATTTTCTGTTGTGTTTTCTTATTCATGAATAGACAGCGATCCCTACCTTTGAAACTCAGTTGTTAATAGATGTCATAATGATATAAAAGCATTTATTTAATGCAGTGGATGTAATTATACGCCTTTAACACTGTTTTTTGCCACAAGGAAGGGCGTGTGTTTCTGTTCATCATCACTTTGATTGGAACTATTATAACACAACAAAAAAATCATTGAAAACATTTTTTTTGTAATTTATCTCCTAAGTATAAAATGGTTAGCATGGCGGCTAAGCAAAAATGGCGGCTAGATGCCCATGAGACCCATTCTACCCAATCACCTTGATCAAAATTCAAAATGCAGAAAACAATACGTCTCCCAACTCTTACAAATTCAGGGCTTTGTCCCTTCCCCCTGACCACGACTCTTTGCACTGGTGTTAGTTTTGTCAAGTGGAAGTGTGTTTATATAGAGAAAGGTAATTTTAGCATAGAGAAGAGACTAGCATTTCAACACGCAGAAGATTAACATTTATGTGGATGAGGACTGTTCTCTGTACATTCATTTTGTACAGAGAACAGTCGGATTTGTTTGGAGAAACTTGATCTGCATGAAGTAGATGCAAATTTCTACCGAGAAGCTATGGCATATACGGACCAACTTAATTACAAAAGCACAATGTTTTGTCGCATTACACATGTAAATAGTCTATGTATAAAAAATCTATTTCTTAAAAAAATATGCAAGACGACTTCTATGATGTGAATTCACAAATAACATTAGTTTCCAGCTTTTTATGCCGGGCGGTCAAATAATACTGTCAACCTGTATTAAGCGACACATAATTAAGCAGTCACTTTAATTTATTTCATTGTGTAATGAATGCGTAATCTCGAGTTTAAGGCTCGTTTCAAACGTCGGAATGTGTACAATGTATTAAAAACAAAAGAAAATGTGATGAAATTCCATAATATATTTTGTTTTGAATGCATTCGGACGGTTCATATATTTATCGACGTTTGAAATGGGCCTGAAATTCGGATTTTCCTATGTAGTCCTGAGATACATAAAGCACACGTAACTAACACAAAGTCCTTGAACCAATCAAAATGTTTCTTAGAGCGTTGCACGTGTGAGTGTCGCTAATGACATATATAATGAAATTGATTTATTTACATAATACATTGCTGCATGTGAAATTGCATTATGTGATTTTTATTGTGCTTTTTGCCAACTATTTTATACTACGCAAATACAGCCAAACAGTGTTCACGAGTAGACTGAGTGAAGGCCTGATGTGCGTTTATAACAAACTTGAGTCGCATAAACTCACCTAAATAGCACTCCGGAAGTTTGTTGCGAACTTTAGTCCCACGAATTTTCTTTCCATTCATTCCAACGCACCAACATTTCGTTTTGTATACATTACATTGCTCGAGTTGAAAATCCCCATCTCTGGTGCAGTTCGGAATCATCATTGGAGGACGGACTTGACGAAGTCTTCTTTCTCGTAAATTCTCGCATTTTGTCAAATACTTTACGGCTGTTCGAAAAAATGTTATTAGGCTAAGTTTGCATTTTACAGTTACGCCAAGCAGGGGTGCACTTTCCTCTTCCTGACTCAAAGAAAAAAACATGGAAAGAGGGGCTGTTGCAGCCAGTGGCTTTTTGTAGTGAGAGGAGGTGCTTTTAAAAGTGGTGGTTTGCCGCTATCTTATTCCAAGAAGGAAGTTTGCAAATTTAATGAAACTTGCAAACTGTTCAGCAAGACGAAAATTTGAGTTCGAATGATTTGCACTTTTTGCTGAAAAAATTTTCTAGCTAATCAGATTTAAGTAAGTCTGATTTGTTGACTTTTTTATCTTATTTAGTTTTCGAGTTATATGCACGTAAAAAGAATTTTCATACCATCTGACGACTCTATATACTCTACAGGAACCGACCATTTTGATTAAGAAATTTCTTAGACAAGTTACAAAACAAACCATGCTAATGAAAACATTTTGCCGGTCATAAAAATTAAGCTCTCTCAAGAGAAGACGGAAATTCTTCTTTCAGAGCCCGTTCCACAAATAAACAACGTATGGTGAACCGTTCCTTGTACTAGCTTCTTTGTTCTGGTCGTCGTTACAGTAACAATCATAACATGTTATTTTGAAACAGTAGCATTTGTCAAGGTAGTGTTTGATACAGACATTTTGTATTAGTTTGTTCGTGATTTTCATGTTTATTATTACCTGTAGAAGACAAATACTCATTTTCACGAATATTTTCATCTCAAAATTTATCGTTTTGCGAGAAATGTTTTCTAGTTGAAGTCAGGCTTAAGTCATTTGTTGACCTTGTTGTTTTAATTAGGTGATTCTCTTTCCAAAAGCAACAATTGCTATGCAGGATGTTTACTTGAGAAGAAAAACAGTGAGAATCAGCCCTTACTGATATAGGCATTTCTTGTCTACCATCAACGGGTATGTTACGATGATTTCTTTATCTGACGCCCTTATTTTATGTCGAATTGTTCTCTTTGTATTGTTTGTCATTTGCTGTTATGTTAGCGTCATTGTCTTTTTTCTCGTGCTGCTATCAGTGAACTCCATATATATATATATCTGGAATGATAACAACAATACATTTTATAGATAAAAAGTTGAAGCCAAAGTCCTAGTCTCTTGCGCGGTTTGTACGTCAGTTCCAGTCCTTCAAAGTTGAATATTCACGCGGTTTGTACGTCAGTTTCATTCCCCTGAGTGCCAAACATACACGGCCAATATAAATTTGAATACAAATTGAGAAAGCATAAACATATAAACAACATCACGACAAACAACACACGAGGCCAACTCCTTGCAAAAGGTTATTTTTTACAGCTGAAACTTTACTACAGTGAGTTCGTTGTAACTTACAACTTGTAACGAGGAAAAGCCAAATGAAAATTACACTGTATGCTAAAAAGACAATACAATAGAAAATATGACGAGAAAATATTCAAGCATAAACTTTTCTTTCGTCCGAAGGTAAATTTTCACGGTGTCAGACAGTGTTTGTCTTTTTTTGTCATTTCAGTGGATTTAAAGATCTGTTTTTCCGAAGAAAAAAGAAACTTGAATATCCAGTTTCATAAAACATACTGAGTCTATAACTCGCATTTTTACTTTTTACAGAGCGATTGTATTTTTCATCGATTTTTATTGTGCTTGAAATACTACATGGTTGTCATCTCGATATCAATAATTGAATATCCTTAAAGACTTTGCATGTTTGTAAATGTAGATCGTTTGATTCATTTGACTCTGAAGATGACTACTGCTAAGGTTGTCGAAAAGTCAGTCAACAACAACAAAAACAGTCCTTCTCAGGACTATACCAACCTGGACGATCTACATTTACAAACATGTAACGATACTCCCGGGTTCAAACCATTTACCTTAAAGACTTTGATATGTTTTAAAGGAAAACCGCAGCGTAAAAGCAGATCGACTAAGTTCACCTCACCCTGCTTCTTGATTTATCACTTTGATTCACTTTCCGTGAACCTTTTCCTTCCAAAAATTTCGTTATTTTTACGCTCTGATCAAGATCCGAACTCTACCATTACCAAAGGACAAATGATTTAAAAAAATTAAAATGAACACGCGAGAGACTAGAGCCTGACGTGTGATGACGAATGATGACGACAAATATTTTTTTGGCTTCAATTTTTGGCTTCGGTTATCATTCCAGTTATTCAAATGTCGAGTTCACTGGCTGCTATACGTGCTGATTACGTGGATGTATCTGTTTTTACCAATAGACTTGCCGTTCTTGTCTACGTAACAACACGTTACTTTGGGGGGCTGGTAGTGACATTGTTTTCTAGCAAACGTTCCGTCTAGGTCACATATTGGAATGTAAATAGTTTTATCCGAGTTGGGTCGTCTTACGATCTCATCCCGAATGATTTCACATTTTCCACGAGCTTGGCCTGTTTTAATGGAAATAAGTTGAATCGTACTAGTATTCTTATTCTTATTAATTAGACAGCGAACGGCAAAAAATATGGCTTCCGTTTGTGTTGTAATCAGGTTTCAGAACTTTATTGTTTACTTCAGAAAACAATTCTAGAGAAGACGAAAGATACCATTAAATACAACTTTAATATATTTAAAGATAAATAAACAAAAATTAAACTAAAATGACGAAATCTTGTGGGGGAATCATTCGCTTTTTATTGTAAACACTGCCAACAACAGTAATTGCATAAAACAACGAATTAAGGAAACCTATTAATATCGACTCTATTCTTTATGAATGCTAGCATGATTACTAAAACATTTTCCCACTTTAACTATGGCTTTGTATACAAATCTTGAGCTCGTAATCTGAATGTGAATGAGAAAGTCAATTTTGAAATGATTAAAAGCGATGATCGTGACCATTGAGTTCTATAATAACTGGAGCGGCTATCTTTACTGGGGCGAGGTCGCCAAAAAAATGGCGGCCAACGGACGTATTTCCGCTGAAATGATCGCTTTGCAGAAAAATAATATTCTCGACCTCCCCCTGGTGTCTATAGTAAATTATAAAGAATTTTTCAAAAACAAACACGATATCACAGAATATGGATATCGTTAGTTCCATATTCTGTGACGATTCTTTTTTGGCATTTCTTTTATAATGCCAACACTTCAATCGTTCAATTGTTGGATGTCGTAGTTTCCACAAAAAGGTACATATCGCTTCCCACAGGTGAGGTAGTTGTTTGTTTTGTTAGTCCGTCAACGATTGAAAAGCAATTATACATGCACTTGAAAAGCCATAAAATACATATTAAAGATCGTATTTTTTTAAGACTGACTTGAACGCCAAATATACTGATGTTTTCCTGTTTTTGTCTATAAATTTCTGCATACTTTTCTGTCATTTGTTAATGCATGAAATCGTAAATTTACCTATCTATTTGCAAAATAGTTTCCCTAAAGCAAAAAGACCCTGCACACATTTTGCTCTGTGAAAAGTATCAAGAAGAAATGATCAGCCCCAACAGTACCCATGATTTGGAGCAGAGCTTGTTATGTTGTATTTGCTGACAACATGCAGGGAAGACCAAGAAGTAAAGATGACTGGAAGATGTTATTGATCAGGCAGAGTCTTAAAAATGATAATGCTGTAAAGATAATTGATTTATTGTCTGCCTTATCCAGAGTTATTTAATTTGATCATGGTCAAATTCTATGGATGGAGACAATGGATTCACTAATGATGCCTTGAATGCTTTGAAGTTGAAGTTCATGAACCAAAAAAAGATGGCAAGAAGGTTGTGTGTTTTGATGCTTAATTAAATGTCAATTCACAACATATAAAATGGAAAGGCCATAAAGTTTGTGTCTATGTAAACATTTGTACTGAGATTGATGATGACTTGATGCAGATGTGAAGCATTAAACTGAATAAGCCATTGGGTTTTATATAACATAATGTTTAAATCATGGCATATCTTTATCAAAATATTTTAGTTGAGTGTTGTTTAAATGTTACTAATATCTAATGCACTATACTGAAGCATTAAAGATTCAGTGATGAAACCTTTAAATTTACTGTACTGTATATTTCTTATATATTTCTTATATTTCTTTAAGAAACAGTTTGAGCTTATTTACCTATTAGAGTACAGAATGGGATTTATCATATGCATCATTGCTGCTTTTTAAATAAATGTTTTCACTTTTCAAAGCTTTTCTACAAATATTTTGCTTCTTATTTCTTTTCATGAGATTGATGATATAGAGGTAATATAATCCAATAACTTTATAATTTCTAGAAAGCTGTTAAGCTTCTAGCATAAAAGTACACTATAGGTATTTAATTCATTTGGTTTTATTGCCTTGTTATGACATATCCATATGCATTTCATCATTCATGTATGAAGAAAACACCAAATGTGGATACTCAGAGAACAAAATGCACTACCAACTGCTTATGAAATTTATTATTGAAGTGAAAACTGTTTTAATCATTCAAATTGTGCACTTATATTGAAAATATAGGAAAAACAAAACAAAGTGAAAAATAAGGGTAGAAGTATTAAAACTAAAATGAATTATAAACACCATTGGAAGCATAAGTGTTTTGATGATTATTTGCATTTTGCCCAATTTATATATCAATACAACAAAATCAAAATGTGCTACAACTTTACAAGTATTTGATGCAGTTGCACTTCAGAACATCACAAAAGGTTACTTAAAGTAATTTCTATACAATATTGTTTGTTTTCATTTACCAAACCTATGCAGACTTGAGTCTTTTGAAATTTAATATGAAACTCAATTACAGAAAATACGTAAATATCCAGAGATTTAATATTTACTTTTTAAAGAAACAAGTAAAAAGAAGCAAAATAGCAATGATAAAAATAAGCTAACTCTCTCGTGAACCACTGTGGAGATGAACTATGATATACTTTTGTATAGACTAAAGAGTTTAATCGATCAAACAAGTTTGACGCTGGTAAGAAAACGACGCATATCTGCATTCATAGATGTGTAGCCGACATATAGCTCTTTCATCGATAGTTATAAATACATCCTCGTAGGAGCCGATAACTGGAAAGCTATGTTGACTCGCTGTTACGAATTGTAGGTTTTTATCGTGATTTTCATCAAAAAATTGCTTGCCGAATCCCAAATACACACATACATTTTCTTCACTCTTTCCTCAGGAGGGAGTGGGAAATTGTGAAATTTTCGGAAAAGCGGTCAATTTCGGTAAATCTCAGCGGCAACGGACGAAATCCGCCATTTTTTTGGCGTCACCAGATATCTAAGGCCGCGCTTGAGATAGCCGCTCCAGTTATTATAGAACTCAATGATCGTGACTAAAACACCACACGAGTACATACGAGTAACATACGAGTACATACGAGTGACATACGAGTACATACGAGTAACATACAAGTACATAGAGTAACATACAAGTACTTACGAGTAACATACGAGTACATAAGAGTGACATACGACTATTTTCTGGGGCCGGTTGTATAAAAACGTAGTTAACTTTAACTATAGTTAGCGCTAACTACCGTAGTTAACTCCTTAACTGTAGTAACTTAACTGCTCGACTTAACTGCGTTGCACTAAACGTAGTTAGTCGGATAGTTAAGTAACTGCGTAGTTAACTTGCGTGGAAATTGCGTGGAATGTTGTTTACGTTAAATGACATAAAGTTTAATCAATTTATGCTTTGTAATGGAGGGCAAGTGAACTATAAAATGACTTCAAAATCAAGAAAAATCTCTTGGCTTTTGTAAAAATCTTAAAATATGGCAAACTATTGTCGTTTTTACGGATGTTGATGATGCGAAAATAAAATTTAATAAACGATTCACGATGACATGGTAACCGGATTAAATTGTAGCATATACTTTGGACTTTTCTCAAGAAAATCGACCCTTATCTTCTGTGTAATACAGTACGATGTTGACGAATGATATGAATCTCGGCAAGGATTGCTTTCTTTCATGTACCAATTACATATAATGGACTTTGGCAAACGAAACAATGAACTCTTCTCAAATTGATTCATATTGTGTTCTATGTGCAAGTATTTAAATAATTGAATGGCCTCGCTTTTACAGAATTTAAAACTGAGAGATTGAGGGTAACAAAGGAAAAGGGTCGTTTCGTTTCTCTTTATAACAGCTGAGTAAAATGCTTGAAAGAAATGTGTTTGTACAGACATAAGTCACACATATTTGTAAAAGATGACAGTGATGGACTTTTTTATTATTAGAAAACATTTCTTTGAGTTGTCATAGTTAGTAACCATGTAATCCAGCAACTGTCTTTTATCGGCTTGTGACATGTTATATTCACAGCTATACACAAAATACTTATTTGTTCTTAATTCTACCTTTCAAAAACTGAGTTATAAAAACTATTGGATATATTTGTTAATGAGCCTTAGCTATGGAACTTTTATTCATGCCTTTGTGATTTATTAGCCTCTTTTTGTCTAAAGCTTGGGAGTTTTATTTTTTTTTCTACTTTTTAAATCATCAAACAGTAGCTAGAGCTTTCTGCCTCTTAGAAAAATATTGGCAGCCAAGATTGTATGTACATTAAAAATAAACATTTTTACATAGGAAATATATGTAGTATGCATCTTGGTAAGTATTTGAATAGCTTTAAACAGCCATTGACACTATCAGTAATAGTGTATAAAAGAGAAAGATATTGTTTTGCTAATCATTGGAAGAAATGTTGTTAACCAAAAAAATTAATCATTGTTTTGTGACGAGTGATTGTTTTGTAATCATTGTTTAGTCACAGGTATGATTGTATGAGCAAAAGAAGACAGTCATAGACTTTTTATTGATAGACTTGTTAGCAAACATTTCTTAAAGGTCATCATAGTTACAATGTAATCTCACGACTGTTATGACATATCTTTCCTCAGTCATTAAAATGTAACATAAGCATATAGAATAAATATTGTATTCATTTCGTCTTCATTGTCATTTCTATCCTGTTAAACTCATGCCATTTTGTTTATTATAGATTTGGAGTGTCCCCAGGTACATAGAATATTTCCTCTCAACTTATTTAATTTAAAATCTATTCTCAAAAATATTTTTGTCGGAATAGTTTATAAAGTCTTTTTGTGCATTGTATTGAACTTAATTCACAGGCGAAGAATTATTATTAGAAAACATTTCTTTGAGTCATCATAGTTAGTAGCCATGTAATCCAGCAACTGTCTTCTCTGCTTGTGACATTTTATATTCACAGCTAGATCAGTAGCTAGATCTTTATTGGCAGGCAAGATTGTATGTACATTGAAAATAACAATTTTTACATAGGAAATACTTGATGAAATATCAATAAAACCCACTAATTGACTGTCATGTATATTTTCTTCTTGTATAATAAACAATATGCAATGGATAATGTACATATATCAACAACATGGACCTTCACCATGCATGCTGATGAAATGTTTTATGTATTTAAGAAACTAAAATCATTGTATCTCATGCAGCTGATACACAAAAGAGTAGTCATGAATAAAAACTGTTGTAAAGGTCATGTATCTATATGTATTATCATTGGTATACTTAGAACAACATTTATACTGTAGTACCTATTTGTTTTAACATAATCTAGCTTATTTTCCGTAGAGCAAAGAGTTTATATGATGCATATGATATTCAATCAAGCAAAATGCACAGGGAAAAACCCGCAATTTGAATATTTGATACATCCAAGGCTATAGGATTCATTGCTCGAATAACATTCGTTTTTCTTGTCATTGAACGAATTTTACGTATTTGTAAGACAATGTCAGCGAGTTATGTGCACTAATCTTAAAGAAGTGGCTCTATCTCAATTGAGAGTCTCGCTTGTGAGTTGCAAAGAGCTACCGGACGCAAGAAAGATAATACAAAAATGCAATTGCTCTTGTGTAAAAAAGGATTTGTTACGTGGATAAATTGTTGGCTGTTTTTCGTCAGCAAAACTTGGGATGTTTTACAGCACTGACGAATGTAGTACATTGTCCATAAAGGTCTTATTCTAAAAGCCTTTGCCATGGAAGATACATATGTGACAAAAAACTCAACGTAAAACCTTGTTGATCAACAACATCTCGCCCATAATTGTCTTTGAGAAGGTAAGCCGCCATATTTAACTGTGTTTTGAAAAGTTAACTATGCTCCATAGCATAGTTAACTTTAACTACCTTTTAACTGCATTTAGCGCTAACTACTTTTTTATACAACCGACTTAACCGCGGGGTTAAATTTAACTACTTTTTAACTGCAAAAAGTGTAGTTGAAAAGTAGTTAAGAGCTTTATACAACCGGCCCCTGGTCAACAAATGAGAAACAACACAATTTCTTCAATACATTGATATTTGCGTTTATTTTTCCTTGTATTTGTGTGGACTTTAGGGCAACCATTTGATGGATTTAAATGCTGAAAAGGTATTTTACTTTCATACTACATTCATTTGTATGTTTTAGTTGAATTTGTTATAGATATTTTGTCGATGCGATTTGCCAGTATTTGAGCGCTTTTTGAACCACTTTCACCTAGGAAATACATATTTATGAAAGCGATTATACATTCATTTTGACTCTGAAGATGACTACCGCTAAGGTTATCGAAACGTCAGTCAACAACAACAAAAACAGTCCTTCTCAGGACTATACCAACCTGGACGATCTACATTTACAAACATGTAACGATACTCCCGGGTTCAAACCATTTACTTTATAGATAAGGATCCAAAATGCACGAATTTCACCGAATGGCTAAGTATAGTTTAACTGTTTTGCCATTGTAAATACTCACTACGATCTGTTTTGCAATTTTTACTTCCTACACTTTTTAAAATAAAATCAACGATGAAAATCAACTTTTTTCCAAAAAAATATTACCATATTTAAACTGAATTAAAACTATAGCTATAAACAATAAATCTTACGCTATTTCTTGAATATCAACATTTACGTAAAACGTTTACATGTGTCAAAAAGCGCTCAAATACTGGCAAATCGCATCCACAAAATATCTATAACAAATTCAACTAAAACATACAAATGAATGTAGTATGAAAGTAAAATACCTTTTCAGCATTTAAATCCATCAAATGGTTGCCCTAAAGTCCACACAAATACAAGGAAAAATAAACGCAAATATCAATGTATTGAAGAAATTGTGTTGTTTCTCATTTGTTGACCAGAAAATAGTCGTATGTCACTCGTATGTACTCGTATGTTACTCGTATATACTTGTATGTTACTCGTATGTACTCGTATGTCACTCGTATGTACTCGTATGTACTCGTATGTACTCGTATGTACTTGTGTGGTGTTTTAGTCACGATCTAAAAGCGATAGGAACTTTTTTTGCAATGTTTCAATTAAAAAATAAAAGATGTTTACTGTGTTTACACAGGCTTATGCAAACCGAGGAGACCTTTGGGAGAACACGAGAGCAGATCAGTGCAAGCCCGAAACCACTTCTAGTTTTAATGAGGTCGTATGTACATATTGATCTAACTTAGTTAACATTTTCTCTTTTCCTAGTCATATAACACCTCAATCGTATCTCCTTTACTGCTGTATAAAAACATGTGTATTGTAATTAAATACGTCACATTTTACACTATGACGTATGAACAATCTAACATTGTCACGTGAGTACGCATGAAAAATAAGTTGGACGATAAATCTTATATTTGAGTACTTTTGTATCGAGCTCTCTCGACATTCTAGTATGCGTTCAAATAAACCATAGTTTCATAAAGTCCTAGCTACCTGAGCACAAAAAGCAATCAAAAAGAAAAAAAAAACAAGTAACGCAGCCGTTTGCATTTTATTTCCTAGACTATAGCCTACTCCTAATGCAGTTCTTTACATATTGGAAAGGCTTGTGGAAATTATGAAAATCATCTACTTACTTGCTCACAAGTTGCACAATTGAGAAAGATAGCATGATAGCAGTTTTGAAGATGTTCAATCCAACCAAACTGCAAGCTCGAGATCAAAGTTTATCGCAACTAGCTTATAATAGCAAAGTTTATCGGATAGCTTATAAATTGTGGGAAAACGGCTTTGACTTTGGCAACATTTGAAATTAAATGCAAATGTCACAAGTTGATGATAATTTGAATAATGCGGACAATTGTTTCTCGTCTATGCGTGGAAAGAGATTAATTAGCTAGAAACAATCATCGAACACTCTTGAATATTTGGAAAGAAATTTGTGAATTTTCCAGCTGTTGCATTGGCATTACTGCTGTGAGCTCTGTATGAACTCTTAGTGAGCTCTGCGCGTAAAAATCAGTGTGATATTGACTTTGTGTTTGCTTCTGGCGCTGCGATATCATTTGCCCCCAATATTGACAACTTAATTTTCAAGAACTCCTGCTAATTTGAAAGTAATGAAAGACAACATACATTAGCTCCTTGTTTTGTAAGAAAGTGTCGGATTAGTGAAATTTTCCTCTAAATTTATACATTTCCTATTCACACTTCATATAAATATATATATATCACAAAGTGTTTTCTGCGCGCTATCTTTACTTATATACGTAACTATTAAAATTTGGATCAGTAGATATTGTACAAAAGACTTTGCCAAATGACGAACGAATTACAAATGCTTTTCATTTTTGGCATTTTGTTGTTGAAAAGTGTGTGAGAAACTTATCAATCAAGAAATTAGTAGGTTTCAGTGTTAAAGACATGTGTATAGTTTTGCAACATTTCGCAACTCTTTGTTCACCTCCAAGTTTGTGTTTAATATACCGTAAAATTGTTCTCATGATGTACGAAAAACATTTGCCATCTATTTTCGTTCTAAACGGTGAGAGGCAATGGGTATTTCCTGCCATTTATGAATGCTGCTGTTTCCTGTGTATCTACCATGTTATTGGCAGTGATAAGAAACAAATAAATAAATAAGCAAACGCAATAACGCCTGTAAAAACACCTGCCCGTATATTTCACTCTTCTGTAATGAGACGTCTTGAAGATGAAAGCGATTATTTCACTATTTAAGCTAATATAAAAGCTTAATGAAAAAACCCGTCCTATCTCTTCTTGCGCTTGACTGAAATGAAAGTGCACTTGCAATGACTGAAGTGCACGACTGAAATAGAAATAGAAGCTAGTATGAGGAGGATTTGTGGCAACGAAAATTGGACTTAGTGAAATTCTGTCAATACTCACTTTCACGAAGATTAGCACTGAAACATAAAAGACTGTCTTCCACATTGTCTGTTTTCAGTTTCTCGTCCTTTTTCATGTATTATGTATTTGCGTCCGCGTAAGATTGCAGACAAATGGTTCGTTTTTGCGTCGTTGCAACCTGAGAACCTTTTTATATACTGAGCCCTTACCACTGTGACGCTAGCTGTGAATCAATTTGAAGCTTTTAAAATATTTAATGACGACACGGGAGCACGATTGGCCAATCTGAAAGTTCTATTACGACATATCTAGAACAGCTGTGCTTCGAAAGACTTTGCTATGAACTTTTTGTGGTGCTTTTTGACATTTTCTGATTTTGTTTCCTGAGGAGTCTCAAAAATTGTTGGCAACGTTAAATAAAGTTAGTAATCCTTCTTGCTGAAAATATAAGAACTCTAAAACTTTGAGCAAAAAATCGTGTTTCCCGTTAATTGTTTCAACTTCTTTTACCTCCCGATGGAAAAAACAGACCACTGCGTTATCAATTACGCTTAGCTAAATATTTTTCTTAGATATGTAGCTTCCATGCAGCAACTTTGGAATCTAGTAAATAAAACAAATAACAGTGTTTCGAGTCAAGCAGAAGGCAGGGAGGGGGGAGGGGGGGGACCATTTCTTAAAAATCCTTGTTATAATTGTGCATGGAATTTTAAGTGTTTTGATTCAGTATGTGCCCTTGACTGTATCGGCATTTTTTCCAAATGGCCAACAGCAAGAAAAGAGATGGGTTCTTTGAGAATTTGATCATTGCGAGATTTCTATAATCAAAAAGTTATAGATTTTAGGAAGTTTTGTATTTTATTCTTTATTCCATCCTAAAAGGAGGGCGCTAGTTTAAAATAAAAACCTTTTTATAAGTTTTTGTAGCATTGCCGAATTGCTTTGTGGTCTAATTACAACATCATTAGAACTGTGCAGTGCCCAATTGCAACGTGCAGTTTAAGCTACTTGAATTACGTTTGAATGTTTTATTTACTAACAAACAACAATTGAGACAATGTGGTCAACCGTTTGAAAGATTTGCTCTTATAAGGTTGTAGACATGACATATCGCCTCTAGTATAAGAGCGCTTGAAAAGAATCTTCTCGAATCTCGACAGAAGAAGATAGAATTGTCCTTTCTCAATTGTGAATGACATTCGTGCATAAACCAAGGAAAATATCGATCAAAGAAAGACATTAAAGAAATTTTAACTTGAATCAACGATTTTGCTTTTTCTTTGACCCCGAATAAAAAGAAATAGGAATCTCTTTTTGATAATACAAGTATGCAACTAGTCTGGGATCTGCTACTGCGTCTACCAAACCATTTCATTGTGCAAGACCTCCGTCATATTGTCCACATCACTTTTAGATATTATTAATATATTCCAACAGCTTGAGTGCAAAATGTTCGCTGATAAATGTGACCTTGCTTGATAATGATTGAGAGCCTTTTCAGCTTGCATTGACAACACCATGCCACGAATATTTGGCTGCACTCAGGTATACGAGCATTCTTATTTTAAAAGTTCTTAGATCACCAACGACGTATCCACGAAGATGTCGGCCGGGACGTAACATGCATGCCACAAATAGTAAATGCCAACAGGATTTGTTGAATCACGTCGTCTTCAACGCTAAATTCATAGTTCTTAACCCAAATTTCAATTTCAGCTACTTACAGAATTATTGGCTAAATTTTAGAAAAACATTTTACGCAATATTTCATCACCTTAGTGTTTATAATTCTTATAGGTCATATCTGAACTACCATTAATCGATAGTTCCTACTGTTATCACTTATTGCTCAATGAAATTATCACATTCCTAGACATAGTCCAGCTGTTAGGTGAGACAATTCTTCATTTTGTGATAAAAGCATAAAATTTGGCAAGCATATGTTTATCTCGATGTTCTTATTAATTTTGGATATAGAGGCATCTGTGAAATAACCTATCTTCCTAGTTATGCGCATTGCTTACATGATGGGGAGAAAAGGGGCAGCTGCCCCACCCCACCATGAAAGTTTGAAGATTGAAAAGTTGGGAAAATTTTAACCGTTAGTCGCTTGAAAATATGGCGGAACCTTCATTATAATTTGGGGAAAATATTCACTGCCTCCTTCCCCACCAGAAATGATAAGCTCCTATACGCCTGAGTTTATGCGCATGGTAAAAAAATGCAAAAAATGGAAACGAGGCTGAGAAGAAAAATGATGTTTGTTTTTTTGCTTAGGCTAAGTAAGGGCGGATCTCCACTAGACGATTTTTATGACGATCGTCTTAAAAATTCGCTGCGCCACATGCGCAGTAGGAAATAAAATCGTCAACAAAATCGTCAACAAAATCGTCAAAGACGATTGCAAATTGCAATGTGAAATTGAGAAAATGGCGGATGTGAATCAAACTTTAATGCATTATTTAATTCTTCGAAGGCATTTGATTTTACTGCATGCATGTAGAGTAAGATCCATGAAAACAAAGCGAAAACGACCAAGATTTTGGATGCGTAAACTGTACGAGGAAATAAATGAGAAAGGAGAGTACAATTTGCTGGTTAAAGACTTGCGATTAGACGATCATGAAATGTTTTTCAGATATTTCAGGATGTTACCTGACACTTTTGAGACCTTGTTGGGGTATATTGCCCCGATGATAAGAAAGAAAAAGACGAAAATGCGAGAACCAATAAGTGTAGATCAAAGACGTTTAGTCACTCTGTGATATTTGGCAACTGGGGATGCTCATACAACTATCGCTGCCAATTATAGAATGAGCTCAATGACTATTGGTCGAATTATCTACGAAACATGCAACGCACTTTGGGACAAACTAAAGGAAATGGGGTTCATGAAAACACCTTGCACTGAAAAAGACTGGAAAAAGTATCTAAAGATTTTGAAGATCGATGGAACTTTCCTAATATGCTGGGAGCAATTGATGGAAAGCATGTGCAGATGTTTGCTCCTGCTGGACAGGCATCAAGTTTTTTTAATTACAAAAAGACTCATAGCATTGTTTTGTTGGGAGTTAGTGATGCAAATTATAAATTCACACTTGTTGATATTGGTGATAGTGGGCGGCAAAGTGATGGCAGCGTGTATGCCAACAGCAATCTTGGCTATGCTATTGAAAACAAGCTTCTCAACATGCCCACAGATGGCAAGATTACCCATTCAACGAAAGTACTACCCCACGTATTTGTAGGGGATGATGCATTTGGCCTAAAACGCCACATGATGAAGCCCTATCCTTTTTCAAACCTGTCTGAGAGGAAACTAATTTTCAATTACAGGCTAAGCAGAGCCAGACGTGTCATTGAAAATGCTTTTGGTATATGTGCTAGTCGGTTTCGTGTGTTTCATAGGCCTATAGTTGCCAAAGTTGATAACGTGATTGCCATAACTAAAGCTGTTGTGGCATTGCATAACTTCCTTGTGAGCATAAATGAAGATGACGATTCAAATCTATACTGCCCACCATCATTTGCTGATCAAGATGGGCAAATGGGTAATGAGTTTAACCCTGGTGAGTGGCGACAAGATGCAAATTGTATGAATGGATTGGGTGACATTACAGATGTTGGTTTATCAAATAACTATGGTGCAGAAGCTAAGTGGGTTCGTGAACAATTTGCTGATTATTTTAATAATGAAGGAGCAGTTGACTGGCAGTGGCATATAGTAAGGTGTTCAAAATAAAAAACAAATTTAAAGCCATTTATATTCAATATGAGCATTAGTGATGTGATGGGTTTTCATACGAAAGGGGTTTTTCACTTATGTAGTTAGCAATACATGTTTAAGCTATAATTCTAAAAATAAATGATTTCACTTGCTATATATCTGTATTCATTGGAAGGAATGTATCTTGTATAAGTGAGAGTATGTTATTAATTTTTAATGCCATCTGTGAAGTTCTACAACAATTTTCTTTAGGTATCTGAATATTGTAAATCATACAAAAGCAGTTGAATTTTTAATTTAGCTTGTCTGAGTTGCTTTTTTTCCATATCTCTTAAAACTGGAACAAGACTCATACAAAATAACTCTGCTTCATCCTTATCTTCATTTTCTCTTTTACCTGACATTCCTTCTAAATAATTTACCACTTTCTGGTCCATACTCTTCACATGGTCAAGAAATGGGTCTAGTTGATCGTTAGAATTAGGACGTTTTCTTTTACCATATTTTGCCTCATCTGATACGCTTGAACAGCTTGAAGAAGGCTGACCTGGTCCTGGACATAAGTGAAATTCTCAAGTTTCTTGAAGTCCTCCATTAATTTAGAACACTTACCTTCTCGCTGGAACATTCGAGACAAAGATTTCCATGCATTAAGTTTCATGGTCCTATTTTTGTAGTTTATATTGCTTGTATCCCACAAGCAACTATAGTCTCGGAGAGCTTGCAAAAACATTTCCTTATCGAGCTCTCCAACATCTTGTACCACATTTTGATCAACAAAATGTTGCACCACTGAGATATTCCTCGGAGATGCAAGTATTTGAATCTCTGACGGTATATTTTCTACAGGATTGGTACCGTTCAGTTGGAATTCGTTTTCTCCACTGGTGGCAGTCATTCATTTTGACTTTAGAGAAATGGTAATTAGTTTCACGGGATGAAATTTCATTGGTTCAATTTACGACGATCGTCAAGCGCTTGACGATTTAATTGACTATTTTTATTTTCTACTGCGCATGTGGCGCAGCGAATTTTTAAGACGATCGTCATAAAAATCGTCTAGTGGAGATCCGCTTTAACGCTAAAAAGAATTGTAACATGTTACGTAAGTGTTAACTGTAAATAGGCAAAGAAGGCGCTTTTGAACTGTCACGGTATCCCACAAAAGCACTTTTTTTAAAATAAGTATATGTACCGAGAGCCCTGTATTGAGAAAAATGAAGCATGTATTGTTCTCTGTATTCTGCAAGATGTTTAAGTGAATATGGTTAAATAGGTCACTCGCCGACATGTTTGTTCCTTGAGCGCAATACAAAACTATCGTTTAACTGAATTAAATTAAAAAAAGTTCGGTTTTATATTGTGTTAATTATACATACTGAAGGAACAAAGGGTGTGAAACGTACTTGGTCCCTAGTGGAAAAAAACAATATCGACAAGCGTCAAAAATGGCTTTGTGGAATTAAGAAGAAAGATTTCAATTCACTCACTCTGCCAGACTGCGTTTTATAGTCGTGTATGTCGAAGTATTCGGCGTGGACTTTTCATTTTGTACTATAGTTTAAATAAAAAATATCGACGTAACGTCTACTACAATACATATATGACACTCAGCTTTTCAGGCATGCTATATAATGGCTGTTCTATTTTCACATTTGAAAATAAAATTTAATTTTACTCAATAGAATTATTGATTGAATACTTCTTTTAATTTATTTTTATTAAATAACTTATTTAATACATGTAAAGTATATAGGGTGAACCGAAACAGACAAAACATAAAATGTAAATTATCAATGTTAACTCTTAATTGCAGTTTGCATTCATAGAATTTCATACAGGTAGTAGCTTACTTCTTCCATGAAAACTCTTTTGATGATAATTATTAAGATCAAGAAAATCAACATGATAAAACTGGCACATGAGCAGTCTTAAAGATAGAATTGTCACAATGGATATGTAAGGTGGTACTTAGGCAGTTTTACATGAGTTTGTTGTATCTTGCAAATTTTCAAAAATGTACAAATGCTGTTATCCAACTACGTTGTTGAAATTTAAATCATGCTAGATGTTGCACATTTGCCCAAGAATTGTTGAACCACTTGACCCAGAAACAATTTAGTTGCCTTATGAATCATGGGTTTTGTAATAACAAGCTAACCAGGGATGCTGTCAAATAGAGCTGGTGGACCATCTACTACATATGTCCTGACAGTAGGACAACACTACATTTTAAGGCAATAAAATCTAAGATGCCTTTCAACAAATAATGTAACCATTGCTATTTATAATAATAAAATCAATACCTGTTTTGGCATGTCTGCTCACTGCTCTACTAATTTTTACCCTTCTTATACGCATTTGCTCATTGTTAAGCATCATGGGAAAATTCCTTTCTGAAATTCAGATTACATAGTGGCTTTACTTGTTTTTTAGGCGATTAAGTATTTCACTAATAAACACTTCAAATTAAGCAAAATATGTAATGAACACGCTTAATAAACAAGCAGATATTTGACTCTACGCTAATTTGACAGGTGAGGAGAAACAAATTATTTGATTGTTCTTCAAAATATAAAGAATAACATTATAAAATGTATTTGAAAGCGAATCTCTTCACTCTCTCCTTTAATTGACGATACGGATTTTATTTTTAAAATTGGATCATTTCACGCCAGGAAAGTTTTTGCCAAGATTGCCAAGCGCCTGATAGAGAGACTAAAAATTTATATCGCACTTTAGCAGGGATTACTTTTAATTGGACAATTTAAGACAAATTGACAGCTTAATTATGTATAAATAATATCAACTTTGTTTTAAATAGCTCCCCTAAGTGCATAAATATTACTGTATTGTCTTGTTTGCCTTATTAAATCCACCAGGATTTGCAAAAAATCATACTACTAAGGCACTCTCAACGGATGTGGAACTGCTGTTTTATGGTGTGGTGTAATTTTGACAACAAACTAAACAAGTCCAACGATAGCAGTTTAACTACCCGGTAAGAAAAATAATCATTTTTGCTGTCGTCCTTTTAGAAAATGAACGTAGAGCAGTTTTATAGTCCCGTGTATCTCGTTCATTCGGGGTAATTATATGATAAACTAATTGTGGGTGGCGGTGGTGTGTATTCATAATTAGTTGTGGTCGACTGACGTCTTCAGAAAGCCAGTTCACTTTCAAAAGAAATCAGTCGAGCACAACTTAATATGTAAATATACACACCACCCTTTATAATCAGCAGCGTGTTAGTGTAGGCCCTAATCTAGTTCAAGTGCAATTTAACTCTAGGTAGAACTAACAAAGCACGTCAAAGTAGAAAGGACTTATATTAAGCGTAAGTAGCACCCAACAAGCTCCTGATCTAGTCTACTTCTTTAAAAACTTACTTTGATTTTTGGGCTCTCGTAGTACTGAACGTAGTACTAAAGTTAAAACTTCATTCCTTATATAGTTCTGTCTAATCCATTCATTACAATTGTCCATATGTCATAATTCTATCGTTGTAAAAAATACAAGACCGGAGTCCTCTCTATGTCAGTAATCAGGTGGTCATTTAATGGTTCTCATATTGTAATGGAACTGTTGCTTCTGAAGCAGCAGCAAATGGTGATGATATGAATTGAAGAACTTCAATCCTTCATAAAACGCGGAACGATTTTTGATCAACATAACTGACGAAGGATGAAATAGAACTCCATTGCATTGTGCTGCTGAAAGAGGTGAGTACCTTAGTTAAATTTAAATTCTCCTCCTGAATTAACCCTTCCCTTCTCCTCCCTTCTCTTCTATTAGTTATTTTTTTCATAAGGAAACACGAGGTGTGTAAAGCTACTGTTGGAATCGGGAGCAAATTCTTACTCAGAATGACTGGAAGCTGGACACCAGCCCATTGTGCGGCTGAAGCTGGAAAATTTGACATATTAAAAACTCTAATACACCATGGCACTGAGATCGACCTTGAGGATGATTTCGGGATAGCCCTCGAAACATTTCAAAAATTTATGGCCATGAAGAACTATTGCAAAGGTGTGCAATGTTTACAAAAAGAGCAAGGAAATGAATAAAAACACAAGTTTTGTCTTTGTTTTCAACTTTCACTTCTAAAAGAATGCTTAAATCTAGTCGTATTTTTCGTAGAGCACAAGTAAGCAAAGGACTACACTAGCTCATTCTTACAATTCAGTATTTTTCATATGCATTTAGTACGGTGGATAGCAGGCAACCATTTTATTTATCCTGCTAAACAGTTTTTTCATTCACTAACCAAGAAAAAGTAAAAAACAAGTAGTTAATTGTATGTAGAAACATATAATAATAATGTCCTGAAATTTTCATCAAAAGAAAACATTTGCAGATAGGCTACCACACTGGTTGAGTATTGAAATTGGGAAAAGCGATCAAGATGTAATATAAGTCTTATTACTAAATCTTATAAACTGTATCATTCTTTTGCTAACTTGAAAATACAAACCATTGTATACTTTTAAGAAATTTGTGTCGTTATAAAAAGCGCTAAATTTGATTAAAATCAGTTATACTTTTTCGATCAAGTGTTGTTTGGTGTTTTCATCTTCATATTGTTAAGACTGTTGATTATTTTTCATTTTAACAGAGCCGAAGCCGATATGTTTAAAAGCAAACAACTATCAAACACTCTACAAGTCGACTTTGTCGAAGATAAACACAAGAGATTTTGTCAACAAAGACCTGAGTGCTATTGTTTCACTGAAAATTTGAAAACAAGAGGCATTGAAGGAATAAAATGTTTCAACACAAAATTTGGATGACCGAGGGGCCTTTCCAACCCGTTTATTTAGTCTTGCTTTGCAAACTATGCGATGTACACATCACAACCAGTAGTTTTAAAATGAAGTGCACAGTGATGTGACTAAAGCACCACACAGTACATACGAGTACATGCAAAGTACATCTGAGTAACATACAGTACATACGAGTAACGTACGAAATACATACGAGTGACATACATTTATTTTCTGGTCAACAAATGAGAAACAACACAATTTCTTCAATACGGTGATATTTGGGTTTATTTCCTTGTATTTATGTGGACTTTGGGGCAACCATTTGATGGATTTAAATGATGAAAAGGTATTTTGTTTTCATACTACATTCACTTGTATGTTTTAGTTGAATTTGTTTATAGATATTTTGTCGATGCGATTTGCCAGTATTGAGCGCTTTTTGAACCACTTTCACCTAGGAAATACATATTTATGAAGCGATTATACATTCATTTTGACTCTGAAGATGACTACCGCTAGGTTGTCGAAACGTCAGTCAACAACAACAAAACAGTCCGTCTCAGGACTATACGTAACAGTGCAACTCTCATTTAATTTCAAATATGTATATAATGTACATTTATTTCATGTAGCGCGTTTTGAAAGCATTATTTATACGTTGTTTATTTAATCGCTTTCATAAATATGTATTTCCTAGGAGGAAGTGTGTGTCAAAAGCGCTCAAATACTGGCAAATCGCATCGACAAAATATCTATAACAAAATTCAGCTAAAACATACAGAGTAAAATGTGAAATTGTGAAAATAAAATGCAGCGCACAAATTTTAAATCCGTCATGTTTGCCAAAAATCACCTATTTTAGAAAATAAACACAAATAATATCAATGTATTGAAAAGATGTATTTTTCTCATTTGTTGACAGAAAAATAGTCGTATCCTCGTATGTGCCTCGTATGTTACTCGTATGTATGTATGTTACTCGTATCAACTTTCATATGTTATAAATAATAATGCTCGTATGTTGAATCACGATCATTGAGATCTAAAGACCTGGAGGAAACGTCAACAAAATTACTATAAAATTATTGCGCGCGGCCGCGTGGTCAAAAACATGGCGGATTTTGGTTGTCAAAGTCAGCGGAAAGACGCGGGCTCATAAAATGAAATTTTTTTCGCCCACCCGGATTTGACAACCACAATTGCGATTATATAATATATCAATGCCAAGCACAAAAACTTTTAGAAATTTTATCTTTAAAACATGCTGCAAACTTGTTTGGTATACGGATGCTGAAGTAATGCCAGAAAAACATTTCATGACACCGGTAAGCAACGTAAGATTGTTTACTATTTAAAGTGTTCAGTGTTTTGTTTAAGTCAATACTTGAGTGTGATGGCATATATTTTGTGAATGTTTTACTCCTAAGTTATAATTTAAGTTATGTTTATCCAGTCTTATTTGTTCTTTACTTAATCGATTGCTAGACGAGGCAAAGCAACCAGTTCTTATCGAGATATGCATATCTTAAAACTCCTTGTTTCAACTGAGTTGAAATGGAGGATTTTTCATGATATTTTTCTGAAATTATGAAGCAAATATTAAGAACAGAGCTGTATTGAAATCAAATGCAGTGCAGGATTAATTAATGAACTCTTTGGTACATGCCGTACAATAAAAAATACCTGTCTTAAACAGCTAGCCTGAACAATTTGACAGATTATGGACAATCATGATGATGGTGTGTAAAGGCTTGCTTTATGCTAAAAGTTTTAAATGCCATTCTGTGTTTCTGTAAATGAATTGTTTGTTATAGTAAACAGGTTAGTACATCAAAACCAAGATAAAAACTACTTTGTTCAATAATGTGCCAAATTTTGCTCCTACCTTGAAATATTTGCTCAAGAAAAGCTTATAATGGCATGCATGAAACATTAAATACAGTACTGCATCATCTGACAAAATCCATCGTTTTCAATTCCAGGTGATTAAAATTCACATAAGATGCATTGGTTGCAATGAAGTTGAATGTGGAAGAAGCAAAATTGATGGCAAGAACTTTTATGTCTTTTGAAGAATTACGATATCATTTAAAAATAAGAGTAGCAATCTAGTAAAGCCACATCTGCCTTCAACATGAGACTTTTCCAATTATGTATAGTTACTTTGTACAAAATACTATTTTAGATAAACTTGATTTTAAGTCATTCACTGATATTTTTACCAAAAGACAAAAAGAAATTCAAAGGCATAATGTAAAATTCAAAATTTGTCAAGTTGTTTGAACCTAGAAAAATTAGTATAGGTAACTGTAATTTGTAAGGACACAAAGAAAAGTAGTGCAAGAAGGTTAGCATTTTGAGAATTAATAAGTTCTTGACATACATTACACAAGGCCATAATATTATAAATAATGTCTGTATAATAACAATTATACAACATGCTAAATATCTTCACCTACATTATAATTATTTAAACAGGTTTGCCTTCATGCAGCAATAAGAAAAGTGTTATGTCAGAGAAACCAATGCACTTTAATTTAAGAAATAGTATTTTCAATGGGAAATAACGTAGTTCTGTTCAGTAGTAGATCCATGGTTGTCAATAACAATCCAGTTTCTAATATCTTGGCTCAAAACAGAACCAGCAACATGATTATAGAATTTCTGAATTTCGTTCTTTTGCTCTCCTAGTTCAAGATATTTTCTCATAAGTTCTCAGTAGATTTATCAGAATATCATAATACTTTATAAGACATCCAGAATCAATACCAAAAAACTCAAAATTACATACCTACTAATATATTTCCAGTCGACTTAAGTCGTAGGGGTAAGCTAACTTTTCTAACTCCTTTTGGACATTTTAACTAAGATTTACCCATCTATTCAAGAAGACAGTTGCACCAAGCTGTTCACAAACAGTCAAAAACACAAGTAATGCGCATGGGATTATGCATTAAAGCTTAACAACACATTGACAGTGTAAAGAATGCCGTTTGATATTTATTTCTAATATAGCTAAAGCATTACTTGAAAAATATACGTTATTTTACAGTAGATTTACCTCATTTAAATGTGTGTGTCTATTTCACAAAAACCTGAAGCATTATTTTCAATATTTTATGCTTACGGTATCGTGGTTGTTTTCGCTGGTTGTCATTACTATGAGCAGTAATAGAGATCCGTTTCGGGAGGGAGCGAATGTTAAAATTTTTCTCAAAGTGGAAGTTTTGACAACCAAAATCCGCCATTACCGCCATGTTTTGACCACGAGGCCAGGCCCTTTTTCCTCCAGTTCTTATAGAGCTCAATGGTCACGATCCACAAAAGCTCTATTCTGGCAGTGGGCAATCAGATGAGATTTCAAGCTGACGTCACTAAAACTATATCTGAAGATATAGAAAGAATTATCGACGAACTTTGGGATTGTAACAATAATTTAAATGAAACGTGACAAGAAAATAAACAAAACTGGAAGAAAATGAAAATTCAAAACCAAAGGCGAAGTTGAAAAACTTTTATTGGAAGTAAGTTACGCCAAGCGTTCAAAACCGAAGGAATATCAGTGCATCTGTTTCCCAATGAAGAAAAAAAAGCCACAAAGACGAAAATTAATTTATATTTTGTGCGAAACATCGACCAGCTTTGAGGCTTCGTCTATTTCGTGTCTTTGTTCTGCAAATTTTGAGTATTCTTGTTTTGACCTTAAGTTGAGCGTGCAAGAAATACAAAACTCAAAGAAGATTAAAGAAGATGCTATCTTAACCGTTGATGTGGCTTTGATTCCTGAACCATCTAAGAAAGAGATGACCGATCGAAACAATCGAAGAAATATTTTTATCGGTATGGATGACATAAAATATATCTGTTTTTGAAGTCTTTTAGCAGTTAGGTTAAAGAGGAAAAGGCCTTTTTTCAAGCAATGATTCTCAGACTATAATTTACCAGTGATTATAAAGCAACACAAACATGACAAGTTTTGCAAAATGCATTGCATATTATATCAAAACGTCAAAAATTCTACTCGGCCACGGTAGTTTAACATACGGGAATCGATTTTGCCCCAAAAACGTACGCTATATTTTGGAATATAGATTATAATACGATGCACCACTCCTTCTATTAATTATTATCTCTATGTGTTTACTTCTGTTAATGAACTTCCATATCGATACACAGTTTGCATGAAAAACTAACCACAATATTGAAGATGTCGGATTTCAATAGATCCACACTTGAATGTATCGCATTAGGAGAAAAGACGATTAAACTATTAATCAGATCACCATTGAACATCTGATTATAGAAAAAACAAGCTGTAGTTGAAACTGATTGCAGACAATTCGACCCACGTACGTACAAGCCTTTGTAAATCGATCCAGAGGCCACGCAAATTCGATAGTGGGATGGGGTAATATTTATATATGTATGTTGTACTTTCGTAGTACTTATATTAAAATTAATTGTGGCTATGGGCTAACGAAGATTAAAAAATAAGAATACATAACTATTGCCCCCTCCCCCCAAATTATCAATTTCTTCAGAAACGGCACATCACAGAGACCAGTTGCATAATCTGATTTATGCACGAAGGCGAATTTACAGCAGCCAATTGCGTTTTCTGATATTTCTACAGTAACGTAGCCATAACACATTAAGCAAATTTCGAACGCGTATTACCTTTAGGCAAACTTATCGATCAGCTCTTTCTATGTCAGGATTAATCGCATTTAAAACTTTCCTCTACATATAGTGCTCCTTTGGTAGGTTTATAGATTCACAATGCTGAAATTGATCTCACATTCACATGAGGTGATTGGTAGTGCAAAGTGCAGAAAAGAATACATAAATATTTTCAAATCCTGAGAAAATGTTACATGCTTCAGTGTTTTGACGATGTTGTCTGGCAAAGGCCGATGATCGTTTCCCAGAGTATAAACGTCATTTTGCTTTAATTAACATTTTAACCAAGGGGTTAGGCAATTCAACATGATAGAATTGTTTTCCATAGTTTTGTTAAAAAATCTTTCGATGTGTTGTTTCCTTAGTAACGGCGGCGGTGGCTTCAAAATTTGTTTACTAAAAATACACAGTTGCTTGACCTAGTCTTATTTCGAGATCTGTGGAACGACAACAAACTTACTCGTGCCATTCCCTTACACGGTCAAACTTCGTACTCGTAGTCGTACTCTTGTTAAAGCTCGCTAATGTTATCCACCTCAACTTCGCTTCGGCGGATAACAGTGACCTCGGTCTAAATAACACTGGTCAACAGCAAATTTGGTGTCTCGGTTTTGTAAACTGATTTTGGACAATTTTGATGTGCTGAGTCCAAAAATAACACTATTTTTGCTGGGTCAGGTCGAGATTTTTAAGCTATCGTTAATTTTGTATTTTTTAACTTTTAAATACCCGAGAAAGGTACAACAGAAGTATTAACCATTTACCTTTTAAAGTTCTATTATCTGAACAAATTTAAATTTTTAGCACTAGCAATACAAAGAAAGCATTTGAATAAGCAATTATTGATTGAATTTCAATTAGGGAGTTAAGGTTTTGCGATTATTATGGGATATTAAAGATAAAATAAGGCTTTATTTAGCCCATACTGATTCAATGGTAAAACTTGTTAAAACACACCAACATATTAATGTAAGTAAAACTAATAAAAAGTAGAAATAATAAAAATAAGCCAGATGTTTTTGCTATGTTTGTGGTGAATACACCTTGCACAAATCGCAATACTGTCACCACCTTTATCAAGCGCGTTTACTATGCATATTTTGGCATGAAGCTCGGCGATCAAGACAAACGTTGGGCACCTCACATGGTTTGCAAAAGATGCACAGAGCATCTCCGTCAATGGAGCAAGGCACGCAAAGTCCATGAACTTTGGCATCCCCATGATTTGGCGAGAGCCTTAAATCATGCAACCGATGCTACTTTGTGCTATCAATGTCATGTGAATTAACAGAAAAAATCGCACAACACTGGAGTATCCCAATCTACCGTCAGCTATGCGCCCTACTCCTTATAGTGAAGAAATTCCCGTACTTGTATTTGAAGATACAAGTATTGAAGAAAGCAGTAGTAGCCAGGATGAAACTCAAAGCATTGCCACTACCGATGATGCATCCTTTCCCGATGACAATGATGAGCAGCCAAAATTGTTTTCCAAAACGAACTAAACGATCTTGTTCGTTGTTGCCAAAAGACTCTGCCGAACTTCTTGCATCTCGTTTAAAGGACAAGAACATGCTAAATGGTAAAGTTAAGGTAAGTTTCTTCCGTACCAGGCACCAGGAATTTTAAGATATTTTGCTCAAGAAAAGAATTAGTCTATCGCAATGACATAGTAGAGCTACTGAAACATCTCGATTACCTGAATACAAATCAGAGGACTGGCGACTTTTATTGACAGCAGCAAAAGGTCCTTGAAATGTGTGTTGTTACACAATGGAAATCAATTTGCATCTGTGCCATTGGCACATTCGACAACATTAAAGAACAGCATGAAGCAATTAAGTACGTCCTAGAAAAAATTTCTTATGACCAACATAAATGGCTGATTTGCGTTGACTTAAAAATGGTCAACTTCTTGCTTGGTCAACAGTCTGGATTTACCAAATACCCATACTTTTTATGCCTCTGGGATAGTAGGGATCGTACTCATCATTACGTGAAAAGAATGGCCAGTACGTGAAGAGCTTGCTAGTTGTAGAGCAAAAATGTGATAAACAAGCCTCTAGTTGACGGGACGTATTTTATTTCCTCCACTGCACATAAAGAGTTTTCTAAACTATGTTTTCAGTTTCGTGTAAAACCTTCCCCAATTTGTCAACTGAAAAATTAAAAGCTGGTATTGATCCCGAAAATCTTGGCTCTTTAAGCGATGAGCAAGGAGAGCGCTCACCATGACTTAAGAAAGGTGGGACATGGTGATGATGGCGGACTACTGTTGGAATTTAAAAAGAGATGTGCAAGCACCAAAACATTCGCGACAATCAAAAAAAACGAAAATTTAGACCGTAATAATGCAAACATTAAGTTTTCATTTTTAGTTACATGTACTGTACATGAAGTGTACATGATTCTTTCTTGGAATACTGCAATTTTATCATAAAAACTGACATTTTGTTTTGAAACATCTTGAAAACATGTAAATCTTGAAAACATTGTTTTAAAAAAATATAACTAAAGTCGCATAATTTTAAATTCAAATTTGCAAAAATTTGACCTCCGAAGCAAAATGAATGTTATTTCTAGATTTAGCATAGCAAAAATATAGTAAATCAGTCAAAAAATATCAGACACCTTTTAAAAAGTTTCTTTTTGTTGACCAGTGTAATTCTTGATATCAGCATAAACTCAGCCGAAATTGCTGATGGTTGATTGTAACAGGTGGAATAGTAGGATTTGGGCAGGTTATAAATGAGATGAGGTGTTTCCGAAACAACAATCATTGCATTCCTTTCTATTCTAGTGTACATTCTTTTCAAAAGGTAGCTAGGTAGCAACTTCATTGAAATTCCTGTTAGAGTTCTTGGTCAGCTTTTTTCTTTATCGGCCCTTACTTTTCAACGACAACAAGTAAGACAGAGTGTATTCAAGAACAAGCGGCTTGGAAATAGGGTGTTTATGTTTTAAATTTTTATCCATTAAGACATAAATACCATGACCGAAATTGCACAAGTCACATTTTAATTTTCATATCAACTCAACATCAATTCACCTTCAGTTATCGATGTTTTCTTTTTTTATTCCACTATAGTTAAATAATGGCGATGTTTAACAAACTCTTTGCTGTTGTTTTGCTTATGATGATCTCCGTTAGCTCAGGTTTGTGTTCAATGATCTATCGTTTAGTTTTTCCAGTGTAAATATGGTAAAGAATTAATTTGATGTTCGTGACTGTTTATACAGCCGACAGAAACATCTTTTGCGCTGACCACGTTCAATTTGTTTTCAATATTTGTTTTCCTTGAAAGTGACTTTGATCTGCTATTTCCTGATGTCAGCATAAACTGAGTAAAGTCTAGTCAAAATTGCAAATTGCGTTGTACTAATTAAAAACAATTTTGTTCGGTTCTTAAATGTAGTAAGATTGGTTGAATGCTCAAAACCCTACGTTTCCTTATATTTATAGGCGGGGCCAAACCAATGTTATGTGTGCGCTTACACTTCTATTTTCCAAAACAACTAAAGATGCTTTGGTTTAACAATTCCATGCTGGAGATTGCCTCTCGTTGAAATTCACTACTCATAACGGAACAGATGTCGTTATAAAGGGATGTGACGATTTATCAACTGATGGATTTTGTTCAAATGGTAGAATCCTTGCCAAAGATTGGCTGATAAATGGAATTTAAAATCGTGTACTGGTTCATGTTGTAAATCTGATCTCTGTAACAGAAGGAGCAAAACATACACCAGTGAAAGCATTTTGGGTTCTCTTTGTCATTGTCCTTGTTTTTCTTGTATTGAACACCAGTTTTGAATATACTTAGTATCGTGATTAACAATATTTGGCAACTTTTTGTATCTCAGTAATATGAAAGTTGTATTACAAATTTTCATTATGAATCTTGAAAGACATATTGTGTTAATAAATGAGTTAATTTCTTGTTGTTTAAATCAAATTCACACTTTCGTCTTATAAAGCTTTTCGAGACTAGAGTAAGAGTGACAAAAGAAATTCGACCTTGGAAAAAGGGAATTTGTTCGATGCCCCATATACTAGCCATAGTTTGGGTGTAAACAAATTTGGACAAATTTATTATGGTTTTGTTGTTTGTGATTTCAACTACAAAACAAGTTGGTGTTGTTGCTTTTGAAAAAGTTACTTGATCCCAGCTTTAATTCGCGGTGATGATTTCAAATCAATAAAGAATGTTTTTCATAACGATGATTATGTTGTGTCTTCATAATTCGAATTTTTAGCGCGTAAACCTTTTGTTATCTTATATTTAATAAAAGTATTAATCCATTCAATCCACATGACGTGAATTAAATATTCATTGTTACATCTATTCTTTTTCAAGACATCGCTAATCTGTAACGATAAGGCGGAAGAAAAGCATGTTGGAATAAACCACTTAAGGACTTAAGGGGAAATTTAATTTTTTATATTTTTAAAAAAAAAGGGAACATCGTTACGCTTATTACAAGTTCGGACATTTTAGATGCGAGAAACTATTAAAACGCTGAAGCAGATAAGCATTAAAATTGCATTTTTTTCTTCACATTGGCTATTCTTGCTGGAGCAGTACACCGAAAGTCATTTCGAACATTGTACTGGAAAATTGGTACTTGATTGTGCAACAAAGCAAAGATCGTAAAAAAGCCTACGCGCGAAATGCTTCTTTGGAGTTATTGTTATTTTTATAATAACACGATATGAGCCAATAAATTAATTACGGAACTGCAGCACGAATAGCAAAAGCACAGGCGTACAGGAGCTATCATTTCTGGGGGAGGGCGTAATTATTTATAACAATTCACAATGAAGATTCCGCCATATTTTCGATGTCTATGAGCGAAAGTACTGTCGGTGTATTCAAATTGAAGATAGTGTGAATTAAGTTTTACGACGACACTGTGTACAAAATAGCGTTGCTGAAAATAAGAATTATCATCACTAATCATTTAGGATGCTGTGCCTCCATATATTGGTGTTTTAAAAAAAACTTTATCAAAATTCTTATAAATTGACACACAAACATGGCAGCCATGACGTCAGATTAATGTACAGAAATGCATGATTGCGATGCGTACATAGAAGAAATGTACACATTTGTATCATTATGTATACTGTATAATTACAGAAATGTATCGCTTTGTATTCTGAAAAAACGTACACTTATGTATCATTGTGTACATTATAGAAATGTATGATTCAAAGATCACTTGTGGATTGCTGTATATGTTACGAGTTTCGTAATATTTGACCGCAAGTTTTACAGTAAGGTAACTCACACGAAAGATTTTTCGACATTCTGTCGTTATTTAATGTACAGAAATGCGTTTTTCAAAGAAGAATTGTGAAATGGCAAAAGCAACAATTCCTAAATATTTGCTTATGCGCAACTCCAAACCTGTTCGTGCCTATTCATTTCTGCGCAGTTTCATAGTTCAAAAGATATAAAAAAATATGAATTATGGCTTATCTCTGATGAAATTTCTTGGATTTATCCTTGGTAATCCAATAAAAGTTGGCAAGGTTGGAATTGAGCTTCGCCAACTTCCGATTGAAACTGTCGCATCTTATTGACAAGATTGTCGGCGCCGTACGTATCAACGAAACGGAAAGGACCTAACAAAGTTCACGGATTTAGGTTTGATTAAGGATTTGAGTAAGGATTAGGGATTAAGTTTAGGATTACGTTTAGGATTACGTTTAGGATTAAGAATGACAACAAGAGGCTAAGGTTAAGACGAAACTCCTAAAACAGAACATGGTGAACCATTTTTCAAATTCCGAACATCACCCTCTCTCTATATTTGTACACAAATGTACTAGGTTTCTTCAATTAGCATACCTCGCAGTCTTAAAACTACAGAAAAACTTAAATAAACTTTAATAATCAATAATAATGCTCACTAGATGATTACTAATGTCTGTTATCTTGGCCAGTTTATATAAATCAATAGACAAGCATATTGTTTTAGTATGTACAGGTAGTATGGTTAGTCAGTGAACAGAAACTTGAATCTAAAAGGTAATTCGTAAAAAACAATATTTTACCTCCCTCCCTCCTGCACACAAATGCACGCATTGATCATAAGTCCTTCCCCAACGTTCTTTGCATGTGTACCAAATGAACGAGCCAGATGAGTTTCATAGTTATAAAAGTAAAATTGTAAAATGTCAAAGATAGTGTTTAACATATATCACTACTTTTTAATTTCAACAAGACGCCTAGCAGACGTTTTGTAACCTCACATATGGCAATATATTATGAAAGTAAGCCATGATCCATGAGAGAGAGAGAGTTTGATTGGTTTAGCGACTTCGTGTCGGTCACGCGTGTTTTATATAATCTCGTGATAAAACGAAAATCCGAATTTTAAAAGCGGGCTGACTTTTTGTAGCCCCCGAGCAAAAAGTCGTCAAACAGCTTTCACAGACTAGCAAATATTTGAGAAAAAAAAACACAACTTTACCTCCGAGGAAAGGGGGAAAACCCAAGCCAAAAACAGCTCCTATATCGCCATCAACCTAACACAAAAACAAAACAAAAGTCTGAAAACAAAAAAGGCAAACAAATACATTTAAGGTGATCCATAGAAAGACCAATCCTAATCATGCTGCTGAACTTCATACTAACTGGACTGTTAAGAATGCCTTCTTGCAACGTCAACAGAGCCTCGTTAGTAAATCTTGCAGCGAGACGCATTTGTATATCCTCTGGACTATGACTACAAAATATAGGAGAGTATTTTTGTAAGTATTCAGCAAAACACAGAAGAAAATTGATACATGATACAAGACCAGGCAGCTTCAAAACTCGTCTGTTAGCACATTCGAGTTGTCCTATTGCAACACCAACCTTCCCCTTTTATCTACAGCATATTTCTTGAGGATATCCATAGCCCCACTGTTTATCTAAGATAAATAAAAAACACAAAAACCTACAACACAACGAGGTAATGAAATGATGAGAACGATACGCGTCACTACTCATATAAGTCAGGGGTCTGATTTTATCCTTTTCTTGCTGTCCTTATTTTACCATTTTCTAGTGGCCCCTATTTTATCGGTTTTTGTCTCGCTTCTAATTTCTTGTTTTCTCGTCCTCACATTGTACCGGGTTTTTTTGTCACACACATTTTACCGTTTGTTTGCCTTCCCCATTCATCATACCGTTTTCTTTCCTTTTCCATCTGGGTAAATGAAAAATCCTTTGCCACTTTTGCGTCCTGTAAACGATTACAACGAACCTTGAAAAGCTGATAACTTTTGTATAAACTATCAATTGTCGAGACATGCTTAGTAACAGATTAAAACACTCGTTAATCAACTTTTCGCGAAAGCAAACTTTCTGTTAACTACATATTTCAAGAGTGTCAAAAACACACGAAGAAGGTGGGAATGCGTGGGCCTAGGTTGCTGGGTTTAATAAGACATGAAAGAAATGGCTATGTCGGCGGTAAATTTCCATGGACTTCATATAACCATCTCTATTTCAATTATATTAGTGGATACGAGTTTTCTTATTGCTATCGCTAACGCTATATGTATTAAAACACGTTCAATCGGATTTTTTCGAAGATAAGCCCATGGTAATTTGATTTAAAAATAAGGTACGGTTTCAATTCACTTTAACTATCCCGGCTAATTATAACAGTCTCTCTAACTCTACTGTGGCGTGTCACTTTGGAAAACTCAAATGAGCCTCGGCTAGTGATAGGCTAGCAAAAAAATCGCTCATACTCTTTTATGGCAGGCCACTTCAAAGAAGCTCAATCCAAGCCTCAGCTAGGTAGTCTAACGTTAACAGTCTATAATCCTTCTGTGCAATTCCACTTTAATAGAGGTTCAATAGAACATCGGCTAAATTGACCAATGAAAATATTCTCATGGCAAAAATTCATCTTTACTAACCGAGGAAGCCTTCTTCCACCATCGTTTTTAAAACACCAATATTTCCACCGCGGAATCTAAATAAATAAAAAATTAAATTAAACCTGGGCAAATCACGTGCATCCATGGGCAAAACGTCCGAATTGTTGCGTCATTATCCTTTTCCTTGATAGATGATGTATATACCAACACTACAAAACCTTTCCAGACTGTCTTTTTACCTATCGCCAAATGCATTTCTAAATCTTCTGCGACATGAGTAGCGACATCGATGCCAACCTTAAAAAAACAACGACAAACAATGGTTTATACATATCATTATATGAGCTACGTCTATGATCTGACTTTCGACGGTATTTTCACAACCAAACATCTCAAATACAGGTCCGATTTGAGCGAAGCAAATAAAAGCAAAAACATTAATTTTGTAAGCTAAGGTGCTTGAGACAACATCTGTATTTGTACTGGCTTAAAATAATAGCTTGAACAACAGCTTGAACTTAAAAGAAATGTTATAATTATTCAAACAGAAAAACTTGCAACGCAATCTTGGGACTTTCTCGGGAAATGGCGGCCGTACCGTCATCTTGTTAATTACGTAATCAAAATGCCAACTGCTAACAAGTGTAATATTTAAGAGGATTTTCATAATGGATGCATTCAAGAATGGTGATCAGTTTCTACCACAATTCCTCGCATCAATATCAACTAGATCTGTTGAATGGCACGAAACTAATAAATATTGACACTAACTTCGTCAGCAAGCGTTGCCGACCCGACTGGGAATCCAAAGCTTTTTGTCAGTTTATCCAGCTGTTCGGGACTAATCCCTTCCTAGAAATCGGTAATAAGAAGAACAAGCTAGCACAAGAACAAAAATTTTTGTCAAGCAACAAAAGTCAAGATAGTAGTTTCGTACTTGTAACAAAGCTATAACTTCAGCCATTGTTGGTGCAAGAATTCTCGTCGTATAAAAGCCCGGACCGTCCTACGATAAGAAACTCATCATTAAATACAACTAAAGCATGTTCGTGTTAGTTTATCGTAAGACAAATAAACTATGAAGGCGCCTGAAATTACGTAGCAATAGAATTTGTAATGAAGGAAAAAAGGAGAAAAAAACCAAAAATTTAAAACGTTGAATTACTGTTAAAAGGAGTCACCGGTACATATATCATACACTTGTGTACATATCATACACTTAACGCAATGTACACAATAATACACTTGTGCACATTAGCATTCGTATTGCTTTAAATAAAACACCATAAAAAATAATTGAATTTCGAAAACAACCACTAGTCTTTTTTTCAAATATAGGGGAGTGCTCAAGTCTGGATTAGATTTAGATAGCTACTGATTGCCGTAGCATGTAAGACTTTTTTCTTGAATTTCTCTTATCTTTTTATCATGATTGAAAGATTTTGTGGAGGAGTGTTCCATGAAACACTAATCACAATTGTTTTTGCTTAATTGCTTGTTATATTAGTACTACGCAGAGAAATTATCATCTCTCCTGCATCCCCCGGCTTAGACTAGGAAGATGCACTCACCTCCACTAAATCTATCCCTGGTGGTATTTAGCTATGTACATACATATATATGAGTAACGGAGGTATTTCTCACCTTGACAACAATAACAGTCTTTCCTTGTTTAAGACCCACATCAACTGCAATAGCTGCAAAGAGAAAATCGAAGACAGTTGAAATACTTTGCAATACAAGTCAAATCAGAATAGAACAAAACAGACAGGCGAGAATGTAAACAGTTAGCGGTAGCTACCTGCAGTTTCTTTGGAAGTTTTGTCGGTCGTAATTATTTCTAATAAAGGCATTTTCTCCACTGGTGAAAAGTAATGCATTCCAATAACCTGTAGAAGGGTGATAATGAGAGGTAAAAATAACGTTAAAAACGTTAATGTTGAAAACGGAAGAATTTTAATGAAAACGGTAGCATTCAATGCTAAAAGTGGGCTAATATTGTTGAAAACAACAGATTTAACGATGAAAACAAGACATATAATTGATAATAACGAGAAAGTTAATGCTAAAAAACGGAAAATTATGGTTGAAAACGATGAATTAAACATAAACAAAAAACATCTAGTTCATCAAGATGAATTTGATGCTAAGAACGAAATGTTATTGTTGAAGATGAATTATGTTAAGAAAAGTGACTGTCAAAAAGATGAATTTACTATATGGAAAGCTCAGAACAACCTTTCAACAGAAGATAACTTTGACAGTCTACAGGAAAACTTCAGGGACGTTTGCTGGCTTCGGCAATCTAAAGAAAGAGAACATGAAATTTAAAACTAAAATAACAGAATTTCTAGATCTTGCGCAGTAGTTTTTTTCTTTTTACCTACTTATACAGACCATCACCAAAGATCGCATTGCATGAGCGTGAAACCCTAACTTTGGATTTTAGTAATATACGTACATACTTTGAAAGAGTGCATTTGGTACTTAACGCCAATCAAATAAATCTGATTTAACAATAGCATGACAATCTATTTATCCAAATGAAAAAGAAAACCTACATTTACAACAAACTAATTTTTTCACTAAATTTTTGTAAGCGTGCAGAGAAGCAAGAGCTTTGTATGTAAATGGAGTGACGCAGAAATTCGACAACTCAATAGAAGATTTATTTTATGCATAATAAGTGAGGTACACATGATTTTTTGTACCTTGTGTATGGGTAGAGCCGACGTATTTGAAGCAAAAACACAATCCTCTGGTATAACCTAGAGAATTCAAATGCATATAACAAATCACAAGTGTGTAGTTGTATTGAAGTACTATAAAATAAAAACAATAAAACGCGTGCAGTGAGTGGTCTATAACCGTGTTTGCATTAGCCAGTGCAATAACAGAGTCGAGCTCAACCAATCAAATCAATCAAACAATCAATCAGTCAAAGAGAATTTGCAAATCTATCATGAATGCATTTTAGAGGAAAAGATAAAACGTTTGTTTTAACTTTGTCTGTTTCATTGTTGCTATTTTATAAAAAATAGAAGATGTTTTCGTGATGGCACTGGCTTATGCAAACCTCAGAGACGTTTGTGAGGTGCAACCCTTGAACTTCGGTTTGGGGCTTGCACTGATCAACTCTCGAGTTCTCCATAAGGTCTCCTCGATTTGCATAAGCCTGTACAAACACAGTAAACATCTCTTATTTCTTAAATTTCAGATGTTCTGAGTGGTGCGAACCTGCTCTATTTCTTTAATTACTTTGTGTTTGATATTGAGATCTTCAAAGACAGCTTCGATAACAACATCAGCTTTATCAAAACCCTAAACAGTAAGCATGGAAAACAATGAAAAGTTGAAAATAGCATATGTCGCTTTCTCACTGCACGATAATGACCTCCAACATACTCAAGATATCTAACCACTGAACTAAAATATAAGCTGGAAAGCTAACTGACCGCCATCTTTGAAGCAAAAATGACGTAGGTTTTCTGATTTTTAGAAGTTCCGTATTATTTGAAAAAAAATAACGATATCTTTCATAATACAACAGCACAATTTGTCATGATAAGTTTCACCAAAAGAGATTTAGTAATAAATCGATAAACTCATGTATATAAAGGCATCTGAGCTGGCTTAAAAATGGAATTCACACCTAGTATTGGAGTTAGCATTCCAGTTTATTTAACAGATCGCCAGAGCTACACCCTCTTTCCTAACTTCTCACTGACACCTTCCACTTTCTCTTTGCTTTCACTTTAGCTCCCTCCCCACTCTATCCAAAATTTTCATTTTTACTTTTATGTCTAAAATTCCACGAACCCTCTAAAACATCCTCTATCCCTAGCAACAGCTCGTTCCGTACCATCTCTCTCTCTCTCGATCCACAATACCTTATAGTCCAGTTGAGCATAAAGATCAGACATCATCCTATCACGTTCGGCACTGATAAATAAAAACACCCCAACTTTTTAAAAATTTCCTCGTCATTTAACTCAAAAAATTCCAAATTTGAGTAAACAATTAGTCTTAGGGACGGGGCGGGTGGCTGAATGGTTAATTGCGTGAGTTGCAAGCCAGACGGCGCGGGTTCAATCCCGGCTCGTGGCACATCTGGCAATGTGTCTGTAAACCTAGCCCAGGTTGACCAAAGCCATGTGAGGGAAATTTGGTAGAGGAAACTATGTCCTCGGATGGACTGTATCTGCATCTGCAATGTTGCAGCCTTGTCACAAATGTGTCACGCTGATATCAGCGTTGTAGTTGCGTGAAAGGTACGAGTGATTGTAGTCTGGTCAGCTGCCTTCACTATAATTTAAGTAACCAAGATGTTCCACTTCGTGGAACCCTCATATGTCGAAATCGACGGAGTCCATTATAACACCATAAAACGTACCTTGACATCGACCTTCTTTTACTTTTGTGCTAAGCTAAAAAGTGGAATATTCATTAGAATATGTCAGCGATTGGACGGATACGACTTTATCGAAAACCGGATATTACCGAATGATGGTAATACACATAATAAATAGTAATTGGTAAAGTTTAACATTAGTAAAATGGATAGCAAGGGTAGTGACTTCATAGGTCAAAGTTTTATCTTAGTGGGTTTTTTGGGCCTAGATGTGGATGACTTCACGCCGGAAGTGACGTAAAAAGGAGAAAACGCAGTTCCACTTTTCCAACATTTTCTTTGGTTAGTCGCTCAAACGATGTCGTCAAACTCTACACCTGTAAATCTGTAGTGCGTTATTTTAGGAAGATTTTATAAAACAGCCTTATTAAATTTCATGAGATCTATATCTGAAACGCATGTGTTCTCCTTTTACGTCATATCCGGTAGGGAGTCACCAACTTGTCCTTCTACGCCACAAAAACCAAGGGAAAAAATTTTTCAACTTATACAATATATAGCAAATCTTCTTAAATTCGATTTAACTATTTAAAATTTTTCACTCAAACCCTCATAGAGGCACTTTGAGCTAGATGTTCTGCAGTACACCGGCAGTCGGTTTTATGCTTCCTCATAATGGCCGGAAAAAAGCTGTGACGTCATGTACAAACACAGTTTTTGTCATGATTCCGGCTACTATTGGATACCGTAATCTTAATGATAACGGAATCCGTTATCTGCATCAGGCAAAACATGGACTTCGATAGGTACATACTCTTTATATATTTGATCTTGTCCTCTTATAAGACCTTGCTGAAAGTTATCCTTCAGGATGACAGTGTAGCCTTTCTGCAAGCTTACCTGTTGGAAAATAGTTCAAAAAAGATCAAAAAAGTTCTAAATCAATAAAGAGTTTTAAAAATAATTAAAAAACGGATTGTATGTATTTAGTATGATACAATTAGATTTTATATATACGTAAATACAGAATTATTCTAAGATATATTTTTACTCTATATCCTTTGCTGTGTCTATAGTTAACATGCACTGCTTATTGGAAGATCACTTTATATTCTTTTGTAATATTGGCAACTTTAGTGAAGTAGTACCGCAGGTGAATAAAATCGTTAAAATTATTTTAAAAATAGTAAAATGATATTTCAAAGTCTACGGCAAAGGTTGAAGTTACATTACTTAAAAGAGAAGTGCTTCGTCATTGTGGACTACTGCTAAATAGTAGTCTCCGAAAGCTTATCTCTTTTGCGCATGTATAAACTGGAAAACTCCAGCTTATATGTTTCAATTTAAGTTTAGAGTAAACAAGATAGCGTGCTGCATGTCCATCATGGCCATGGTTTGCTAGCTATCAAAAAGGTTTGAACAACAAGAATAAAGCAATTTAAATATTTTATGACTACGTTTGACAGTGAGAAATGAGAAAAAAGCCATGCGGTACATACGTAACTACAAAACAGTGAAGCCGAGAAATCTCCGGATGTATTCTGATTTTAGCAGACTGTAAACAATTATGCGCAGAAAAAATGCGCACGCTGTTACACTGTTCCTTAATACACATCGCGTTTGGAGATCAAATGGCACAAAACTTATTGTCTACTTAATAACTCATGAATTGTTTTATTCATGGCTTCCAAAACCTTTTTTGAGTCATAGGTAAGTAATGGTCAGCGGAACTGATAATTCTACTAAATTTGATACAACTCACATTTCCAATGCCAGCGCCCATAAGACCAGCACCAAGAACAGCCACAGTTCTGTAAAAGAATACGTAGACACACAAGATACATACTATATTTGAACCTGGTTTGTATAGGTAGCTTAACTACTGCGTGTATAATACATAGGCATTCATTGATAAATATCTCAGAGAGAACGTTTTCAAACCTGGCTTTTATCGCCAGAACATCTCTTAAATCAGGCGCCCCTTTAAGGTTGGCGGGTCAAAGAAAGACACCCCCCCTTACCTAATTCCCACCTTCCTTAAGTAAAGGTTAGAATGGTGATGAAGAAATTTACTTCATGAAAATTAAGAAAACTTACTTTATGTCCTTTTTAGGTTTGCCAAACCTGTTCTTTTTACACTCAGTCTGTTGGAAAAATGAAATATGCTTTTTGAAGTGGATGTGTACTAAATAAAAAACTTAAATCTCGACTGTAGCTAAGTAAAAACCTGTGAATAAAGCTCATTGTCATTGTAATGTTGACATAAATGTTGAGATGCGTTTAGACAAAACCGCAAGATAAACGCCAGGAGAGAGCTATATATTTCTGTCTGTTTCAAAATACACAGAAGCAACAAAGGGTAACCCGTTTATCCATACTAATTCCTCCTCATATGCAACAAAGGAGCAATACGGAAAAGAAAAGTGGCCAGCGTTGTCCCCAGTAATACATCAAAAATGCTTTTCTAATGCAATGTTGTAGACAATGATGTACAGACCTGTCCAAAAAACAATGACATCAATGCTTTGGCTTCTTTTGATTCACCAAGTTCACCAAAACCCTAAAAATTTCACATAAAAACTACATAAAATCACATAACATCACATAATGTCCCACATTTTTGGTCCAAGCGGATATAGGATACGCTAAAATAAATTCCTCCTTGTCATTGTTGAATGTATATCTAAATTTTCAGACATCTTAGAGGCAGTTCAATTAGTAAAATTTAATTCTTTAGAAATTCCATAACCAATAGTTTTGTTTTGAACGTATTGTGAATTTAAATTTGAGGAAATATGTTTCATTTTGACTGACAATGGATCCGCCATCGATTGTACGTTCAACACGAAAAAAACGGAAAAGAATACGTCGAGATGCAAACTTTCTACATCCATCTATATACCTCTGCTTCAGCTTGGTATCCCTCAATACCACCTTTCTCCACTCCCACTTTTACAACCTGTAGACAATGAAAGCAACATTTTTATCATAAAAAAGATAGATGTCACTAGTAATGTATCTGCCTCATGATGAAAGCAACATTTTTTAATGAAAACATAGATTAATGCATTTCCATTAGTCATTGACATTACAACTATTATCATCAGTAATGTCATCATAGACACCATCAACCCTGCACATCAGTGATATCATTATAAATGACGTTAATGATTCTCGTTATAAGTAATGCCATCATGTGACGTCATCTATCCTGGTCATTTGTAATATGAACATCAATATGGTCATCAGTAACGTCATCATTAACAACATCAATCAAAGCCATTATGAGCAACGCATTTAATCATTGTGAATGGTTACGTCATAAAACAGTAACGTCATCGACAACGTCATCAGTTCTGTACAATAAATATTGATCGCACAACATTGGTTCTTAGAACTCACATCAAGAATCTTTAGAGGAGCCGGATATAATCCGAGCGACTTCTTCATTACCTAAAAATTCAAAATAAAAGTTCTAACATGACACATAAAATTAACAAACAAATAAACTTTTTCTTTTTATGCCATTTTTTCATTTATCTGTCGATGGAAATCCATGTACCGTTTCGCGAGCTTTCTTGAAAACATAGTTCTGTCCAAACGAGGTTTCCGTCGTAATTTTGTACATAAGACCTGAATAAAATAATGGTAGACGTTGAGCTATTCATGTCGTCAAACTGTATCATACACTTTCTCAGTCCAAAGTTACAATTTCCATAGAAATATCAATTTATTTGTGTGGAAGATAAACGTATATCCATGAATGGGCAATGTATTTCTAAGAATAAAGTGAATGGTTTGAACCCAGGAGTATCGTTACATTACATGTTTGTAGAAGTAGATCGTTCAGGTTAGTAGAGTATTAAGAAGGACTGTTGTTGTTGACGTTGACTGACGTTTCGAAAACCTCAGCGGTAGTCAAAACCTTGGGTAACCAACCGGTTTATTTATTCAGGCTATTCAATTTTTTCCCAGTTCACTCAATGTACAAACAATAAATTACTAAAGAAATAATGCTGAAAATATGAAAAAAAAACTTGAGGGTTAACAACGCTACTAAACAAAGTAGTGTTAAGTATTACTACCTGACATATTAGTCCACTTTCGTGATCTATCTACTTTTAATTTTTTACTCGCCAAGTCCCTATTAAATAAAATATAAGGTTGACATAAGTATTAACGTATCATATTGGTGTCCCAGGCAATTCACCCCCTTCCCCTGACGTGAGTTTAAAGGCCTGAGTGCGTACATAGAAGTGGACAATAATATTTTACAGAGGTACTTACTTCGCCACTTCAATCGACGTTTCTTCCAGATATCTCAACGTATTGAGCGTAGGCTCAGTAAGACCAGGACCTATCATACGTTATGCAACCATATATCGGTAAATAAGTCAACAGATGAAAATGAAATGTTCTTTATAATGCAAAATAATGAGACAAGAGGTAGGTTTAGTTGTAGAAGCTGTATGATGCAGACTAAGTTATGCAGACTGAGTGAAAGAAGCTGCATGATGCAGACTAAGTTATACAGACTGAATGAATGAAGCTGCATGATGCAGACTAAGTTATACAGACCGAATGAATGAAGCTGTATGATGCAGACTAAGTTATACAGACTGAATGAATGAAGCTGTATGATGCAGACTAAGTTATACAGACTGAATGAATGAAGCTGTATGATGCAGACTAAGTTATACAGACTGAATGAATGAAGCTGTATGATGCAGACTAAGTTATACAGACTGAATGAATGAAGCTGTATGATGCAGACTAAGTTATACAGACTGAATGAATGAAGCTGTATGATGCAGACTAAGTTATACAGACAGAATGAATGAAGCTGTATGATGCAGACTAAGTTATACAGACTGAATGAATGAAGCTGTATATGACGTGGAGTACGATTTTATTGTTTGACCTCGCCAAGGATGCAAAGTAGTAGAACATGCAATGAAATGTCCAAATGAATACATTCACACGGGTCAAATTAAATAGCAAAAGTGTAAAGTAAGAACAACAACACAGGACAAGGAAACAACAACCTACAGAAACAACACAGAAAACGGAATTGAAAACTGTTACCTAAAGGATTCACCAGCAAATCGACAAGACCCATCTTTTTTGCTTTTTCCGCGCGTATATTTTTCCCAGTCAACATCATGTCCAAAGAGTCGGGTAAACCAACCTTTGTAATACAAATACAAAGATGGTTGTAACATTACGTACATAAGAATGAGTATTGAGCAGGGACAGCTTTTCTAAGCGTCATTGACGTGAAATGGCATTTAGACAAAATAGATATCACTCTCGTTTGTTTTTGAGAAAGCGATGAGCCATTCTCTTGTGTCAATTAAATTCGCAAATAATCATAGTTTGCCAACCACCTTTTCTTACAAACAAAATGCTTGTCACGAGGAAAATTCAACGATTTGAAAAACTCACAGGTCGTATCTATATTTTACCAAGCCCTGCTCGCCACTCTTTGGGTCACAACTACCTAACAAACTTCACTGATAGTGATTTTAAAACTCAAAAATTAAATAAACTCCCAAGTGTTGAAAATCGTTCGGTTATTTTACTATTAAATGTCACCACTAGTAATCCCACCTAGCAGTGGTCATTCAACAATGGTAAGAGCTTACACGTGTTGATAGTTCTCTATCAAGTATTCGTGTGGTAGCCCCTAACGCCTAAACATCCACAGGGCAATTCTCTGAAATTGAGCCTGCATGGAAACATTGTAAAACTAGTTGTTTGATGTTAAATGCACATATATTTTATTTAATAGACGCACGTCTATTTAAGTTTAAATTAGCATTAACGACACTAGTATTTTCCGTATTTTTTATAACTTTGTCAAATCAAAGTTTATCAAGATTAGCAGTGGTAAAAAAGGACTTAGGAAATATCAATTGTTGTGGGTAATACACATGTGACACAGCACATTTGCATATGTACCTCGGTGAAGAACGATGAAAGACTTTCACGGTATACATATGTTTTTAATATAAGGTGCCTAAAGACGCAAATTATACTTTGTAAAATCTTAATTATTGTAAACGCTAAGAACCAAGAATAAGAAAAGAACTACAAAGTGGGTGTGAGTATCGTAAACATGACTGGAGAATCGATCCACATTCAAGAATGTTGATTTTAAATGAGCTCACATCCGCTGATAATCATAAGGTAGCCCAATTATCATATCTCCCCCTTGGTAACCCTTACCAACCTATAATCATGAATGGTACCTTACAATAAACCTACCAATTTTGGTAATCGTTGGGTGCCACCTGCACCAGGCAAAAGCCCTAACATAACCTCCGGTTGTCCAAGCATTGTTTTTGAATCTTTTACAGCGACTCTATAGTCACAACCAAGTGCCACCTCGAGACCACCACCAAGACATGAGCCCATAATGGCTGCAACTATTGGCTTGGGGCAATCCTGGAAGTAATATACAAGTAAGTAGTTAAATTATCGCTTTAAAAAGAGTTTGTTTTTAATTTACCTCAAGTCTTTGTAGCACAGCCTGTCCACGAGAAGATAAGTCTGATATCTGTAACATCACGAAACAAATTGTTTTATTAAGTCTTTTTCTTGAGCAATAACGAAGAAAAATGGGTTTTAAAGAGTTCTTATGTAGAAACTTGGTTCATATATACTCCAGCCCAGTGTCTTCGTCAGGAGTGATCTGATGTTCAAACTTGAGTTCGTATATACTCTAGTCTAGTGTTTTCATCAGGAGTGATCTGATGTTGAAACTTCAGTTCTTATATACTTTAGTCTAGTGTCTTCATCGGGAGTGATCCGATGTTGAAACTTCAGTTCTTGTATACTCCAGACTTGTGTCTTTATCAGAAGTAATCTGATGTTGAAACTTTAGTCCTTATATACTCCCGTTTAGTGCTTTCATCAGAAGTAATCTGATGTTGAAACTTTAGTCCTTATATACTCTAGTCTAGTGTCTTCATCAGGAGTGATCTGATGTTGAAACTTTAGTTTTTATATACTCCAGTCTAATGTTTTCACCAGGGGTGATCTGATGTTGAAACTTGAGTCCTTATGAACAGCAGTTAATGTAATTTACTGATTTTCAACATGTCTTCGTGCAGTCATAACCAATGTATTTTTGCATTCAAATCATTTATAATACCTTTTCAGCTGTGCCTGCAGCACTCAACATGCTGAAAAAATGAAAAATAAAAATTAGCATCAACAATGAAATACAGCAAATCCCATATAAACAGGCAGTAGAAGACATGATACACAACATAAATTTAAATAATGATATACATACTTAATATCAGCACCAGCAATAAAACATCCAGGTTTAGCAGATATCAGCACAGCACTGGTGATGCTCGGATCATCAATTATACGATTGAAAATCTAAAATGCACAATGAAACATAAAGATCCCATCGAAATGTTCGACGATGTTTCAAAAACATGACTACACACGAAGATGTCAAAATTTGCTACTTAAAAGAAAACATGATGTAAAGATTATTTAATATAATAAAATAACAATAATAAAACGCATGCGCTGATTCGTTTATAGCTGTGCAAACCAATCTGAGCTCTGTCATCTAAATCAATCATTGTAGCTAAATCTTACTAGCAGTAGCAAAGCCAGCCCGTTTTCAACACTTACGATGCAAATATTTTTGTGCTCAATCACTGGAAAAACAATGAATGGAATTAACTTTCTAAAGAAATTAGTAATGATTTTGGTGAAAAATTGCATTGTAGAAGCAAAAGATTTAGGTTGGCTTCGCCACCGCACAGTCTCGAGCAGGTGCAACTGATCAGCTCTCAAATTCTCCTAGGTTTGCAATAGCTTGTTCGCAGCCCGAATTTCCTTACTTAATGACGGTAAATTCGATCCGCTGAAATTTAAACCTAACAGTGTACCGTGACGTACGCTATTCGCAAGGAAATAAGGAGCTACTTGTGATTGGATAATCCATACATAAAAAATAAGACTGGTATGATTGGTTCACACATTAACATATTCTCGAATTAATTTTTCTGATTTACAAGTTATTTCTTGGTAAACAAATGAAAATGGCGAGTTGCTGTCTTCGCTGCGATTTATGTTCAAAATCGTTTCTGGGAGTCTACTTTGTGCGATGTTGCTATGTTCTACGTTCAGAATAAGAAAATTTTATCCCAATGCTAAAAGCTGGCTAACATGTTTACGTTAACTTGCCGACTTCGTATGGAAAGTCTCTGACTCTCTGATTTTCCAAGCAGTGCCCTTGGTTGACATACATAGTTAAAAAAAAGAACTAAAAGCACGAGTATTTTGGTCATAACTTCGTCTTAAAAAAAGCATAAAATACAAAAACAATTCCAAACTGAATCGAAAGTATTTCTGTCTTCTATTATGCACATCAACATTAATTGGATAACTGTTATAATAATTTTGGATTCAAGTCGTTTATTCAATTGACTGTTGCGAATAGACTACATCACATTATTTCGCTTAAAATGCCCTTATCAGCAAAAACGTTTATTAGCAATATCAAAACTTGGTGTAATGTCTAACGTATCGGTGAAAAAAATTTTTCAATTTGGTCAAATCGTCTTCTTGTCAAATTTGCCTTTCAATGGACCTTGTCCGTCGTGGCATGAAGTCTGGGTCTAGCCAAATTCTGACGTCATCCAAGGTAATTGGCATATATATCTTGCATTGAGCAGTGCCTTGCATAACGTCAAAAGGTGTGTTGTCCCAGACTTTTCGAACGACGGACAAGGTCCACTAAAAGGAGCATTTTCGCTAACTTTAAATAGCAATAAAAATGGGACGATTAGACAAACTTAAAAACTTTTTTAACTGATGCGTTAAAAATCACACCTAAATGTAATATCGCTATTAAAAATTTTTGCCGCAAGGGTCACTTAAAATTTCAGCATTTACCACTGAATTTTCCGCTATTAAGTAATGAAATTAAGACTGCAAGCAGGCTACATAAGCCTGCGCAAACAGAGTAAATATCTTTCATTTCTTAAAAAATTTATCATATAGTTTAATGTATACAAAAAAAATGAAAATCTTTAACCTATCGTGAAATTTCAAAGCATGGTCACTATGGTAACCCCACTTGTGCATTTTTGCGCATGTTTTAATGTTAGGAGTTATGTGGAATTTCCAGGAGAAGAAAAGTTTTTGTGCTAATAACAAAGACATGTAATTAACGAATGTAGCTAAGTATATTTTATAAAGTCATCGTCTTGCGTGGCATTGTAGCGATAGGCATTGAACTTCTCACAATATGTACGTTAACTCCTAATGATCGCCTTTTTTATACACTCGGTATATGAAGGATATTGGAGGATGCAGGATAAAAATGTACATATACAATTTAAAATAACATTACGTCATCGGAATATACGTATTCAAAACAGGTACCTACCTACAGGTTTGTCCCACTCAATTAATATACATTGCCTTGATGAGTGTTGCAAATTAAACAATTGTCATACCTACCTAACATAGCTGAATTGAATAAAGTCGGATGAAGTACGTAACTTATGTCAGTAATAATTTTATTTTGTATTTTATTACTCTGCTTAAGATCTGAGTACTCTATCCATACAATTTTGTAGGCGATAGCATCTGTCGCAGGACAAAAGTTCAATTTTTGAAAGAATCGACAACAATACCACGATCTATTCAAACAAACCTGATCAACTTCTGACAACAAGCTTTCTGATAGAACATTCACCTTAGCAAAAAGAATCAAGACACGATTAACAGAAAGTCGTAAGTAACTATGAAAACTCAAGCATTCACTACACAGCTTGCTTGAATGTAAAATTTATCTTTAATACAAGCAATGAACATAAAACACAACACATTAAACATGAATTCCCAAAATGCTAGACATTTTAATTCAAACACTTTGACAAGTAGTAAATATTCTTTTCGTATTCATCAGTAATATACAAAACACCAATGTTTTAGTGTATATTACTGATGATAAAATGTAACATAAAGTGTTGGGAAATTCACAATGTCAATAAGAGCTGCGCAGTTCCAGAAATTTCATCTCCATACTATCTTAGGTATTTCGGCATTAAAAATCTTGGTTCAGTTCAGTTTTGGTTCTATGGTTCTTACAAGTCTATATACGTAATGATAAACATGACAAAATAACACTATAGCATTTTTTTTCTTCAGAGTGAAATTTTGTTATTGTTAAAATGTTTCAGCCTGCATTAAGGTAAGAATTTGGCAGACATTATAACAGAAAAATAAACCAAAAACTATTCATTATTTGTAGTTTTTGATGCATGAAAAAAGTACAGACAAACAGATTCTATTCATCTATCAGTTATGTAAAGTTTATGGTGCACAAAGAAGTACTGAAAGAATTCATCAATGAACTATACAGCTCCAAATGTTTTTTCCTAAATACATTTTGACCATCAAAGGATCCAAAGTCAAGGGATTGATAACAAATGCAGGTATTTTTATGTAGCAAAGAGTATATAATAATGTTTTCCACAGACCTTGGAGTCAGGCTGGTTAATTCTTACTACAGCCACACCATCTTTGAGTTCCACATTGACAGATTTTCCTCCTAATAATTTGTGCAAAATTTTTTAAAAGCAAATTCGGAGGTTAAAACTATGCAAATATTGATTCACTAAATTTGGTCAATAGGCAATATACTGTTGTATTTTTACCAGTTTTCAGATTCATCCATTCACTTACCCAGTTTTATGCTTAATGAGGAAGACCTACATACTTAGAAGGCTTGGGCGATTTGCCTATTGGTTGTATTTTTGAAACCAGTGTTTATTGGTTTGGCTTTTACAAAAACCAGAAAAGCAAAAAACTGTCATCATCTAATTGTTAACTGTTAACACCTAAAACATGCCACTTGTTTGCAGTCAAATGGATGTTTTGCTCCCTCAATGTTGCAATATTGCAATGAATATTGCAGCTATAGTTAAGCCAGGGACACTTTGACGCCACTCAAATTGTGAAAAATGACATACGTACGTACAGACTGTAAAGTAATCTTTTACAAAGACAGAAAAGAAATCAAATTGTTTACTGTCTTTGTTACTCACAACAGAGTAAAACTGTTAGTGCTAGCAAGCCCTAATTGTATTTAAAAAATATTAAGGGATGAAAAACCTGTTTTACCAGTTCAGAATTAGACAGTTTTGGGCTTTTGGCAAAACCGCCCAAGCCTACTACCTTACATGTAAAGCCAGTCCAAATTTTTACTCCTTTGCTTACTTCTACCTAATTTGCAAAATTTTCTGCAAATGCCTTTAATCAATGTATGAGAAATCAATATCATTCAAATGTTTTTTGAGCAACAAATGAGTACATTGTAGAAGTTTAAACATAAAGATTGGCTTTGCCTCTTCTAACTGTAACCACTCAAACATGTAT